>NC_141693.1:882647744-883177244 GCF_964263255.1 Lissotriton vulgaris
CTGGTGTGGGGCGTGGTGAGGGTGGGGGACCGCTGGGGGGGAAGGAGGCAGGTTGGGAAGGGGGGTGGAGGTGGCTGTGTGGTGTATAGGACATGTGGAGAGTCGTTCTTTGATGACCTGGATGTCTTCTTTGATCTGAGTGAGGGTGGCCATGATGAGTTCCATCGTAGGGTAGGTGGTGGGGGTGGGGATGGCAGTCAGGGGTGATTGGCTGGCCAGGGAACTCGTGTGCAGGCGAGGGGGAGGGCTGGTGTTCGGGCAGGTCTGCGTTGTGTTGGAGCGTGGGATAGGGTTAGGGAGGTGAGAGGTTCTGGACTGTTGGGGAGTGGATGGGATAGGGAGGAAATTGATGTTATGGGTGGGGGCATTGGCGGTAGGCGTGGGGGACAACGTGTAGGCTGGGAGACTGGTAGCTGTGTTGGAAGGAGGATAGCAGGGGCTGAGAGTAGGAGGGGGAGTGGGAGTGGAGATGATCCTGTTAAGGGGAGGGGGCGTTAAATTAAGAGAGGGAGTACGTTCTGCGCAGTAGATTGGTGGGTAGTGAGGACTGAGAATGGGGGGGGATAAAAGGGGGGAATTGTCAGAATGCGTGTAATTCTGGTGCTGGACTAAGTTGGGAGTGTTAAGTGTGGGGATTGTGCTGTCAGCGCCGAGCGGGGTGTTAATGCCCGCTGTAGGTGTGAGAGGTGTGTTGAGGGTATGTGTGGAGGTCCGGTCGTTGGTGGAGGGGGCGGGGGAGCGGGCGGCGTATGAGGGGGAGCGATCTATGTCTGAGATGGGGTGCTGAGTTGGGATAGTGAGGTTGTGGGTGGGGGATGGGAGGTCAGGGGTGGTAGGTGTGTCCCTGATTGAAAAGTATGCAGCTGAGAGGTCATGGTTGGTGGAATTGGGGGAGATATGCGTGTTTGTCCGTGACTTGGAGAGGTGTTCTTTGAAGTTGGGGAACATGTTGTCTAGCAGTTCCAGGTTCTTGTCTGTGGATTGTAGTAGGACAATCCCGGTATTGTAAATAGTGATGGTGGCTCTGCCTGGAAAGACCCGGGATGGGGAGATGGAGAGAGTTTGGCTGTGTGCGGATTTTCTAGTCGAGGAGACGGTGAGTAGGGTGAAGAACGCTTTTCTCCATTGAGCTCTGCGTGTGGTGTGGAAAATGATATCGGTGTTCAGGGATCCATTAACCGGTGAGAAGTAGGTGTCAGCGAAGGGCTTTTCCGAGTGTGACCTAAGGAAGTTGTGTTTAATGCGTTTGGCGGCTTTTTTGGTGAGTGATGGTGGATATATGATTTTGTATGAATGTTTGCCGATGGGGTCCATGTTGCGTTGCAGGATTAGGTGGGTATGGGAGGATGCAGTAGTGGACTATAGTAGTACCATAGTGCAGAAAGACAAGTTTGCAGAAACGGGTGCAAACAGTTGGAAACACAATGATAAGTCACAGCAAGCAAGATGATATAAAAAGTGACACTAGTACTCAGCCAGCCTTTCCAGGCTATGAGAGTGAGCAGTAGGGCAAATACATACGGTAACTAGTATGGTACAAGGTGTAATAATAGGCATAATACTGATAAAATATAAGGGTGGGGTACAATGGGTGAGTGCACTATACTATAGTTGATAATATTGATATTGGAAAGGGTCCAGATACACAATTTACAAGACTCAAAATTCAAAAGTCGAGGGTGACTCTGGTTGTCGGTTCAACTAGTGTGAGGTAGAAATCTGTGCATTTACAAATGTTCAGAATACAAGTGAAAGTGGCACTCGTGAGGGCTCCAATATACGAGGTAATAGTCTGTGCATACAGGTGTTCAAAATACCGATATAGGTGTAGTACTGCAATGATGTGTAAACACTCTGGCCTATATAAGGTAGTAATCTGAGTAATACAGATGTTTAGAGTAGAGCTAGAGCGTACTAATGCAGTGATGGCAAACACACTTTCCTGTATGAGGTAGCAATCTGTGTAGTACATACATTCAGATAAGGCTAAAAGGGCAATATTGCACCAATATAGTAATAGGTAGGCATTCTTTCATATATGAGGTAGTAATCAGGTCTAAACAAGTAATAAAACTATAGTGAGAGTATAATAATATATAGGCATAGGGCGGCATTCTGTTCTAATAGTCTACAATACTATAGTCCCATAGAGGCTGAAGACTAGACTAAGATGGCCGCCAAATAGTTCAGATCAGGCAAGTAGTCCTTTGTTTGTTGCTAAGCAGGCTGGGAGAAAGAGATAATAGTCCTCTTTTTGCTGCTATTGCTCTGAGCACCGGGGAAGAGATTCCACTTCCTGTTCAAGCAACCAGAGCTCAAGTCTGGCTGGGAGTCTTATCTCTATGTGGGGGAGTTGAGCTGAAGGGGCACGTGGAAGATAGAAGGTATGGGGGGATTTATTGTTACAGTTTTATGGCCCCCGCCATTTTGTACAAAGGAATAGAGTTTTTCAGTGAGTTAGGCTTTTCAAAAAGAGAGTCGGTGGGTGGGAAAAGTAAATACCTGAGATTTGTGGTTCAGTCCCTCTTGCCAGCAGAGTTAAACAGAAGCATTACAGAAATCCATGGTTGGCTTCCTTCCCCTTCGTGGGTGTATGTGACTGGTTAAAAAATGCATCCCAGCAGTATACCGATGTCACGGGGGGCAGACTTCGGTGTTCCGCCGCCCCAACTGGTCCTAATTTGCTCCTTATGATTGTGAGCTGTGTTAGCTCTCACGGCTCCGCTTCGTGATCTAGTGACCCCCGTCGTGTGAGCCAGCACCTGTGATCAGCGTCCCTCCCTGCTCTCCAGACCGCTCGTGCTCCTCTGCTGCGGTGTGCGGGGGAGGGTGGGTCGCCGTGACCCGGTGCTGCCTTTTCTGCCGTCGGGACCGACCATCGACCGTGTCCGGTGCCTTCTCCCGCCTTCGCCCTGGTGTCCGCTGCCCCGCTCTCATTCCTCTACTGTGGCGGTGGTGCAAGGGGTGGGGGGGGCTCCGTTGTCTTGTTCCGATGTTGTGTTGTTGTTGCCTCAGCCCCCTTCGGTCCTGGGGTGTCCGCTGAGGTGTCTCCCTGGCTCCCGATCACCGCTTCAGTTCGGGGGTGGGAGGGGACACTCCGGTGTGCGTTCTGTTCTGTTCCTGGCTGTGCCGTGGGGTCCGATGCTCCGCTTTGTTCCTGGTGCCCTCTGCCCCGCTCTGATTCCTCTGCTGCGGCGGTGTTGCAAAGGGGGTGGGGGGGCTCCGTTGTCGTCTAGCTCCTCGCTGCCCTCGGTGATCTCCTGTCGATGCCGGTGCAAGTGCAGCGAACGGCGTCCTCAGCAGCAAACAGGCGGATGTTCCGAGGTTGTTGTTGTTGCCTCAGCCCCCTTCGGTCCTGGGGTGTCCGCTGAGGTGTCTCCCTGGCTCCCGATCTCCGTGTCTGCCTTCCGTTCGGAGGAGGGAGGGGACACTCCGGTGTGCGTTCTGTTCTGTCCCCGGCTGTGGAGGAAATCGGGTGTCTCTTACAACCGACCCGAGCCTCACTCCGCCTTGTTGTTGTTCCGCTATCCCAGCTCGTTCCTCCACGGACGTTGTGAAGCTGGCGGGTCGCGGCGGTGTCCAGAACAAGATTCCTGTTCCTGGGGAGGTCGATGGCTGCTGCTAACAGGGATATACCCACTTCAGGGATCCCAAGCACGGGGAGCTCCTTCGGGGAGCTCCTACCAGGCGGCCATCTTTTTATATCCCATGATCGACGCCCTCGCACAAGAGTTGGGAATCATCAGCATCCAACGACTAGATGGCAGAGTAATGTGCAACAAATGAATCTAGAAGATCTCCAAGCTGCTAAGCCATTGTTACAGATAACTTGTTTATTTTAAGGTCTGATTGAAGTATTGGGTTTCTGAACCCTACTGCTTGTGTTACAAGGATAACTTCTTCCACTAAAATATTCTGAACATTCAGTGTTACCGATACAATTTCTTTAAGGGCAGTTTCCATCTTCTCAAACATCGACTCTGAGATCAACAAGTCTCTTGCAGCTGCTGTAAGAAGCATTGCAGAACACTGGAGCTGCCAAATTTCTTTGCAATAGGTCTCACCATTGGGAGGCTATTCTTTGCTTTAAGAACTTACTTCCTTACTGGGCAAATGTCTCCCTGTTGTATCTCAGGGTGCGATTTCTGAATGACACTGAAAGGCTGGATACCATTTAGAAGTGTGGAAGTGAGGTGTCTCTTTGAAACTAATTTCAGTAAAAAAGAATGTCTATAGCTCAGGTCAAATCAAACCATATGTTCAATATTTGGTAGAAAAGTGCCATCTTCCTGGTATTTAACCCACTCTGGTCAATTGTGCTCTTAGAAAAAAAAAAACGCCCAGCAGAATTCTTATTTACTAGGTGCACTATTTCCACCTGGAATTGCACACAACTGAGAATACTATATGTACTAGACACTTCTTTTTAATCTAGTCGGATCTAGCTAAATCCTTCCTGCTATTAATACAATAGAAAGACACTGCAGTACAAATTAGTGTGCTGTATCTTATAAACCTAGATTTCTATTTAAAGTAATGAAAGCAAAGTAAATTCAGTAGAAATGTTAACTCAGAACAAATGTTTTTTTGGCGTGATTTAGAGGATGGTGAACTGATTCTCCAGCATGAACAAGATTTATATCTCACCAACCTTATTTAAGTATGTGATATCCTAATGCACTTGTAATTAGACATTGCCAATGCTAAAAGGAATGCTAAAGCACACTAATGAAGTTTTCAAGGACCCAGTTAGAGCAAGAATACTTACCCCAAGAGTTGATAAAAAAATATATAAAGCTGCTCCTACTGACCCAGTTTATACTAAGGGTCAAGTGCCCCTGGACTCCCTTGTTGTATCTAATGCCTGCAAGCGAACCAATTCAGCCACAGGCAACGCCCCTCCTCCTGATAAGGACTCAAGGCTTATAGACAATTCAGGCAAACTTATTGGGTCACAGGGCGCAAATAGTTGGCGTATTGCCAGTGTGCAATCCCTTCTAGCACGCTATGACAGAGCACACTATGATGAACTAGAAAAGCTAATACAGCATTCACTGAATCAATACAAGGGTAAAGCCAACAACCTCATTCAAGAGGGTAAATTAATTACAAGCACCTCTATAAAATGTGCACTAGATGCCGCTGACACAGCATCTTGTGGCATTAACACCAGCATCTTGCTATGCCGCTATGCTTGGCTTCGAATCTCCGGATTCAGCAAACAGGTACAGTCAGCTATATTAAACTAGCCCTGTGACCAACAACATCTTTTTGGACCAAATGTAGATTCTTCATTTGAAAGAATAAAAAAAAATACAGAAACTGCCAAATCTATGGGAGCCCTACAACTACCCTCTAATAGAGTCTCCTTTTTGTCACTCCTTTTATAGGGATGGCTCCAAAACAAGGTCATCAGAGAATACCTCCTCTACTTATAAAAACCAAAATCAATGTTTCTCCTCCTGAGGATACTATCAATGAGGATATCGAGGAAACAACAATCGGGGAAGAGGCAAAAATAATTCCACCCGCACGTCCCCTGCAACCAAGCAGTTACTTCCTCTCGCTACCCTCGACCATTCCACTCCTATCGGGGGACGCCTATCACAGTTCCTACCTGTCTGGAATTCCATTACAACAGACGAATGGGTAAGACAGATTATCCAGTATGGTTATTGCCTGGTACTCACTGGTACTCTACCAAACATTCCTCCCAGAGAACGACTAATGTCCTCACAACATCTCACTCTTCTCAAACAAGAGGTTCTCTCCCTGTTACAAAAACATGCAATAGAACCAGTCCCTTTGCCTCATCAAGGCACAGGAGTGTATTCACTGTACTTTCTAATCCCAAAAAAGGACTGCTCTCTCAGACCAATACTGGACCTCAGGCCATTAAATCTATACATTCAGTCAGACCACTTCCATACGGTCACTCTCCAACAGGTGCTCCCACTACTTCAACAAGGCTACTTTCTGTCCACTCTGGATTTAAAGGACGCCTACTTTCATATTCCCATTCACCCCGCTCACGGAAAATTCTGAGGTTTGTGATGGACAGCCGATACTACCAATTCAAAGTCCTCCCATTCGGGGTGACCACATCACCTAGAGTCTTCACCAAGTGCCTCGCAGTAGTGGCAGCTCACTTAAGACGTCAGCATATTCGCGTGTTCCCTTACCTGGACAAGTGGCTCATAAAAGCCAAGTCACACAGCAGCTGTGTTCAACACACATACAAAACAATCCAGTTGCTTCACAATTTGGGATTCACTGTCTACCTCTCCAAATCCCATCTCCAACCGTCCACAACACAACAATATCTAGGAGCTACAATAAACACTTCAAGCCCTCGTATCAAAGTTTCAGCCTCAACACTCATTACCAGCTTGAGTGTTCATGCAGTTAATCTGGATGATGGCCTCTTGCATTTTCATAGTCTCTTACGCAAGACTCCAGATGCGTCCCTTACAGGAGTGTTTGGCTCGTCAGTGGAACCAGGCTCAAGGTCCGCTAACAGATCTGGTGTTGGGGGACAGCCGCACACATCGCTCTCTGCAGTGGTGGAACACTCAAAACCTTTCCAAAGGGTGGCCGTTCCTCGACCTGGTTCCACAGATAGTGCTGACAACAGACACATCGCTCACCAGCTGGGGAGCTTATCTTCAATATCCTACAATTCAGGGCATGTGGACCTCTCAACAAAAACAACTCCACATAAATTATCTGGAATTGATGGCGTTCTACCTAGCGTTAAAATCCTTTCAACTCCACCTCGTAGACAAGCTGTCCTGGTCCGTACAGACAACATGACAGCAATGTATTACATACAAAAACGGGGGGGGGGGGGGGGGCGGGGGAGGGACGCACTCTCTGCAGCTTTCACACCTAGCTCAAAGCATATGGAGATGTGCCATTACACAGAACATGTACCTCCATGCAGAATTTCCCCCATAGGAGAACACAATCAGAATGCAGGTCTGCTCAGTCGTCAAAGACATCAGATCCACGAATGGGAACTTCATCCTCAAGTTCTGCTTCCATCCTTTCAAATGTGCGGCCACCCAGAAATAGGCCTGTTCGCCACACACCAAAACGCAAAATGCTCAAGCTTCGCATCCAGGTATCCCCACCCATTGTCCAAAGGCAATATGCTATGGATGAACTGGTCAGGCAAATTTGCTTACGCTTACTCATTCCGCTAGTGGTTCGGAAGCTCAAACCGCATTCCCTCACAATGATTCTGGTTGCACCAACCTGGGCCCGACAGCCATGGTTCACAACCCTCTTGGAACGATCAGTAGTTCCTCATCAAAAGCTACGTCTCTCACCCAAGCTTCTCACTCAGAACCATGGAGAGATAAGGCATCCAGATTCCAGTCAACTCAACCTTGCGATCTGGCTCCTGACATCTTAGAGTTTGGCTACCTCAATCTCCTTGACCTAACACATATCACAGATACATTTGGTCCTAATTAAGCCTTCACTGTATCGACATACACTGTTTTTAGCATTGTCCAGTAGTCTTAGAATAAATAATCTTTAGATAAGTCATACCAGGACAATTTTTAACTCACTGACTTTTTTCTTTACATTCATCACTCACATACCCGCTCCACTGTATCCCAGGTGTTGCAGCACACCTTGACGGCACTCGGCTGTCAAGGTGGCCCCGATGATGAAGCATGTCACCGACCAGGTCGGTGAGTGAGGGGTTCCTTAAAAACAAAGAAGGACTTCTTCTTTTTCTTCATTAGAATCTCATCCCACCGATATCGCTTTCTAGCCTTATCTTTGGTGGTACTCCTTATTTTGTTATACAGTTACCTCAATCTCCCGCCAGACTGCATCAACATCATTAAAGAGGCTAGACGTCCTACCACTAGAGCTTGCTATGCCGCAAAGTGAAAAAGATTTATAATTTACTGTACAAATAACAAAATTAACCCACTAGATGCTTCCATTCAAAACATCTGTTACCTTTTGCATCTACAACAATGTAACCTAGCGTATACATCCATTAGACTACATCTCGCTGCAATAGCAGCCTATCTCCAAAACGGGTAACACTTGTCTTTTGTTTAGGGTACAAGCTGTCAAAGCATTTCTGGAAGGACTCAAAAGGATAATCCCACCTAGAGTCCCACCCTCTCCAATATGGAACATAATGTGGTCCTTACCATACTCATGGGTCCCCTATTTGAACCTCTGCATAAATGCGAATTACAATTTCTCACCTGGAAAGTAGCTGTCCTGGTTGCGATCACCTCTCTCAGAAGAGCCCGTTAACTCCAGGCATTAATCGTACAAGAACAATTTGTGCAAATTCATCATAGCAAAGTGGTTCTTAGGACTAACCCAAAATTTCTACCTAAAGTAGTGTCTCCTTTCCACCTTAACCACTCTGTAGAACTCCGTGTTTTTCCCTCTACCAGACTCAGTAGCAGAACGACCTCTTCACACGCTAGACATAAAAAGAGCAATACTTTACTTCTTTGAAAGAACAGAATCCTTTAGAAACACTACACAACTTTTTGTGGCTTTCTCCCCACCTCATAAAGGCAATCTTATCTCAAAAACAGGGATTGCAAGGTGGATTGTTAAATGCATCCAAATATGCTATGCTAAAGCCATACACACCTTAACCATTCCCCCTAGAGCTCACTCCACACGTAAACTAGGGGCGTCTATGGCATTCTTAAGGAACATTCTCCTAGATGACATCTGCAAAGCAGCAACTTGGTCTTCACCACACACGTTCACAAAGCACTATTGTGGAGACGTACAAGCAAAACAACAAGTTGGTGTGGGCCAGGCTGGATTTAGAACACTTTTTCAAACCACTGCAACAGATACAGGTAGTCACTGCTATGGAGGTAACTGCTGTATAGTCTATGCACAAGTATACGATCTACAGCTCATATGCTTCGAACGGAAAATGCTACTTACCAGTTTACATCTGTTCTTGGCATGTAGAGCTGTAGATTCATATACTCCCACCTGCCTCTCCAGTCACCTCTATCTGTTCCTGTACTATCTTACTTAGATACATTACACATGGAAATCCTTTTCAAATTCTTACTAACTCCATCATAACCCTCCATGGCAAAACAATCTGGAGATGGAGTCTATGCCCATGCGCACTATTGTCCTAAGGAGGAGTCGCCTACCTCGTGACTAATAAAGACTTCTTCCAAGACAAAAACAAAGTGCAAACATCCGAGCCCAACACCAGATGGCGATCTATGCACAAGTATACAAGTCTACAGCTCTACATGCCAAGAACAGATGCATAATGGTAAGTAGCATTTTCCTTTCTGTGCATTTTTGGATTAGGTTTACTGTCTTTACTTATTTGAAGAGTTAATTGCATTTCCACAAGAATTATTCTAAGATTTTTCTTTTGCGGTCAGTAAAATTGGAAATAATTAACGCTCTGTTTTTCTTTTACCGAATGCCTTCACAGGTCTCAATACATATTTAAATTTGAATACATCTGTCAGTGGAACTATTCTCATCGACCTGTCTCTTCATGACAAGGAATTTTTGTCGGTGGAAGAAGAGGTATGGTCGCTTATGTTTGTTTCATTTGTGTAAACCATGTAGCTTCCCAACCAGGGTTTCCCTGCGCTGATACAGTGCCAGTTACATCACTGTAGATGACTTTAAAAATAAATGTGAGATTTTACCTGAGCAATGCTTTGCAGGGATCCAGCTGGTGCACAAGCGGAAGAGAGTGCCAGAGTTTGGAGGCCAGATAACTGAACAGGCGTGCTCCAGGTCTGCCTCTCTTGGACCTGGTTTGTATTGCTAAATTAAACTTTGCGGAGTGTAGAGCCCTGGATGGCTTGTACAGGATTATCAGGCCTCAAATGAACCTAGGTCCAGAGTCCGAGAAGGCTCTGTAGCAATATGTAATGCTGTGATAAGCCAGTGTAGTAAAGACAAGTAAAATGAACCCAGAATGATATTTAGGTATGCGGAGTAGCTGCTACAATGCAGTATTTTGTAGCATCCAGTCATTTTAAGGATGAACTTAAAAAAATATATATCAAGCACTTTTAAACAAATACAGAAATATAGACGCCAAAACTATCATGTTCGAGGCATGTGAGCTGTAGATCACATGCTTTGCATACTCCTGCCATCTAGTGTAGGGTCTGAATGTGCGCAAATTGTTTTTCTTCAAAGAAGTCTTTCCAGTCACGAGGTAAGGTGACACCTTTTCAGTGATCGCGCGCATGGGCCTTGGGTCTATTGTTAGATTGTTTTTTTACGCCATCGGGTTTCGGAAGTGTATTGCTGCGCTCTAGTTCGAAACCATTCTTCGGGTTCCCCTTGGTGTGCTATCCATTCTACCTGTGTTGGTATTATTTCAAACGCGTTCCCATTTCTCTGCGTATCGTATCCGTCGAGGAAAACCTCCATTTCGATCAGAAACCTTTGGGAAGGCCGTCTGGCTTAACTGCGTTGGTCCACCTTGCAGTCGATGGAACAGACTCCATTCAAATTCTGTCCTCATTGCCACGCGAAGTATCGGTGCACTGACTCGCATGAAGTGTGCAACATGTGCTTGTTTCCAGAGCACAATGAACAGGACTGCGACGCGTGTAGATCATTTTAATCGAATTAAAATGCTCAGTGATTGTCAGCTCGACGTCGCGAAATGCAGAGCCAAAACGTCGAATACACGTAGGACAAATTCGGCGAAGGATCCAAGCACGAATTCGACGCAAAAAGGGCCAAGTAAGCACAAGAAGAACTTGTATCAATTCCGCAATCTGACTCTGAGATGCAAGCAGACTTACCTCAAGTTCAACGGGCCGTGAATACCGAACAACCCTTGCCCCAAAAGCCTTTGGTTCCACCCCCGCCTTCGGGCCACGGTCGGCACCAAAAGATATTTCTGGAGCCCTGTCTTCCGGCTCGGCATTTAAAGATGTTACTAAGCCTGCCGGCTCTGGATTGAGTCGGCCAAAGTCAGCCACTGCGCCGAAACCTTCAGGCCCGAGGCCGAAAACTGCTTTGGAGCCATTCATTGACACTGAAATCAAAGACTGCTTCGGAATCAAAAGCTTCCGCTGAAAAGTCACTCCATCGGGGCACTGAAGTCTCAGTGCCGAAACCGAAAAATGTTCCTCTGAAGCTGCAGGATCTGATTTTCGACGTCCGACCACCAAAGTCAGACCCAAAACAAAAGAAACTTTATATAATTCGACATACAGGACATGTCCTTACTAAACTGCTTCAGAAACGTAAACCTGAATTAGAGGACACACTTTGTCATATTCCTTTGAAGAAGAAGAATGTAGGTACTAACACTTCTCCTCCTCCTTTACCACGTTCCCCTGCACCACCTTCTCAACCATTGGCGCACTTACTCATTACACCAACTAACTTTCCACCACCACATGATGATGATGATAATGATAATGATGGAGACGGGGGGAACAACATTTTAGCAATAGATTCCTGGGAGGATTACAACATTGATTCACCCAGAGGCAAAGCCTTCCCCTCCTGATGATGAATCTGGGATATCTGGAATTACTTGCATGGATTACAGTTAGACATAGAATCTCTAGAGGAAGTTTTTTATTTGAAACACTCAGGAACACACAACGGGCTAGCCATACTCTACCTATGCTCAAAGGTATGATGAGACATGCCAATGATATTTTTAAAGACCCAGTGCGTGCTCATATTCTCATCCCCAGAATAGACAAAAAATATAAGCCAGATCCCTCAGATCCACCTTTTAATAAAGGCAGTTACCACTAGACTCTTTGGTTGTTTCTAATGCCCGTAAACAGGCTCATTCATAAACTACATGGGTGCTCCCCCTCCAGACAAAGAGTCGAAACTGTTAGACGCCTCTGGTAAAAGGATAGCTGCCCAAGCAGCAAATCCTAAGCGCATTGCTAACACCCAGGCCTACTAGCCAGGTATGATAGGGCACACTGGGATGAAATGGAGCAACTGCTCCAATATCTTTCAGATGGGCACAAAGCAAAAGCTCTGGATGTAGTGCAGGAAGGGAAGCTCATCTCTAACTCATCAATTACATGTGCTTTAGATGCTGCTGACACTGCAGCTAGTAAGATCAACACTAGTGTGTTATTAAGAAGGCATGCATGGTTAAGGATTTCTGGTTTTATATCTGAAGTCCAACAGTCTAGTTTAAATGCTCTATCTGAAAAGGAGCATCTCTTCGGCCCGAAGTGGATAAGTCCTTGGAAAAAATGAAAAAAGATACGGAAGCAGCCAGGTCTATGGGAACTCTGCAGTCTCCTAATCGTGGCTCCTTTCGTTGCTCCTTCTATCGTGGAGGGTCATAAACCATGTCCTCCTATAATACTACCGCATCTTACAAAAGCAACAATCAATCTTCCTCTACAAGAGGTTTCTTTAGCGGTGGGTACAGAGGTAACAACGGCAAAGGTAGGGGCAAAGGTTCCTCACCACGTAATCCCCCCCCCCTAACAAATAGTGACTTCCTTACACTTCCCCCGGTCATTTAACACCTCTCAGAGGACATCTTCTACAATTTCTCCCCATTTGGCAATCTATCACCACAGACAAATGGGTGTTAGGAATTATCCAGCATGGTTTTTGCCTGGAGCTTACCAACAATCCTCCAAACATTCTCCCACTCTCACAAAATGTCACCAGATTATTTACACCTGCTTAAACGGGAAGTCCAGTCTCTCTTGTTAAAAAGAGCCATAGAGCCTGTACCATTACAATAATCAAGGGTCAGGCGTGTACTCCCTATTTTTTTCTAACTCCCAAAAAGGATGGCTCCTTGAGACCTATTTTAGACCTCAGGGAACTAAACCACTAAATACTGTCAGAGTATTTCCACACGTAGACACTTCAACAAGTGCTCCCACTTCTAGAGCAGGGTGACTTTATGTCTACTCTAGACGAACTCATATTTACACATTGCAATTCATCCTGCTCATCACAAATACGTCAGATTCATGATAGCGGGTCACCAGTACCAACTCAAAGTACCATTGTTTGGAGTCACCACTGCTCGCAGGGTATTTACCAAATGCCTGGCAGTAGTCGCAGCCCGTCTGAGAAGACTGAATATCCACGTCTTCCCATACCTGAACGTTTGACTCATCAAAGCCAGCACTTACCAAATTAGTCCCCAACACACCCAAACCACTATTCACTTACTTCACAAACTAGGATTTACAGTGAACACGTTGAAGTCTCACCTACAGCTTTCCATTACACAAACCTATCTGGGAGCCATGATTAATGGTCCGAAAGCTCTGGCCTCTCCCAATACAGCCACAATTCACAGGATTCAGTCCCTTCACACTCCGTTTCAGCCCAACCAATTATTACCAGCAAGAGTATTCATGCAATTGCTAGGGATGATGGCGTCTTGCATCGTAATTGTTCCCCTTGCAAGACTTCACATGCGTCCCCTTTACGAATTCTTAGCAAATCAGTGGAACCAGTCGCAGGGTCAGTTGACTGATCTAGTGTTGGTAGATGGCGGCATCCATCGCTCTCTACAGTTCTGGAACTCACAAAATTGATCCAAAGGGTGGCCCTTTCTTAACACTGTTCCACAAACAGTGCTAACAGCAGACGCATCGCTCACTGGTTGGGGTGCTCACCTACAACATCACACAATCCTAGGGTTTTAGAGTCTAAAGTACAAGAGTCTCCATATAAATCACCTAGAGCTACTAGCAGTGTTTCTAGTCCTCCAAGTTTTTCAAACTCTCCTCCTAGGCAAAGCAGTCCTAGTCCGCACAGACAACATGACAGCTATGTACTATATAAAGAAACAGGGCAGGACACACTCTCCAACTGTTACGCCTAGAGCAAGCCATTTGGAAATGTATTTATTTATTTATTTTCGAGATTTGTATTGCGTGGCAAATACCCGAAGGTGTCTCGGCGCATTTAATACTTTATGGGCTATACACCACAAAATATATCTCCTGGCAGAACATCTTCCAGGAGTAAACAATCAGATTGCATACCTTCTCAGCAGACACAGACAGCAAATCCCTAATTCGGAACTTCATCCCCATATTCTCCTCCCATACTTTTAAGAATGGAGTTTTCCTCACGTAGACCTGTTCGCCACAGCTCAAAACGCAAAATGCCCAAGCTTTGCCTCCAGGTTCCCACACCCTCTCTCCAAAGGCAATGCCCTATCGATGAACTGTATAACAAGGAACAGTGGTTCCTGTGGACAATGTGTGCGATAAATGGTAATGATTAGCTCAATGGCAATGTTTCTGGGAGAAGAGATGTCAGAGAGAGAAAAAAAACGAAACCATATACAACAATACAATTATGATTGTTTGCGTTTTATTGAAATAGTTAATCAATTAAATCAACTAAGGTGCACAGTATCCCAAGTGAACATAGAACCTAAATATCAAATTTGTGACTGTTTTTGTATTTTTGAAACCTATTTGTACGTCACAAACGTCCATGGTATTCATTAATAAATCACAGCCTTCTAGACAATGGTAGGGGCTGAGAAATTGTTTGTTTTGGGATTGTGTCCACTGAGTTTCTACCCCACCTTCAATAGGTGGTCTCTTCAGGACCCTGCATGAAGGGAC
This sequence comes from Lissotriton vulgaris, assembly GCF_964263255.1. NCBI lineage: Eukaryota > Metazoa > Chordata > Amphibia > Caudata > Salamandridae > Lissotriton > Lissotriton vulgaris. The sequence continues at coordinate 882,662,351 of NC_141693.1, forward strand.
ACCTGAAATAAAGTGGATCAACTGTCAGTGTCAGGTGCACACCACAGGATAGTGTGTTATAATGAACTTACTCACATGGGGCCCAGCCGGGCACCCAGTGAGGGGGAGAGAACTGACTGCGTGTATCCTGATAAGTCATGTCCGTAACTATGTGGGAGAAAAAAGCAATCTTTAAATGGTGTATACACCTTTAATTCTTTCTGATGATAGTTGCTTTGATTATGGCTTTTTGCTTACGATCAGCTAAATGCCCAGTAGATCTTTTTGAGACTGCAGGGTTGGCCAAAACCACACCCATCTAGTTTTTTGTTCAGGAGGTCAATCTGTAGTTCACCATTGGGCCAGACCCTACATTCTTTTTCTGCAGGCTTAGGTGAGGGAAGAGAGCCTGTCTCATCTGGCTACCACGCCAGAGACCAGAGTGTAAGCTGATTGCCCGCAATTAACACCTCCATTTTTCTTCCATTAAGCTGCAGACAATTCATCCTCATCTAGTTGGAGACTGCTAGGGGTCCAGACCTAAGGCTTGCTGCAGAACCTTTATGTTCTAGGGAAAAGGAAAATACAAATAGAGTGTTGTCGGCATACAAGGATAGAGTAAAACAAAAAGATTCTGCCAGGTCTGCCAAAGGGATAACATAGATATTAAAAAGAGTCCAGCTTGGGGATGAGCCCTGAGGGACTCCACACTCAGTGGTACGTTTCTCAAAAATATAGGGTTTGTCCAGAACCCGTAATCTCCAGCCTTTAACTCCTTCCGTACTCCCTCCCCAGTGCTGCCGTCGGCCTACGAAGCCCCGCCCACCTTTTAGAACGCCCGCACCGCGGCGGAAAAAACGCTGCGGTTAAGGCATTAAGGAAGAACGCGAATCAAGCCAGGGTCTTAGTTCTAATACTACAGTTTTGTGTGTGATTCAGTAGGTTGTGTGAGACTGAATCAAAAGCCACGCCGAGATCTAGCAAGATCATAGCAGCGGTTCTGCACCTGTCCAGCGTCCTTCTAAGTTCCTCTGTTGTTGCTAGTATTGCAGATTCCATGCTATGTGGAGGTCGATAGCCAAACTGGGAGGCATGAAGAATATTATGGACTTCAATAAAAGATGAGAGCTGGTGATTGTTTTTGAAGCAGTTTAGAGGCGAAAGGTAACAAAGAGATAGGACAGAAGTTGTCAGACTTGGAGGCATGCAATGTATACATTTTCTGCAGGGGTCCTACAACTGCATGATTCTATGCCTGAGGCATAGTAGCAGACACAATGGAAAGTTAACACAATCCCACCAATAAAGGGTAGACAATTGTGAAAGAAGCTTGATAAAGCTTTGGCTGATTTAATGGTTTCAGCTAGTGCAGTCTGGGACGGTATTGAAAGAGGTTGGAAGCAAGAAGGAATGTGTCGAGGGCTATGAGGTTTGATGAAGGAAACTGGTGAATTCATAGCTGAATCAGATAATGTAGCATAAATTGACCTAATCCTATTTGTGGGGAAAAAGCCAGCTAAATCAATATATCTGGCAGGAGTGGAGGGGAGGCAAAGAGGCTTTAGTGCTAGGGTCTAAAAAAAACGAGTCATAGTGAAAAGTAATTGGCAGGATTGGAGGCTGATTCAATTAGGTTAGCAGTATGGGAAGCCCAAGCAGTTTTTATTGCTCTGTGATATTTCTGAATTGTCGCTCTGTATATTTTCTTAGTGAATGGTTCATAGCTTTTTCTCTAGGAACAATTGAGCTGCTTATGCTGTTTTTGAGAGTCAGGAGGCTGGCATTGAACCAGGGTGCTAAATGTTTGAGAGTTTTTAAAGGCCTTTACCTTAGTGGAATAAGACTAGCAAGGACACCCAGTAGCAAGCTTCTTAAACTAAAATCTCAATCCGCCACTTCATCCGACCTTGCTCTAAACTATTACACAATAACTGTGTATTTACTTTAGACCATGGTTGAGACATAGATGATGGATTTGAAGCACAGTGAGAGGCCATCTGGATCAATAGCTTTTCAGGAATATCAAAATGATCCAACTTGCTAAATGAAAAAGGGGTGGCCACCTCTAATGCTGTTAGATTTGAAAAATAAATAGAGTGCAGATTATGAGCAGCTTTGTGAGTGCCAGTTTTAACAAGTAGCAAAAGCTAAATCAATCAATCAGGGGTTTGTAGAGTAAGCTACTCACCCGTGAGGGTCTCAAGGTGCTGGGAGAAAGGGGGCAGATCCGGATCAGTCGAAGAGCCAGGTCTTGAGGTCCTTCCTGAACGTGTGTAGGTTCGGGGAGCGGCTGATGTTGACAGGGAGCTTGTTCCAGGTCTTGGCTGCGAGCTGCGATGTAGAAGAAAGCTCTCCCGACGGTTCTGTTTCTGCGCATGCAGGGGACCTCTGCCAAGGCGAGGTCTGCGGAGCGGAGGTTTCTCTTGGGTACATGGAAACATACTCTGTCATTGAGGTATTTGGGTTCAATGTTGTTGAGGGATTTGTAGGCGTGGGAGAGGAGTTTCAAGGTGAGCCAGTGGAGGCTTCTTAGGTGTTGGTTCATGTGCTCGTGGCGCGGTGTCTTTCGGCTGAGTCGGACTGCGGCAATCTGTATGGTTTGGAGTTTGTCTAGAAGAGTTTTGTTGATCCCGGCATAGAGGGCATTTCCGTAGTCTAGTCTGCTGTTTGAGTGCGTGGGTGACGGTCTTTCTGCAGTCGGGTGGGGGTATCAATTTGAAGGTCCTACGGAGGAAGCGGAGGCAGATGAAGCTGGTGGATGCGTCAGCTTTGATCTAGTGGTTCATGGAGAGGGAGGAGTCGAGGATTATGCTGAGGTTCCGAGCGTGGTCTGTCTGGGTTGGTGGGCTCCCAAGGTCGGAGGGCCACCAGGTGCTGTCCCAGGTGGAGGTACAAGGTCCGAGGATGAGGACCACAGTCTTCTCAGAGTTGTGCTTTAGGCAGCTGTCCTTTATCCAGGCTGCCACATTTCTCATTCCTTCCTGAAAGCAGAGTCTTGTGTCTTCTGGGTTATTTATGAGGAAGAGGATGAGCTGGGTGTCGTCAGCGTAGGATACGATGCTTAGCCCGTGCTATCTTTCGATGGCTGCGATGGGGGCCATGTAGATGTTAAAGAGTGTCGGGCTGAGTAAAGATCCTTGGGGTACTTCGTAGTTGATGTCAGCGGGATCAGAGAGGAAAGGGGGGGGGGGGGGGGAGTGTGACCCTCTGGGTTCTCTCGGAGAGGAAGGATAGCTTCCAAACCGTATTTAAGGCAGAGCTCCTGGAGACTATGGACATTATCATAGTGAATGCTCTGGCCTCCCACCTTCATGAAGTTAAAGGCCTTCAATACTTAAGGTGTGACCAAATCTACACATGTTGTGATCTGGACTTTAGTAAAGGAGGGCACCTGTGAACAAGAAATGGGCAGAGACCTTCAGAGAAAAGAACTGCCCTTTTTATTTGACAGTGGAAAGCTCCGTAGATTTGCAGGAAAAGTAGGATTTATAAATTATCGCTACAACTCAATTTGCCTGTTTGTCCTGCCTAATAATATGGTAGCCCTCTGCTAAGGAGATCGCCACATCAGGGCTGACCTGATCGTTAAGTCAATTCTTTGTTGGAACAAGACATCGGGTGAAAATTGTCAAGCATGGTTTAAACATCCCAGAAATGTCTTGATAACAAGAGTCAATTCAGTCTATAAAAGCGGAAGCTATTATTTTCTTTCCTCAAGTTGGCCTCCAAACAGGAAGAGATGGTAGCTAAATCCTCCTTACAGTGGGAGTGAGGCTTCACCCAGAGCAAGCAGTGCTGACTAGATATAGCCTCTGCTGCAAAACTGATGGAATATAAGCATTGTGAATGGAGTGGGCTTTTAAAATAGAGGAGAGAATCTGCTGAATAGGAGGGATGTGCTGCAAAATAGGCAGAGTTCCTGGCCTCTGGCACCAACCGGGCACATATGGTCTTGCCTTTGGTATGCCCGCTACCCGCCCGCCCCTTCATTTTGTAGGCATGCAGGTAAGAACGATAAACACCCCCTGGCAAGTATTAATTACTTAAAATGGCACTTAAAGAATGGCACATACAAAATGGTGATCAAAAATTACTATGACAAACCCACCACGACAATCGTGTATGAGGGTCAGCAACAAATAAATGTAAAACCATTACAAATATTCCCCTAGTTCATAAGAGTAATCACAGCAAATTTTAAAATGCAAAAATGCAGCATGTGGATAAATCATACTAGCATCAGCACAACCTCGCTTAGTCCTGCATTTTATAGGCATGGCTGTAAGAAGGAAAGTATGCTGCGACCCAAGCCATGATAAAAGCACTACACTGGTCACAAAATGCTTCCTGTACCCTCACATCAAATACAACATAGATGATATTGGCAATTGAAAAAGTGTGTGTTCATGATATATTTATCTGGATTGAAAAAATATTTCTCATCCTCATAAACTCATCAGGGACCTGCAGGATCAACCACAACTTCCTGCCAGTTACAACCCAAGAGTAAGATCTCCCACTTAACCTTCCTTTCTAACAAAGCTGAGCGCCACAGCTCAAGACACAATAAAAGTACAACTCTGGTCAGCCATGCACAACACCAAAGTACTTCCCACATACACTCACAGCTAATACAGCATAATTCCAGACAGCCAATATGGTGTATGCTACCGCAATACCAGCAGCTGTTTTAAAAAAAAAAAAAAAATATATATATATATATATATATATATATATATATATATATATATATATATATATATATATATATATATATATATATGTGAATGTTCGAGGCATATGAGCTGCAGATTACACACTGTGCATAGATCGCCACCTAGTAGATCGCCACCTAGTGTTGTCGAAGGCTCACGTTAAGAATCCACAACAGGAGATGGTGTTGCAGAAAGGACCAGTGGAGTTGGTTCCTGAGCAGGAAATTGAGAAGGGGTGCTATTCCCAGTACTTTCTGTTGGAAAGTGCTCCTTTTTGCATGGTTACCCCCACATTTTGCCTGATGATGATGCTCTTTGTCTAAGTGTGCCCTGGCCTTCTGCCAAGCAGGTTCCCAGGGCCTATCAGGTACATGCATCAAAGGATTTTGCGATCGCAAACGGTGCGAATCACAACAATCGACCGTTTGCGATCGCAAAATCTGCTTTTGGAATGCATGAAGGGTGAAGGCCCTCGCAATTTGAGAATTCGCAAATATTTGCGAATTCTCAAATTGCGATTGAATTTAAGGAATCGCATTTTGCGATTCCTTAAAGGCAATTCATGAAACTTTTAAAAATTGCGATTTTGCAATTAGGGGGAGCAAATTACCATGAGGTTGAACCTCATGGTAATTTGCGAAAACTTTGAAAAATGCACTTTTGTGCATTTTTCAAAGTTTCATGTTGTGCGCACACATGCCCTAAGGGCATGTGTGTGCACAACATATGTGCACAGATTGATTTCAGGGGAGGAACAGGGTGTCCTTTGGACACCCCTGCACCCTTGAAATCGCATTCTCAATTTGCGATTCGCTATTTGCTGATCTTAAATTGAGAATGTCTTCCCATTCATTCCTATGGGCCTCTAGGCCCATAGAAATGAATGAGGAGGTATTCCTTAATTGCGACTCTCAAATTGCGAGTCGCAATTGAGGAATATTAAGAAATCACATTTTTTTAGCAATTTCTTGATGCATTGCATTTTGCAATTCCTTAATTGCAATTCCTTATTTTTCGCAATTAAGGAATCGCAAAATGCAATATTGATGCATGTGCCTGTATGTTCTTTCCCTAAAACGTTACTGTTGCAAACCCTGTTGTCAACTCTGGCCAAATGTAATCCCCTTGTAAAAGGTACCATGGGTACCACGGACACTGTGACCAACGGAAGGCCTCTAAGGACCACAGCACTTATTGTGCCACCTTTGGAGGCCCTGTACCTCAACACACAAACACACACTGCCATTTCAGGCTGCATGTGTTGGTGCAGAGCAAAGGGGAGAGTCTACATGTGTACAGTTTCTACAATCCACTGCTCACAATCTACTGCCTACAATCTGCTGCCTACAGCATAGGTAAGCCACCCCTCTAGGTGGATGCACTATACCACTGGTGATGATACAGGTGCATGAGCCCGGTACCCCTACAGTGTACAAGTCCATTCTTAGACATTGTAAGTGCAGTAAAGTCATAAAGAGTGTATGGTCTGGGAGTTTGTTATTAGGAGCTCCACATCACCATAATGGCTTTACTGAAATCTGGGAAGTTTGATATCAAACGTCTCAGCACATTAAACCCCCACTGATGTCAGTGTGGGATTTAATGCAAAATGCACTCAGGGGGTATCTTAGAGATGCCCCCTGAAAAACGACCTAACTCAAGTGTCCTGGCCGACTGGCTGCTCGCCAGCTGCCACCCCAGACATGTTTCTGGACCCCTGGGCTGAGGGTCTCGCCTGCTCATGGTCCTGAAGCAAAGCACTTCCTGGGCAGAGGTGCCATGCCTCCTTCCCCAGGATGGACAGGGTCCATGAAGGGGAAGCTTTAAAAGCTTGCCGCCTTTGTGAGCTGATCCAGCAACTGGTCCCCACCAGATCTGACCCCCACTTAGGGCAGGGGAATCGGCGGGAAAACCAAGATAGGAGTAGAGGTATGCCCACCTTTGCCAAGCCCAACCCTCAGTTGGAGGAGGCAAGGCGAAGCACAACTTTGCCCCTGCCATCTTGAAGTTTGGGGGGACCCAGTCATCCAGAGTGAGGCTTATGCCCCCTCCCATTGGAGGGTGGTATAATAGGGGGTGTACCCACCCCAAGGAAGGGACCCATTGGTCCTGACATGTGTCTACCTGAAACGCCCCTAAATTTAGTATGTTCGCGGTATGTGCTCTGTAGATCATATGCTTTGTATACTTCTTCCATCTAGTGTTGGGTCCGGATGTTTGCAATTTGCTTTTCTTCGAAGAAGTCTTTCTAGTCACAAGGTAAGGTGACTCCTGTAGGAAGGTGGATGTCAGACTATGGTTGCCCCCAACTTTTTGCCTAGTGTTTAGCTGGTTTTCGACAACATTGGCCTGGGATCCTGCTATTCAGGACCCCAGGCTTCCTGCTCTCTGTTAAAATTGACTCCATGTACCTTAGGTACATATCTAATTGGATACTGGGTCACCTTATCAGCCCCTGTACAGTGTACCTTAAGTACCCAGGGCATAGGTGTACCCAGGGCCTACCAAGGGCTGCAGCATGTATTATGCCACCCCTGGCTGGCCATCTAAACAGACACAACTGGCTGGTAACACAGCTGGGGCAAGGTGGTGTAATCACCCTTTGCTTTAGATATAGTATACCTATATCTAACCCAAAATGGACACATATACTCTATACGTCACTCCTATGGCAGGCCTTATCAATCCTGAAGGCAGAGTGCTTGGAATTATGTGAGATGGTGCTCTAGCATGAGCTGAGCCTGTCTGCAGCTTTCGGAACCATGTCCTTATAGCTGTTCCATGATAACGCTATACCATATACTCTTAAGTGCATTATAATCCTCGTGGTTATTGCTAACTTTGGCATAGCATTATCAAAACATGTCGTGTAAGGTGTCATACGCTTTGGAATACTACCCCCTCGTCAGTTCTGGCGACGGGGGTAGCATTCCACCCTTCTAGAGGGATAAGACATGTATGTAACTGTAACCCCGGTTAAAGTTAACCCGAGCCTCAGCAACACAAAATGGATGCTGCTGCCACAAACACAAGTCTGACCTCCTGCTGCTGAGAGTCCTTCCAGCAACGGAGGCCTGGACAAAGGATTTCCTGCCTGGGGAGGTGCTAGCACCACCCCAGACAGGACTTTGTTTATCCAGATAGGCAGGGCTGAAAGGAATGAGACATGCCTGGGGCACACAAGGTGTCCCTGTGCATATCCCGGTTCAAACCAGTTACTGGGGCACTCCAGCCCCAGCTCTGGCGCGAAACCGGACAAAGGATAGGGGGTGTTACCACCCCCCTTCCTGGTCCCACCCATGGGAGGGACCTAGTCACTAGTACAGCCCCCTTTAGCAGAATAAAGGTAGGAGCTGGTCCCATTCCAAATTAGATTATCCTGAACAACTCTACAAAGAAGAAACTCTGGACTTAGACATTGTGCTCCACAGAAGACTGAAGAAATCTCCCTTGTGGCCAAAGAGTGACCACCCTGCATCTGCAGGCCCATCAAGCCTCCTAGCTATTCACTTTTTCGTCCTTCCTGGTGGAACCAGACTTCAGAGCCCGACGAGACCCGGACTTCCAGACCTCTCCGACCTCAACTCACATCTGCAGCACAGCTGAGATCCGTGGGTGCGACGAGACACGTGGGACCGGCCATCTTGAAGAAACTGCACTTCGCTTCCAGCACGTCCTCTGAGGCATCCTCGAGAAAGTGCTTTGGGGATTGAGAAGCCCCAGCCCCGAGCAGCTCCTGCACCGAAGACCAGCCCTCCAGCCTCCAGGAGATCTGCGTGGGCCCTTCTGCCTGGTTGCTGCTCGACGCGTTGTCTGGTCACTTGCCGCCTGGCATGTGGCCTCCTAGACGACGAACTTTGAAAACTACACCACTGGTCTGGTTGCTCCAGACTGGCCCTTGCTTCCTTCCAAAAGAGAAGTACCCCGGACCCTCCTGGTCCGCACCAGACGCCATCTTCACTCACCGCGTGGGTTGCCTTTGCCAAGGCCTGTTGACTCTGATCTCGGAACAGACACCGCCAACAGCGAGAGCCTGCGTGGGACAGCTCGTGCCTCCATCCTGGTCGTCAAAGAAACGTCCTGGTTCACGTGGCTGCAGAGTCAAGCGTCACCTCTTCACCTGATCGCGATGACATCATCTGGTTCCTTCCTAGTTCCACTCTGGTCACTGGCTAGTGACTGTGAACATTGTCTCCTCTGCTTTCAGGTCTCCATCTTCCTCGATCCGCCCTTTGATCACTCCGGACATCTCCCTCCTGGTCGCCTGCAGCATCTTTCTCCAAGGCTCCATTGACTTCAACGCGGAAACCCAGACACACTTTCACACCTATGCACCCGCAGCCCGTGGGTGAGGTAACGAGAGCATTTCGGTGCTCATAGGTAGATTGACTCTCCTAGTCTCCAGGTATCCTGTAGTTTCAGTCTCAACCAGTCGGAACTGTCTTTACTTACCTATTTCGTAATTTGTTCATGCCCATTGACTTTGCATTGGAACCCGCGTGTGTGTTCAAGCACTGCACACGCGTCTTGTGGGCCTCCTGCTCCTTACCCAAGGTTAGGGTAGTGTAGCCCCAGCGCTTCTACAGCCTCTGGGCATCCTCATTTCTTCTATCATTCTACTTATACCATTTACTTAGTATATGGTTTGCCGTGCCCCTAGGGCACCATTGTAGTTTGTGCGACCTATTGTATTTTTCTGAAAAGTATTGTTATGTGCTTAGCCCTCTGATCTCATAAAGAGTTCAGAGGTGTTTGTTAGTAATAAATATATTGTTTATTTTCATAACAACTTGTGTGGTGTCCTTTCATCTGGTATTCAAGGGGTTATATGTGGTAAAACAGCTGGCTTCACATGCCAAAAGAGTTTAGCCTAAGACTGCTTTGTCCATGCTACCATTAGGATAGCTGGTCTAGAAGGTTGACTTACAACCAATCAACATAAGGGTTGTTTGGACTGATACAAGGTGATCACTAGAACTAGTGAGCATCATATATCAGGCCAACTTCTCACAACTCCTCCTGTCTGAAAGAAACAGGTTAGTGTTAGATTCCTTACCTTAGAATATCCCCAGGTGTCAGACTGGATCCTGAAGGTTTTGCATAGCAGTATCCCTGCGCGCCGGTAGGCGTCGTCTGCAGCTCCGCGTCCGTCGTCGGCGTCGTGATCGCTGGGATGACATTGTCTGAGTACTTAGATGCCGCCCTCGCGCGCTGATGTCAACTCTTCTTTTTTCCGCGCAAGCAAGCGCAGATCCGGGAAGAGCGGTACTCCTAGTCATTTTTTGATTAACTTTTTTGATCTTTTTTGGATCGATTCTCGAGTCGACCTTCAATTCGCGGTGCCGGTTGGGATGCCTGGCTTTAAGCCCTGTGAGGACTGTCACCGACTGATGTCAGTGACCGACCCCCACCGCCAGTGCCTTTATTGCCTCGGGCCGACCATGATGACAAGTCGTGCCCCGACTGCCGGGCCTTGACCTCGAAGGCTAGGTGGGACCGGTCCTGTAAGCGACTCGAGCTCTGGCAGTCGGCCCGTGCCGTTCAAAGTCCCGGTCTAGGAGGAGGTCGAGGGAACAGTCGCGGGGCCACAGTCATTGCCGCTCGACGAGTCACCACCACTCGTCCGGCTCCAAGCCCTCAGGTAAGTCGAGGCACTCCCAAGAAAAAGTCGAAGAGACATCATCGCTCTTCCGACTCCCCCAACACTCGTGCGATGCCGCCAGGAGTTCGGGCGGCACCGCCCACGCGGCTCTGGAGCCGTAAGCGCCGCATACAGCTCCACACCCACTGGTCCCTGGGCTGCACGCCACGCCGGAGGTGATTAGTGCTTTCCTCACGGCCATGAGGTCGCACTTCCCTCCGTCTGAACCCGCAGAGGCGCCTTCGGGCCCCGCGGGTCCGTCTGGGAGCTCTAGAGGGCCGGCAGCTCCGGCGCCGTCGGGTGCTTCAGCCCCGGCGCCGTCGACGACTCCAGTCCCGACGCCGCAAGGCTCCTCAGGATCCAGGCCTGGATCAGTGACGACGCCAGTCGACCTTACGACGCCTCCGCTGTCGCCGTCACCAAGGGCGTTGCCCCCGACGCAGTCTCCGCACGAAGTCGTCCCCGGTTCCAGCCCTGGTCCGGATCTGGCGTCGGACCGGCGCAGTCTTCGACGCCAATCGGTGAGCCCTTCACCGACGACCCAGCTCCATCATTTTTCCTGACTATCAGGAGATGGATGACGAGGTGAACTGGGAGGGGTCTGAGGACCCTCTGGCATTGCAGTGCCAGTTGAGCCAGGACTGGGCAGACGAGCTGGGGGAGGCCAGTGCTCTGGACACTTCGCCCGACACTGGATTCGTCTCCCCGCCTACCATGGATACGGAGGAGGGGGCTGCTTACAGCGTGGTGTTGACTAGGGCAGCCAAGGCTCCAAAACAGGAGGAGGAATCGCGGTGATCCTAAAGAGACACCTGAAAATCACCTCACGAAAAATCTCAAACATTAATCCCATTGAAGCTTTGTACTTTTCAATCACTGACTCCACCACAGCCGTTTGCTCAGGGATTCTGGTCTATAACCCCCCCGAACACCCCACAACCTGCTATCCTAGAGCTATTGGCTGTTACAGCAGATCTCTCCCTCAAACACCCCCACTTCATGGTACTGGGAGACTTCAACCACCAAGTTGATGTAAGTAGCTGTAACCGCGCCTCCTAACTCATCGAATCTATGCAAAACATCAATCTTACGCAAAAAGTAAAAGGCCTCACTCATAAAGCAGGTCATACCCTCAACCTTATTTTCTCGAACAGCGAGAAACTCAAAATCCTCCCTTCCCTACCTCTACCATGGTCCGACCATTTTCTTTTTTTTTAATTTCAAAAGATTTTTTATTAGGAGCTGCAAAGAGAATCATCAGTACAGGAATAGTCGGTTCAGTACGAATAGTTAGTCACATGAATAGGAATACAGAAAATTGTCACCAATAATGCAATTGAGTCCATAAAACATAAAACAATGAGTCCATCACGTTACATAAAATACCCTTAAAATGTCCACATACATTCCGATAATAACTGGTGTCATGTAAAGCCTGACCTTGAAGGAGATAGGCACCACCCCACTATCGCAGAGGCTACATAAGCTGTACATTTTCGTAACCCAAACCTGTAGTACATGTGGGAGCTGGAGTCATCACTCTGTGGTTAGGAATGTGCAAAAACATAGATTGGCTAACAATCAGAATGAAACATTGTGTGATGACACGCTCTAGGGCCTTGTAGACGAGATTCAAGGAGGTTTGTATGTATCAAAGTGAGTGTCCAGCGAGGACCAGATTTTCCTCGATGGGGGTCTCCACGGGGTGGAGGTCAAGGATATATTGTCAGCACCTCTCAAGTACGATACCCAGTTCAACCAGTGAGGAAAGGAGGCTTTGTTCGTGCTTTTCCAGTTGTTAAGTATGATTTTAACCCCAGCCGTCAGCAGCAGGTCCAGTAGGGCTCTATCATTTTCATTGAGAGTGACGGCTTTGGCAAAACCTAGTACAAGCGACGAGAATTCTCTTGGTAGAGTAATATGGAGGACTTCCTTCACGAAACCAAAGATCTTGTCCCAATACGAGATAACACAGGGGCATTTGAAGACTAGGTGCTCCAGATCTCCACCCACCCCTGAGCAGTTCCAACACGTGTCATAGTCCTTGATTTTATGAAGAAACAACCTCCTGGGAGTCCAGAATGCTTTATGTAGAAGCCAGAATTTGGTTTGAGACAGTGTAGGGCATATTTTGTGGCGGTGGTGGATTCCCACGTTCTGGCCCAAATCGTGTCCGAGTTCGGTTCGGAGGAGAATGAGTCCCAGTATTGTTGGATGGGTGCATTTAGGGAGGACGCTTGCGGACGCATTCATTTATACAAGCTAGAGACTTGGTGTCCTTGTTTGTTAAGGGAGGGGAATAAGTCTAGGAGTGAAGGAGTGGCATCTTTCAGATTAGCCTTTGCTAGAGCTACTTTAATGTGTAAGAAGTTATAAAATTCAATATTATTGAGGTGGAACTTAACCTGAATTTCTTTAAAGGTTAGGGGTAGCGCGTTTCCGACGAGTTGGTGGGGGAATATGACGCCCTTGTCTATCCAGGCTTGGTAATTGAGAGGTTTCCCTTTGTATGTGATGGTTGTGTTGTGCCATAAAGACTCCCACTGTGAATTTCGGAATTGATGTGGTAAATATTTACTGACTTTTAAGAGAGCCATTTTCGTGTTTTTGAAGATTAGACCTGGACCTAGGGTGGGGCTGGGTTTGACAGTGAGTAGGGCGCTTGGGCTGAGCCCCTTCAGAATCGCTTTTTCTACAGACAGCCAAACTGGGCTATAGTCTGGTTGGGAGGATATCCAGTAAGACCCCTGTTTTGCTAAGAATGCTATTTGGTATGTTTTAAAATCCGCCAGATTAACTCCTCCCAGTTTCTTATCCAATCGAAGTTTTTTTAAGCTAATTCTCGCTTTTTTGCCCTGCCATAGAAAAGCCGAGAGGTGTTTATCTACTTTAGCATGGAATTCTTTGGAGAGGACGAGTGGGAGCATCGTGACGAGGTAGTTAACCAAGGGTGATATCATAATTTTTATAGTTTCAATACGGCCCCACCAGGTGATGAAACGGGGTGACCAGCCGTCCAGCAGATTTTTGATTTTGGTCAGGAGTTTGTTTTCGTTATGTTTAAGGGTACTCAATAACTCATCCGTGAATTCGATTCCCAAATATTTAATCACTCCAGTTTGCCAAAGAAGGCCGGAGTCGCCCAACACCTCTTTCAAAGTGTGTACATTTAGAGGTTTTACTTCGGACTTATCCCTATTTAATTTGTATCCGGAGAGGGAGGAGTATCTGTCTATCGAGGTCATTAGGGCAGCAATGGAGGTAGTAGGGTTTTCGGTCGCAATCAAGATATCGTCTGCATATGCAGCTAACTTGACTCGCGTGTCCCCAAAGGAGATACCCGCGATGTCTCTATTAGATTTGATGTCTGTAATGAGGGGCTCAAGGGCCAAGAGAAAGAGTGCTGGTGAGAGAGGGCAGCCCTGTCTTGTACCCTGGTAGAGACGGAACGGTTCCGAGAGGGTGCCATTTATAGCAATCCTGGCCGAAGGCGCCGAATAGAGGGCCATCACCATCCTGGTATAGGTATCGCCCAGATTGAAGGCGTACATACACTGGCGCAGAAAGGACCATGAAACCTTGTCAAATGCCTTTTCCGCGTCCAAGGTTATTGCTACCATTGGCGCGGAGGAGGATTTTGCCTTTTCTAGGATGTGGCATAGTAGTCTAGTGTTGTCGTTGGACGTCCTGTTCTTTAGGAAGCCAACCTGCGAGGGGCTAATTACTTTGTGGAGAATGGAGTTTAGTCTGCTCGCCAAGATTTTAGCATAAATCTTGCAGTCCAGATTAATCAACGATATGGGACGGTAATTTTTAGTGAGTAGTGGGTCCTTCCCCTCTTTTGGCAGTACTATTATTGTGGCTTCGCTCATTGAAGGAGAAACACCGCCATTGATTGCATTGGAGTTAAAGAGTTTTAGGAGTGGGGGGCTAATTTGGTCCGCAAAGGCCTTAAAAAAGGGTGCGGTGAAGCCGTCTGGGCCGGGGGCTTTATTGTTCTTCAGTGTGTTAATCGCTGTTTTGATTTCCGAACCAGAGATTGGGGAGGCCAGATGTCAGATTCCGAAATTTTCGGGAGGTGGAGTGAAGAGAGGTAATTTGCGCAGGCAGTTTCATCTAGTACCTTGTCATTTTTGTAAAGGTCTTCATAGAATTTTTTGAAAGTGTCAAGGATGATAGATTGTTTGGTGTGTGTGACGTTGCCTGAGTCTTTAATGGACGATATGGTAGTCAGTTTCTGTTTGTGTTTGAGATAGGAGGCCAACAGTTTCCCTGCTTTGTTGCCCTCGCACAGTTTCAGGGCCTTGAATCGGTTAACCCATACCCCCGCCCGTTTGCTGGTGATGGTGTTATATTCATATTTTTTCTTGGTCAAAGTATCAAAGACGGTAGAGTCAAGCGGGTTGGCTTTGTGTTGGGTTTCGAGTGAGGTAATCTGCTGCTCTAGATCTACTAGCTCTTTATTAAGTGTCTTGTTTACTCTTGCCCTAATTGTGATGATGGTCCCGCGGATTGTGGCCTTCAGAGCATCCCACAGGGTGGTAGGTGTAGTGTCGGGGTGTCATTTAAAGAGAGATAATCCTCTATGGCCTCCGATATTAATAGTTTGTTTGCGGGATCTGTAAGTGTCTCGTCATTGAATCGCCATCTCCTAGGTGGTAAGATCGATCTGGAACCAGCCAGTTTGATTCTGATACATGCGTGATCAGAGACTAGTTTGGGGGCTATCTCTGTCTCCTCTATAAGGTGAGTGAAGGGGCTTGAAACTAATATGAAGTCGATACGTGAATAGGAATTGTGAGGTGCAGAATAAAACGTGTAATCTCTACCGTCTGGATTTTGTAGGCGCCACGAGTCTTTCAGGTGATATCTGTCACATATGCGAAGGAGGGCGTCATGTGAGCGGGAATGGTGGAAGGCACATTTGGATTGCCTATCGAGGATCGGGTCCAGGGGGAGATTAAAGTCACCTCCCACTATCAACAGATCATCCGTAGGGATAGGTTCTAGGGACTGTGAGACCGATTCCCAGAAATCTGGGTCGTCTGCGTTTGGGCCGTATATATTTAGAACATGAATAGGGTCATCTTCCCTGAGAAGATTAGTAATGGACAGCCGGCCTACTTCGTCGTGTGAGTGTGAGATTAGAGTAAGGTTTGCTTTTTTCGCTAGGATGGTAGTAACCCCTCCTTTTTTGTGGGAAGCTGGTGAGGACAGGATGTGTGATGCCCAATGAATATTAAGGAAACGTAGGTCTTCCTCGGACAATTTGGATTCTTGCAGCAAAATAATGTCACCCTTTGACTTGGTGATATAATCAAGAATTGTCCTCCTTTTTACCGGGTGGTTTAGGCCCTTAACATTGAGAGAGACTATTGTGAGGTCGTCGGCCAACGAGTTTGTCTTAGCCATTGGGGATGAGGAACGTCGTTGAGGTAGTGCGCTGTGACCTAAGGCAGGCAGTGGATAAAACCCCCGGCTGCTCAACATGTGGGACAATATGTGGACTCATAGTGGACTGTAAAAAAATACAAATGACATTTGTGACATAGGTAACCTTAAGGACAAAACAGCATAGAACGTACAGAAAGGACATAAGGGCACTTTGGACCCTTTCAGCTCCATTTTCTCCCCTTCCTACCCCCCCCCCCCTCCCCTACTCCCCACCCCCACCCTCTGTCCCTCCCCCCCCTCCCCCCCAAAACGTACGTCGGGAGTGCGACGGCAGACCCGTGCAAGGCGGAGTTAAGGGATACATAGAAGATAACTAGAAGCTTCCAGTCATAAAGTAAAACACTGTTGGGATAAAGCTTGAAAATGTACATCAGACAACTAGTGCAACTTACTCTTGAGCATGGGCGGAATGAATAACTTTATAAATCCATTAATCTATACTCTAGAAATTCAAAACATTGAACTGTCCTGTGATGGTGAGCACATAGGAGCATTTTCTGAACTATAAGGAACAATATTGTTACATCAACGGAGCCTATAATATGACGGAGTAACGTACGTGAGGAGAACACGTAATAATAATAATGCATGGGGCACAAGGCCTACTCACATTACAGATGAGGATACCTGTTTAGACATGTGGAGACCTTTTGCCGCAAGTTAATGACTAGCATCATTAAAGCATGACAAATCCATTAACTCTATAGTCTAGAAATCCAAAACATTGAAACAGTCCTGTGTTGGTGAGCACATAGGAGCATTTTCTGAGCAATAAAGAGCAATATTCTTACATCAAAGTAACCTCCTTCTATCTGGGCACAAGCCAACTTGCAAAAACGTAGCCTCTAAAACGACGATGCAACGAACGTGATTAGAACACGTAATAATAATAATGATGCATGGGGCACAAGGCCTACTCACATTACAGATGAGGATACCTGTGGAGACATGTGGAGACCTGAAACCGCGAGATAATGATTAGCCCCAATAAAGCACGACAATGACACTTTACACTTGCGCTCGAGACTGAGAATGATCCTGATTGCATGTGAAAACATATGACATCAAGTTTTCCTCTTGTTCGAGAGGCCTAACGCTAGGTCCATTTCTTGTTCCTGCCGATCTTCCAGAAGAGCTGCAAGGGCTTTGGGGTCTGTGAAATATCTCGGATGGCCGTTGGCGATGATCCTGAATTTCGCTGGTCCAGCAAAAGAAAAAGGAATGCTTTTGTATCTTAGCCTGTCTCTGAGCTCCAGGAACCCTTTGCGGATTGATACCGTGTCTCGAGTAGTCTTGTGTGAAGATGATTTTATGGCCTTCCCATGTGATGGCGTGGCTTCTTCTCGCGAATTGGAGGATCATCTCTACGTGTTGAAATCTAAGTGGTTTGCAGATCAGCGGTCTAGGGCCATTGGAGTTCTTTGCAGTGAAGGTGGGGATCCTGTGTGCCCTATCCAGTTCAAGGCCGTGTGGGAAGGACAATTTGGTTATCATGGGAATCCATGATTCGAGGAAAGCCACGCAGGAATCTGCATCTTTTTCGGAATTCTCCGGCACACCAAAGATCTTGATGTTGCCTCTTCTATTCCTGTCCTCCAACTCTGCATTGTGGCGCTTCATCTCTTCCGTGATCTTTTCTAGATTTTTGATTTTGGCGACTGATTGCCTCGATATGTCCTCCAGGTCGCTTATTCGTTGCTCCGCTGCGCCCAAGCCATTATTAATCACATTTATATCCGCTCTGATTGCAGTGAGCTCCAGTTGCATCGAGTCGGTGTTGGATTTGGTAGATTTGGAAAGTTCATGTAGATCTGCCATCTTCTTTAGGATCATTTCTATATTGGCTGCCATGTCGGTCTTACTTTTGATGGGAGAGTCCAACAGACTTCCAGGTTTTACTTTTTTTGGGTTATTCCTGTCCTCTATATTTGCCATTGTTGCCTGGTTTGAGTTCGCCCTCGTTGGAAGCCTGCTTGAACTTAATCGCTGTAGAAAGGCACTGCTTATTGACGAGGCCGGGCTCATACGTGCTGAGAGATGGCAGTGGAATCACCGATGCTGATCCCTGATCACGTTAGTGAGGAGCCAGCCAGACCATATATACTGTAGGAAGACGCTGTTGGCTGTCGTGACTGGCACCCACGCAAAAGGAGGCCGTATGACCCTGGGTAATGGCTGCTCTTGTAGAACGTGGAAGTAGAACTCCACCTAGGATGTTAGTGCTGCCTATGGCTATGTGGTCGGACAGGAACCCCATGTGGTTTTAAAGATATGGGCTCAAGCACCGGCCCCCAATGAGAGAAGTGGCGAAGCAGGTAGGGTTGCACATACCTTCATTTGGCAGTAGATTAGGTCACCAGATGGCTGAAGAAGGTTGCAGATTGGCTTGTGGAGGGCTTTGAAGCACAACGAGGGTCTGTAAGCGTCTGTAAGCTTGTTCTTTATGTGGATCACTATCAGCGCCACCGACAATTAGCACCTTAGCACACATGGGCTTAAACATATAGGCACATATAGGCACAGGTACAGGCATAGGAGCTCACCGCGGATCGGTGTGTCTTCTCGTGAAGCTCGCTGGAGGCGGCGCCGCCATTTTAGGGTCAGGCGCGTGGAGCTGATAGACTCGATCACCGCCGATCACTCGCTCACCCCCTTCCGACATACAACTGCTGGCTGGGGTCTAACCTGGGCTGTGTGACCTGTAATGCCGGCGGGAGGTCGTAGAATCCAGTGAGAGCCCCTCCGGCACACTCGAGGGTCAGGCGCCGTAGTTGAGACAGGGCGCCGCCATTTTGGGCAGAGTCCGGGCGAGGGACGCGTGGTCGACCAAAAGGCCCGCAAAGTCACTAAAAAGTGAACATGGCCCGAAATCAGGGCATTGAAGTGTGCTGCTAGGGTCCAGTCACCGGATCCTGGGTTTTGGCTTGGTATTCGCCGCTGGAAGCGATGTAGGCACCGAGCTCGCTCTCCCTTCTCCGAAGAGCACTCGGTTCAGGCGGCCATTCCTCCTGCCGTCCAAGCCACGCCCCGGTCCGACCATTTTCTTATACCCTTCGAGACACCCAAGACTCTAATTACAAAACAGGAGTCCTCCATCAGATCTCAGGGCAGAAAATGGCACAAACTTACACTTACTGCCCTAGAACCAAACTACCATAACAGTTTAATCCCCCTCCCGGATGACCTCAACGAAGCAGTGCGTACACTAAATAGCGACCTTACGTCCGCTATCGAGAAAGTCGCACCTCTTCAAAGCCTTTCCTCCCGCAGACAACAACCATCGGCCCCATGGTTCACGGAAGAACTACGGGCACACAGAAGCATGTGCAAAAAGCTAGAACGACAATGGAGACAGAACTATGATACAGGAGCTAAGGCCCTCGATCGGCAAAGTCTTAAAGAGTTTCGCAAACTCAAACGCCAATCCATGAGCACATACTTCTCCGAAACAATTGCCAAAGAAAAAAACTCGACCAAGGCCCTATTCAATATAGTGAAAGAATTTACTCACCCCAGCGCACTCTCCACTCCAGTGCCCATGTCACAGACACTATGTGAAAACCTTTCTAACTTCTTCGAAGAAAAAATTGCCAACATAGCGGCAGCGATCCTTCAGAAAGACTCCGATACCACCAAAGAACCCACCCCCAACAGCACTCATGCATTTACCGCATTCCAACCACTCAGCAAAGAACTTGCTCTAAAGCTGTTTCAGGAATGTAAATCTGGTTCACCTCTGGACCCAGCCCCAGCTCTTATCATGAACCCCCTATTAGACATCTGGAACTCATCATTACTCACTGGGGTTGTTCCCTCTGACTGGAAACACGCCATGTTAATCCCACTTCAAAAAAAAACCGGCGTTGATCCTTCCTGTTTAAATTACTACCGACCAATTTCACTTCTACCCAAGCCCGCTAAAGTTCTGGAAAAAGCCGTCCAAAAACAACTGTCCCACTACCTGGAATCCAACTCCTTATTCCACGACACCCAATCAGGCTTTAGACCAGACTACAGTACTGAGTCGGCGCTACTCGAGGTATCCGAATCAATCCGCGAATGCACGGACAAGGGAGAGGAGGCCATGCTGGTCCTCCTCGACCTATCCGCGGCGTTTGATACCATCTCACAAGACAAACTTCTGACTCGCCTGCAAGAAGTTGGTATCGGCGGGCCCCCCCTCGCATGGATAAAATCTTTTCTCACAAACAGAATACAGCAAGTGATGCTGGGGCCTTTTCTCTCCTCCAAAAAACAGCTGATCTGGGGCGTCCCACAGGGCTCTGCCCTCAGCCCGCTCCTTTTTAATGTGTACCTCAAACCTCTGGCTAACGTTGATGAAACCTGTGGCGTCAAAGTAACCTTCTACACTGACGACACCCAACTGGTGTTCTCTTTCAAAGAACACACTGAAAAATCTTTTAACAACTTTCGCCTCTGTATGCTCAACATCGCCACCTGGATGTCCGCTAACAACCTAAAACTCAATACAGACAAGACCGAGGTCCTGTTCTTTAATCAAAAATCGCCTATACCCTCCAATCTCTGGTGGCCATCTGAACTAAACCCCCCCCAGAACCAGTTCAAACCGCCCGCAACCTTGGCTTTCAATTCAACACCTCCCTCTCCTGCAAAACTCAAATCAATAAAGTCACCTCAGCCTGTTTCGGGAAACTTCGAATGATCAAAAAAATCATCCCATACCTACCACTTGAGTCCCGAAAAACGGTAGTTCATGCCCTCATTACTGCTCATCTGGACTATGCCAACAGCCTATACGTAGGCGCCCCTACTTACCTCATCTACCAACTTCAAAAAGTCCAGAATGCTGCGGCCAGGCTAGTCTGCAATATCAATAATTAAACAAGAAGAATCCTACTCAGAGTGCACACCTCAGGGATGGGGGACACTCAGTGTTGTGAAAAATACCCCTCACACACCAACAGGCCCTTTGGTGTCATGCTTCATCATCGGGGTCTTCGCATCCCGCTAGAGGGATGCGGCGTGCTGCGACCAGCGACTACGCGGGAGCACTGTCGAAGTTGACTATGTGTGGTGTGTGTTAAGTGCAAGTGATGGGATATTGGGAAATGTGAGTGAAGGGTGTTGAGAAATTAAAAAGTACCTGGCTAGTGGGTTCTTTGAAAAAACTTTATTCGAGACCCCTAGCTGGTGCTATTAAAAAAAGAAGTGCAAAGTGAGGTCAGTTGTCTTTATTATGGACACTACCTCTGGTGTGCGTCGACATGTTTCGGAACTGGTGTTCCTTCTTCAGGACGGGGGCACAACTTCCCAACCCTACTCGCGTATTTTTAAGTAAAAAATGTTTTCTCTTAAAGTAGAAAAAAGTGAAACTATTTACAGTGAAGAAAAGAGGCTAAAATGTGCCTACAGCAGTTTTTTTGGTTCATGCAGTTGCATGTCCTAAAAAGAAAAAGAAAAGGCGAGTCTAAAGTAGAAAAAAGTGAAACTATTTACAGTGAAGAAAAGAGGCTAAAATGTGCCTACAGCAGTTTTTTTGGTTCATGCAGTTGCATGTCCTAAAAAGAAAAAGAAAAGGCGAGTCAGTTTGGTTGCCACAAGGGACTGGCTCGGACAGGTGCAGTCACCTGGAGCCCCAAACGGTTAAATAAACCTGTAAAAAGAAAGACAGACATAAAACATAACATAGATGACACACTAATAGTTTGTAATGGTTCTGTAAAGCATACTCATAGTGACTGTTGTGTCCTGCCTCATGAGCATATCCAGAACGCCAGGGTGGGTAGGTGGATTCGTAATCTGTGTGGGTAAAGAGTTGGTTTCAATATTTTTTACTCACTGTCTGGGTTCGTGCTAGGTAGGTCTCTGAAAGTTTGTCTACTGAATACTCGCAAAATCCGCCTGAGTCGGCCTCCTTCTACCACCCTACGCTGCTCCGCTGGTAATGTTTAGTGTTCAGGGCTTTGTTATATATGGGCTTTTAGGTGCTATCTGATTCGTTGATTGACGGATATGGTGCGCAGACCAAATAAGGAGCGTCCGCCCCTTCGCCTATCATGATCATGGATCTGATCTCAGAGTAACATGTGTCATTCTGAGCATGTTAGATCCGGTAGTGACTGTTGAGCCAGTTGGGCGCATGCGCGTTAATCATTGACACGACCGTCAGTCGCTACTTCTGGGCGCATGGGCAGATGGTGTGGTCTATGAGACATGCGCTTTGGTTGGTTACACTATTCTGATAGTGATTTAGAGTAAATGCCATAAATACACTTCAATATGATTGTAATCAAAAATAGGAGTGGGTTATTGGGAAACTTGTGATGCGGTACTTGGGACAACGCATGGGATGGATCAGTGAGTGTTTACATGTTGTTTTTTTTTAAAAAACAGAGACTAACCAGGCACACCTTTACGGTTACAGTTTGATACGAACCCTTGTTTCTCAAAAATAGAATTACAGCCATAAGTTGCAAACCCTTCAGGTTTTTCAGGTTTTACCCGGACAGATGGCCCCATGGAATATCATCATTTAGGCCTTCAATGTGGGTGCCCAGACGAAAAACCCATCGTTGTTCTTTTTGAAACAGGCCGGTTTCTGATTGTAAACGTTCAATTATGGTCCAACGTAGATCATTGACACAATGTTGTTGTTCCAGGAAGTGAGATGCCATCTTTGTGGTTGTTTTTTTGCAGCGTATGTTGCTTTTATGTTCTCCTATTCTCACTTTTACAGGTCGGGTGGTCATGCCTATATACTCTAGGCCACATGGGCATGTTATCATGTAGACAACATTTTTTGTGTTACAGTTAGAAAATTGTCGTTGTTCCCATGATGTACCGTTTCTGAAAGTTAAGACCTTGCTTTTTTGAGTTAGATGGCAACTGCTGCAGTCTCCACAGGGGAAGTGTCCTTGGACTCCAATGGTAGTCTGTCTGCCAGTTGGATTTTGACGGGGTCTTGTATGTACCAGTATGTCCTTAATATTTCTGCCCCTGCGATGTGCATACATTGGTTTTTCGAAATCCAAGTTCCCACAGTTCAGTATCCTCCAATGTTTGTTTATCACTTTTGATACTTCGTTGGACATGGTTGTGTAGGTCGTGACACATATTGGTCTTTTGATCACTCCTTTGTCTTGTGGATTGTCTTCAAGGAGTGCGTCCCTGTGATTGTTCCTAGCCCGTTTCATTGCCTTGTCAATGGTTCTTACGGGGTATTGTCTTTGTATTAGTTTAGTTTTCAGATCTTTGGCCTGTTTGTTGAATTGGTTCAATTCTGTGCAGTTTCTTCTTAGACGCAGGAATTGTCCATAGGGTAGATTCTCC
Organism: Lissotriton vulgaris; assembly: GCF_964263255.1. Classification (NCBI taxonomy): domain Eukaryota; kingdom Metazoa; phylum Chordata; class Amphibia; order Caudata; family Salamandridae; genus Lissotriton; species Lissotriton vulgaris. The sequence continues at coordinate 882,685,451 of NC_141693.1, forward strand.
CTGAGGTGTCTTGGATGGAAACTGTCGTACCGTAATAAGCAGTTCCTGGAGGTGGGTTTAAAATGGGTTACCTACCATCCTCCGTGTATATGTTTAAATCCAGGAAAATCATAGACGTGCTGGAGACAGTGCTCGTGAATTTCAGATATCTGTTCTGGTTGTTGAGCCATGTCACAAATTTGGAAGCACTGTCCAAATCGCCATCCCAAATGATGAAAATGTCGTCTATATACCTTTTCCAGGTATTGATCTGGGAGTGATATGGGTTGTCTGTATGTAGGATTCTGTGTTGTTCCAGGTGGTAAACATACAGACCAGCCAGACTCGGAGCAAATGTACTACCCATGCTCGTTCCATGGGTCTGTAGATATAAGGTCTGGTTGTATTGGAAGAAATTTTCTTTCAAGGCCATGGAGATACATTCCAGGACCACATTCCTCGGGGTTTGGTATTTCCATATATTACTGAAGAGTACTTCCTCTATGATTTGCAGTGTCTCATCATGAGGAAGGCTGGTATATAAGCTCTCTACGTCGAGGCTTAGTAGGAGCTGTTTTGATGGATCAAATTCCTTGTCTTCAAGTAGTTGTAAGACTGCCTTGGTGTCTTTCAAATAAGTGTTAGTGGATTGTACCAAAGGACGGAGAAATGCATCCGCAAATTTCGACAGGGGCTCCAGAATGGACCCAATCCCGGAGACGATAGGTCTCCCTGGTGGGTTGTTGATGTTTTTATGGATTTTGGGGATGCAATAGAAGTACGGTATTCGCGGTGATGGTTGTTGTAAAAACTCAGCCTCTTTTTTACTTAGCCAGTCGTGGGCTAAGCCTTCCTCCACCATGCCCCCAATCCTGATGCGTAGTCTTTCAGTTGGGTCATCCTTCAAAATTTTGTAGTTACGTTCATCAGATAGTAAACGTTTGCACTCCGTATCATATGCCTCGAGGGTTTGTAGAACAATTGCACCCCCTTTATCCGCTGGTTTAATAACAAGTTCGCTGTTGTTTGTTAGCTCCCTTAGGGCTTGTTGTTCATCACCACTAGTGTTGTGGAAGGGGTTCCTTTCTTTCATGTTGAGTTGGTTGACCTCAGTGATGACCGCTTTTTCAAATGTTAGAATTTCTACTGGTATTGTAGAATCTGGTGGGGTGAAGGTTGATTTCAATTTTAAACCAGTATCTGTTTTGTCCTCAGACGATGGCTTGTCTTTAAAGAAAGCTTGTAGCTTCAGTTTCCGAAAAAACTCTTGCAGTTCCATGTTGAGTCTGAAGATGTCTGGTTTTTGAGTCGGTACAAACCCTAGTCCTTTGTTCAATACACTTATCTGTATTGTTGTTAGTGTCAACGGTTTGAGATTGACAACTAGGTCCCTCTCTTGCTTGTCGATGGCTTGTTGGGGAGGGACCCGGTCATGCTCCTGGTTGTCCGGGCGTTGGGCTGGTCCTGATCCTCCCAAGCCACATTGTTGCCTTTCTTGTTCCTTCCTCGTGTAGTCTGGCGTGTGCCTAAAAAAGGCTGTTGTTGGCCTCCATAAGGATGTTGTTGACCATAGTAACCTTCGTTGTACTCCGGGTTCCATTGTGGGTAACTCAGTGCTCCTGGTGGTGGCCCAAATTGAAAAGGGTTGAATTGTGGTGGGCCTAAGTATTGTGGATATTGGGTTTGTGGTTGGTAACCCCTCCACCCCCTTTGTCTGGGGAACTGCTCTCTCCTTTGTCTCCATCCTCCTCTGCGTTGTCTGGATCCTCTATTGCTACATGAATTCGATCCTGAGGAGCCGTTATCCGAGACGTCGCTATCCGCGTCACTGTAGGTACTCTTGGAGACATAATCCGCGTTTGTATATGGATATGCATTTTAGGGTGTAAATTTTGCCACATCCTTGGCAAGTTTGTTCGTTTTGCTCTGTTTCAAGGTGAATTCGAAATCTGTCATTTGTTGGTTCAATTCGTCCAGTCTGGTTTTCAACTCTTCTGGGGGAATGTACGTGTTGAGCTGGACCTCTATTTTGTTAATTTCAATTTTGAGTTCCTGAGTTATTCTGGCAGCAGTTTTGACTATTAGTACTAGCCAGTCTCTTGAGCAGTGCCAGGATATTAATGACCACTCCTTTTTAAAGACCAAGTCATTTTGAAAAATGAGTGGTTCGTTTTAAACAATTAGGCCTGGTGGTGCCATTTTGTTGCGAAGATACTCGGTCATGAACAAACCATGAAGGGCTGCTTTTATTTGGCTGCCTCTTAAGTTGAGCAACTCATTCCAATCGTTGGTGTGTGGACCAGTTTCCTGGCTGCTTAAGCCTTCAAAAAGGTTGGCGTCTGATAGAATCTTGTCAATTTCGTCCTCTGCAAAGGTGAGGCCGTGTTCGTCTTCCATTTTGAAAGGACCGCAGGCTTCTTTTAACTATGATGTGTGTCTCTATGTGTGTGTGATATGGTCGGAGAAAAGACTCCCCCAGCTCTGCGCTGCCTAGAACAAAAGGTAACAATGGGGGGAGGTAGAGTTTAGAGATAGGATTCTCACTCCACGGGCACTGATAATTAAACAGGAAGAATCCTACTCAGAGTGCACACCTCAGGGATGGGGGACACTCAGTGTTGTGAAAAATACCCCTCACACACCAACAGGCCCCTTGGTGTCATGCTTCATCATCGGGGTCTTCGCATCCCGCTAGAGGGATGCGGCGTGCTGCGACCTGAAAAACCTGAAGGGTTTGCAACTTATGGCTGTAATTCTATTTTTGAGAAACAAGGGTTCGTATCAAACTGTAACCGTAAAGGTGTGCCTGGTTAGTCTCTGTTTTTTTAAAAAAAAACATGTAAACAGTCACTGATCCATCCCATGCGTTGTCCCAAGTACCGCATCACAAGTTTCCCAATAACCCACTCCTATTTTTTATTACAATCATATTGAAGTGTATTTATGGCATTTACTCTAAATCACTATCAGAATAGTGTAACCAACCAAAGCGCATGTCTCATTGACCACACCATCTGCCCATGCGCCCAGAAGTAGCGACTGACGGTCGTGTCAATGATTAACGCGCATGCGCCCAACTGGCTCAACAGTCACTACCGGATCTAACATGCTCAGAATGACACATGTTACTCTGAGATCAGATCCATGATCATGATAGGCGAAGGGGCGGACGCTCCTTATTTGGTCTGCGCACCATATCCGTCAATCAACGAATCAGATAGCACCTAAAAGCCCATATATAACAAAGCCCTGAACGCTAAACATTACCAGCGGAGCAGCGTAGGGTGTTAGAAGGAGGCCGACTCAGGCGGATTTTGTGAGTATTCAGTAGACCAACTTTCAGAGACCTACCTAGCACGAACCCAGACAGTGAGTAAAAAATATTGAAACCAACTCTTTACCCACACAGATTACGAATCCACCTACCCACCCTGGCGTTCTGGATATGCTCATGAGGCAGGACACAACAGTCACTATGAGTATGCTTTACAGAACCATTACAAACTATTAGTGTGTCATCTATGTTATGTGTTATGTCTGTCTTTCTTTTTACAGGTTTATTTAACCGTTTGGGGCTCCAGGTGACTGCACCTATCCGAGCCAGTCCCTTGTGGCAACCAAACTGACTCGCCTTTTCTTTTTAGGACATGCAACTGCATGAACCAAAAAAACCGCTGTAGGCACATTTTAGCCTCTTTTCTTCACTGTAAATAGTTTCACTTTTTTCTACTTTAAGAGAAAACATTTTTTTCTTAAAAATACGTGAGTAGGGTTGGGAAGTTGTGCCCCCGTCCTGAAGAAGGAACAATCAATCAATCATAGGCATTTATATAGCGCACTACTTACCCGGAGGGTCTCAAGGCGCTAGGGGAGGTGGTGGGGGGGGGGGGGGGGGGGGAGTGCTGCTACTGCTCAAATAGCCAGGTCTTGAGCTTCTTCCTGAAGGAAAGGTGGTCTTGGGTCAGGCGCAGGTTGGTCGGTAGGGAGTTCCAGGTCTTGGCGGCCAGGTAGGAGAAGGATCTTCCTCCTGTTGTCATTCTTCGGATGCGGGGGACGGCGGCGAGGGCGTGGCTGGCTGATCGGAGATGTCGTTTGGGAGCGTAGAAGTTGATGCGGTTGTTGAGGTAGCTGGGGCCTTGATCGTGTAGGGCTTTGTGTGCGTGGGTGAGGAGGCGGAAGGTGATTCTTTTGTTGACGGGAAGCCAATGCAGGTCTCTCAGATGTCCGGAGATGTGGCTATGTCGTGGGATGTCGAGGATGAGTCTGGCTGAGGCGTTCTGGATCCGCTGGAGTCTCTTCTGGAGCTTGGCGGTGGTTCCAGCGTAGAGGGCGTTGCCGTAGTCCAGTCGGCTGGTGACGAGGGCCTGGGTGACCGTCTTCCTGGTCTCGGTGGGGATCCACCGGAAGATCTTCCGTAGCATGCGCAGGATGTTGAAGCATGACGAGGAGACGGCGTTGACTTGTCTGGTCATGGTGAGGGAGGAGTCCAAGATGAAGCCCAGGTTGCGTGCGTGGTCTGTCGGTTTGGGTGCGCTGCCCAGGGCGGGGGGCCACCAGGAGTCGTCCCAGGCGGAGGGTGAAGAGCCCAGGATGAGGACCTCCGTCTTGTCTGAGTTCAGTTTCAGGCGGCTGGTCGTCATCCACTCGGCTACGTCTTTCATTCCTTCGTGGAGGTTGGCTCTGGCGGCGGCGGGGTCGTTGGTCAGGGAGAGGATCAGCTGGGTGTCGTCAGCGTAGGAGATGATGATCAGGTTGTGTTGGCGTGCGATGGCCGCGAGGGGGCTCATGTAGACGTTGAAGAGGGTGGGGCTCAGCGAGGATCCTTGAGGGACGCCGCAGATGACTTCGGTGGCCTCTGACTTGTACGGTGGTAGGCGAACTCTCTGTGTTCTTCCGTTGAGGAAGGAGATGATCCAATCCAGTGCCTTCTCCTGGATTCCGACGTTGCTGAGGCGTTGCACTAGGGTGCGGTGGCAGACAGTGTCGAATGCCGCGGAGAAGTCTAGGAGGATGAGGGCCGCTGTTTCTCCGTTGTCCATCAGGGCTCGGATGTCATCGGTAGCAGCGATGAGTGCGGTCTCGGTGTTGTGGTTGGCTCGGAAGCCCGACTGTGAGGGGTCGAGGGATTCATTCGTCTCGAGGAAGGCGGCCAGCTGCTTGTTGGCGGTCTTCTCGATGACTTTGGCTGGGAACGGGAGGAGCGAGATGGGGCGGTAATTCTTGAGTTCGGTGGGGTCCGCTGTAGGTTTCTTGAGTAGAGCGCTGAGTTCGGCGTGCTTCCAGCTCTCCGGGAAGGTGGCGGTGTCGAAGGAGGTGTTGATGATGTCTCGCAGGTGGGGTGCGATGACAGCGTCGGCCTTGTTGAAGACGTGGTGGGGGCAGGGGTCGGTTGGAGATCCGGAGTGGATGGAGTTCATCATGCGGACGGTGTCTTCCGCGCTGATCGGAGTCCAGGCGCGGAGGGTGGTGGTGGGGGGCGGTGGTTCGGTCGTGGTGGGCGTCGGTTGAGTGCTGAAGCTGTTGTGTGTGTCCGCGATCTTGTTGTGGAAGTAGGAGGCGAGGGAGTTGCAGAGGTCTTGCGATGGGGTGATGTTGTTGTTTCCGGCGTTGGGGTTGGAGAGCTCTTTGACAATGTTGAAGAGTTCCTTGCAGTTGTGTGCATTGTTGTCCAGCCGGTCCTTGAATGCAGTTTTCTTAGTGGCGCGGATCAGTTGGTGGTGCTTCCGGGTGGCAAGCTTGAGGGCGGTCATGTTGTCCGGTGTTGGTTCCCTTCTCCAGGCTTTCTCGAGGGCTCGGCAGTTCTTCTTGGAGCTCTTGAGTTCGTCAGTGAACCATGGGGCCTTCTTGCTGCCGGGTCTGCTAGGCGGGGTCCTCAGTGGGGCGAGTTCGTCCGCGCAGTTGCTGATCCACTTCGTGAGGTTGTCGGCGGCCTGGCTGGGGTTCGCTGAGCTGGCGGGAGGGTGCTGGCTCAGGGAAGCGGCGAGTTGGTCAGCTGTGATCTTGTTCCAGCTTCTTCGAGCAACCGGTTGCTGGTGGTGGTGGATCGTCGTTCTTCTGAAGTTGAAGTGGATGCAGCTGTGGTCCGTCCAGTGGAGTCTAGTGGCGTGGCTGAAGGCGATGTCTTTGCTGGATGAGAAGACGGCGTCGAGTGTGTGTCCGGCGAGGTGGGTGGGGGTGGATACCAGCTGCTTGAGTCCGAGGTTGGCGAGGTTGTCGAGCAGGGTGATGGTGTTGCGGTCGTTGTTGTTCTCCAGGTGGAAGTTGGGGTCCCCCAGGAGGATGTAGTCAGGGGAGGGGAGGGCATGCGGGCTGACGAGGTCGGCGATGTCCTCGCTGAATTGTGTGCGAGGTCCCGGGGGTCGGTAGATCAGGGTGCCTCTGAGGGTGGTCTTCGGGTCGGTACGGATCTGGAAGTGTAGGTGTTCGGCGGTTATCAGGGTGTCGTCGATGTTGGTCGTGATGTGGATGGTGTCCTTGTGGATGATGGCGATGCCTCCTCCCATCTGGTTGGCGGAGCGGTCCCTCCGGGTGATCTTGTAGCCCTCTGGGATGGCGATGGCGATTTCGGGCGCTGAGGAGTCGTTCATCCAGGTTTCTGTGAGGAAGGCGACGTCAGGAGATGTGGTGTCGAGGAGGTGCCAAAGTTCGACGGCGTGCCTGTGGACGGAGCGGGTGTTGAGCAGGATGCACTTGAGGTGGTTGCTGCTGGTGTTCGGCTTGGCGGTTGCAGGTGTGGGGCAGGTCCGGATGCAGGTGAACTTGCAGGCGTGGCAGCTGAAGGGTCCGTGGGTGCGCCTCGGGGTGGCACGGTAGCATCCAGGGATCCCGCCGGTGTTGAGAGCGATGAGTTCGGTGGCGTTGTAGGAGAATCGGGTCGTCATCCGTCGGTGGGGTCCAGGTCCTGGCGCTGGGCGCGGTCCAGTTGCGGACGGGCGCAGACGGGCTTACCTTTGGCGCGCCTTCGGCGCACAATCGGCGCGCCCGCTGCGCGTGACCGCTGCGCGTTTGCACGGTCGCCATATATGGCGAAGTGCGAGGGAGGGCGGAGCAGCTGGGAGGCGGGAGCGGGGAGGTTACAGAAGAAAAAGGGGCATGGTTAGTGGCGGTGGCGGGAAGCGGGCAGGGAGGACAACGAGAGACAGGGGGACCGGCGAACAACGAATACAGTACAAATTAACAAAGTAAAGACCACTATTGCACACAGAGATACTCAGCAATCAGGGGGCACACAACAGGAGAACAAGGTACAGGAGCACAGCGCTATCACGTAGGGGACCACGCCGCTCGGTGGGAGGGGGCGTGGTCACACGGCGGCAGCAGGGGCAGCGAGGAGGCACACGCAGCAGCTGGTGGCCGTGCGGCGCGGGGGTGTCCTAGATTAGGTCACCAGTTCTGAAACATGTCGACGCACACCAGAGGTAGTGTCCATAATAAAGACAACTGACCTCACTTTGCACTTCTTTTTTTAATAGCACCAGCTTGGGGTCTCGAATAAAGTTTTTTCAAAGAACCCACTAGCCAGGTACTTTTTAATTTCTCACCACACCCTTCACTCACATTTCCCAATATCCCATCACTTGCACTTAACACACACCACACATAGTCAACTTCGACAGTGCTCCCGCGTAGTCGCTGGTCGCAGCACGCCGCATCCCTCTAGCGGGATGCGAAGACCCCGATGATGAAGCATGACACCAAGGGGCCTGTTGGTGTGTGAGGGGTATTTTTCACAACACTGAGTGTCCCCCATCCCTGAGGTGTGCACTCTGAGTAGGATTCTTCTTTTTTAATTATCAGTGCCCGTGGAGTGAGAATCCTATCTCTAAACTCTACCTCCCCCCATTGTTACCTTTTAGTCTGCAATATCCCCTACCGTCATTCCATCACACCCCACCTAATCAAAATACACTGGCTCCCAATAAAACTCCGTATTCAATTCAAGGCCTTAACACTGGCCTTCAGAGCACTCAATGACCGAGGCCCAACCTACCTACGTCGCAGAATGAGGTTTTCACAAGCACCAAGAAACCTGAGATCCAATCATCTTCGCCTCATGATCTGCCCCCCGCTTTCGCCTTACACGTACAGGAGGAAGGGCCCTGGCAGTAGCCACTTCCAAACTGTGGAATCAGCTACCCACAGAGTTAAGATTCCTGACGTCCGAACCCCAATTCCGAAAAAAACTTAGAACCTGGTTATTCTCACAGATCTAATAGATCCCACTCTACTCCTTCTCGACCCTCTTGAGACTGTCTTCAGCGCCGGGACACCTCAGTCGGAGGTAGCTGTGCGCTCTACAAAATTCAAAATAATAATAAATAAGGCCTTGGCTCTTGAGCGCCCTGTCACAGCTGTGAGGACTAACCTCCTCACTGAGGTGCTCAAACAGCAGACATGCTCCTCGGAGCCTCTCTTGCCGTTCAACAAAGCCCTCACCGACGTTCTGCTGGGCACCTGGCCCAAGCCCTCTACAGGCCTCCCTATAGATAGGAAGTTCGCCCGACGCCGGCTCCGGGCGACCCTAGCTGCCTGTCCTTTCAGCCCACCAGATAGCCTGGTGATCCAGGCCTCTACCTCCCAGACTGCATTCCCGACCGCTCCCCCGGATCGGGAATCCAAAAGGTACAATCAGTTTGGCAAGAAACTGTTCTCCACCCTAAGTTTGGGGCTGCAGTCTGTCAACACCGCCTGTCTTTTGGGCCGTTACACCCACTCTCTGTGGGATACAGTTGTGGAAGTGCTGCCGCAGTGACCGGAGGAGGGCCGAGAAAAGCTTACCCGAGCCCGAGCAGAAGGGCGGGACGCAGCACGCTACTCCATTCGGTGAGGACTCGATACCACAGACTCGCTGGGTAGGGCGATTGCAACGACGGTGGCGGTTCACCGCCACGCCTGGCTGAGGTCCGCCAACTTTTCAGGGGATGTCCAGGCAACACTCATGGACATGCCCTTTGATGGCCGTCGCCTCTTTGGCGACAAGGCGGACAGTGCGCTGGAGCGTTTCAAGGACTCCAGTGCTACGGCCAAGTCCTTGGGCCTAGGCCAACGCCAGCAAACTTCCGCCTCACGCTCCTTCCGTGGCCAAGGAAGGGGCACCCCCACACGTCCAGCCAGCCACAGGCCGCAGACTCAGGCTCAACGCGGACGTGCCTAACGCCGTGGCGGTACCGGGGGACACCGGCAGGGTCAGTCCACACCCGCCCCTGCAGCATCTGCCTCTAAGCCTTCCTAGTCTGGCATTTCAGGCCCATTCCTCGCCAGTGGGGGGCAGGGTCCGCCATCACCGCCCCCACTGGCGTACCATCACGTCGGACAGGTGGGTGATGCAAATCGTCCGTAGGGGCTACTCCCTCCCCTTCGAGGCGACCCCTCCAGCCATGCCACCGCAGTACCACCGCATGTCGGGGTGTGGTGGTGAGCCTCAGCAAGGCCTACCAGTGCTAGGGGTTCTCCCTTTCTGCATAGAGTCCTCAGACCATAGAATAGAAGTTGGCACAGAAACCGGAATAGAAAATATAAGATTTATTAAACGTCATGAGGTGGAACTACATTCACACAACTCCCTTCGGTAATGTATGAAGTAGCACACTGAATGGAAGGAGCTTGGTCCTTTTATACCCACACAGGGGCTCAAAAGAAGGCGGTACAAATACAAAATGCTGGTTTTAGGTACATATATGGTCATACAGAAAATGCACAGTCAACAAGTGGGAGGAGGTAACAGTTGCTAATTCTGGTGAACACATCCTGACAGTTACAGACGGGGACAGCTGCAAGCTCAACTGAGCATGTGTGAAGCAGAAAAGGCTAAATATATCTCTCTCTAGGCAGATTTCAAGAGCAATTAACAGGAAGGTAGGACATAGCACATGGTGAGCACATGGTAGCACATGGCAAACAAAATAGCTGCCAGAAATACAAAATGGATTCCGCAAAACGGACAAGATAGTCTCTAAATACAGGATGGCATCTGCTAATGCTAACCTAATCGCTGCCAAATTACAACAGGGGGATCACTTGCAACTTCTGCAGGAGGAAGTTACGGCCCTCTTGGCCAAGGGGGCCATTGAGCGCGTTCCTGGGTCAGAAGTAGGACGTGGTTGCTATTCCCACTACTTTCTGGTACCCAAGAGGGGCAAAGGAGGCCTACGCCCTATCTTGGACCTACGGAGAGTCAACGGCTTCCTCCTGAAGGAGAAGTTCAAGATGCTGACTTTGGCTCAGGTCCTAGCTGCCCTGAACCCAGAAGACTGGATGGTAGCGTTGGACTTGCAGGACGCATATTTCCATATCCCCGTCCTGCAGGCCCACCGGCGTTACCTGCTGTTCACGGTAGGCCACGAGCACTTTCAGTTTACTGTGCTCCCCTTCGGCCTTACCAGCCCCCCACGGGTGTTCACGAAAGTGATGGGGGTGGTTGCAGCTCATCTGCGCATGTTAGGAGTTTCAGTCTTCCCCTACCTCGACAACTGTTTGTTGAAGGCGGGCTCACCCCAGACAGTCGTCAGCCACCTCCAGACTAGGGCCGACCTCCTGCACCAGCTGGGGTTCTCCATCAACGTGCCAAAGTCGCACCTGTGCCCCTCTCAGAAGCTCCTCTTCATCGGAGCGGTTCTGGACTCGGGTTTATCCTCCCGAGCAGCGGGTTCGGGATATTCAGGCTCTGATTCTGATCTTTCAGCCTTTATCAGGTCTCGGTCAGGTTGACGCTGCGGCTCATGGGGCTCATCCTACAGGTGCATCACGCCAGGTGGCGGATGCCGGCTCTGCAGTGGCACCTGAAGTTTCAGTGGGCCCAGCATCAGAGCAACCTGTCCGACCGCGTCCTGATCTCGGAGGGCACTGCGAGACAGTTGCAGTGGTGGCTCACGAACCGCGATTGGGTCAGCGGCAGATCTCTCTCCCTTCCCCAACCGTAGCACGTAGTGGTGACAGATGCGTCCCTCCTGGGTTGGGGGGCCACATGGGAGAGGGAGAGATCAGAGGCCTCTGGTGTCCGGCGGAGTCCCGGCTCCATATCAACCTTCTGGAGCTGCAGGCGATCCGGCTTGCACTGAAGGCATTCCTTCCAGCTGTCCAGGGAAGTGTAGTGCACGTGTTCACAGACGACACAACACACCCATGTGGTACTGCAACAAACAGGCCGGGGTGGGGTCGTGGACCCTTTGTCAGGAGGCTCTGCGCCTCTGGACATGGCTGGAACACCAGGGCGTCACCCTGGTTGTTCAACACCTGGCAGGTTCCCTGAACGCCAGGGCGGACCAACTCAGCCGCTGGCGCATGATGGATCATGAATGGCGTCTGAACTCGGACGTTTCAGCAGTGGGGAGAGCCTTGGTTAGATCTATTCGCCACAGAAGAGAACGCGCAATGTCATTAGTTCATGCGCGTTGGAATTTCCAAGGCGGCACTCGCTTGGAGACACTTTTCGTCGCGAGTGGAGCTGCGGTCTGTTGTATGCCTTTCCGCCTATACCACTTCTGCCCAGAGTGCTGAAGAAGATCCGGCGTGACCGGGCCCAAGTCATCCTTCTGGCTCGGGACTGGGCACGAAGATACTGGTATCCCAAGCTACTCGGCATGTCAGTCGATCCCTCGATTCGTCTGCCTCTTCATGAGGACCTTCTGTCGCAGCAGCAGGGGATGGTCCTCCACCCAAACCTGTCCAGTCCCCACCTACAAGAGTGGAGATTGAGCGGTGACAGTTGAGGCCATTTGACTTGCCTGCTGAAGTCTGTGATGTGATTCTGGAAGCCAGGCGTCCCTCCACAAAATCGGTATACGCCTGTAGGTGGAAAGAATTTGTGGCATAGTGCACAGCAAAGGCTGTGGATCCACTTTCTACCCCCTTTCAGAGGTTCTCCTCTTTCTTCTTTCTCTCGCCCAGAAGGGCTCTGCTCTGGGCACTATCAAGGGCTACCTCTCTGCCATTTCAGCATTCTTGAGGCTTCCTGATCAGCCTTCGCTTTCCAAGTCCCCTGTTGTAAATAGGTTCTTCAAAGGCATCACACACGTTTCCTCCTGTTCCTTTTGTGATGCCTCAGTGGGACTTGAACCTTGTTCTAACCTATTTGATGTGCGCTCCTTTCGAGCCACTTCACAATTGCCCTCTTCGTCTTCTGACTCTTAAGACTGCATTCCTGGTTGCCATCACCTCTGCCAGGAGAGTGAGTGAGCTCCAGACTCTATCTTCTAAACCTCCTTTCCTCTCTGTCCATCCGGACAAAGTTGTCATGAGAACTCGTCCTTCTTTCCTGCCCAAGGTAGTCACAGCCTTTCACACCGGGCAGTCCATCACCTTGCCCACCTTCTTTCCGCCTCCGCATCTTTCGAAAGAGGAAGAGAGGCTCCACCGTCTGGACCCAAAATGTGCTCTCTCCTTCTATCTAGACCGCACACACCAATTTCTTGTGGACGACCAGCTCTTTGTTGGTTATGTGGGCGCTAAGAAGGGACGGGCGGTGCACAAACGGACCATCTCTCGGTTGGTAGTCTTGTGCATCAACGTCGCTACTCCTTAGCTAAGAAGGATCCTCCAGTTGGGCTGCGTGCCCATTCCACTCGGGCCACGCGGCTACTACTGACCTAGGTCGGGGAGTCCCCTTGCAGGACATCTGCCAGGCAGCTACGTGGGCCTCGCTGCACACGTTTTCTAGACACTACTGCCTGGACAGCCAAGTCCGGAGAGATGTCTTTTTCGGACGTTCCGTTCTCCAGGACTTTCTGGTGTGAACTTGGTTCGCAGACCCACCACTGGGGTTGGTATTGTTGGGGTATCTATTCTAAGGTAAGGAATCTAACACTAACCTGTTTCTCTCAGATGCACAAGTTACTTACCTTTCGTAACAATATATCTGTAAGAAACAGTAGTTAGTGTTAGATTTCTTACCGCCCTACCCATCCTCCCCGTTCTGCGAACTGACATCTAGGGTTAAGGTATCTCCCTCTGAGGGCCCTAGTTTTATGGCACCAGTGTCTGTCTCTGGCATGGCTCTGCGTTCATGGCGCGGAAAGCTATGTACAAGAACTAACGTCAGCATGCGAGGGCGGCGTCTAAGTACTCCGATGACGTCATCCCGGCGATCACGACGCCGATGACTGACACGGAGCCGCAGACGACGCCTACCGACGCGCAGGGGTACTGCTACGCAAAACTTTCTGGATCCAGTCTGACACCTGGGAATATTCTAAGGTAAGGAATCTAACACTAACTACTGTTTCTTACAGATATATTGTTACCGAAGGTAAGTAACTTGTGCTTCGGTGATAGTGCCCATGGGCATTGATTCCATTACTAGATTGTTTTTTTCTCCATCGGGTTTGGGCGTGTATGGCTGCGCTCCGTGTCCTTATTGTTTCGTACACTTATCCCACTTCTCCGCGTATCGTGTCTGTAAAGAAAATTTTAATTTAAATCGGAAGACTCGTGGAAGGCCATCGGGCTCAACCGCGTTGGTCCACCTCGCAGTCGATGGAAAGGACTCAATTTAAATTCTGTCCTCAGTGCCACGCAAAGTATCCGCGCACCTACTCGCACGAGGCATGCAACTTGTGCTCATCTCCGGAGCACAGCAAACAAGACTGCAACGCGTGCAGATCGTTTAGATCTAGGAAAACTCTCCGCGATTGTCTGGCTCGACGTTGTGAAATGCAAAGCCACAACATCGAGTACAGTCCGGACATCTTTGGTGAACGGTCTGAACAAGAAGAATTCGATGCATAAGGGGCCTAGAAGGAAGAGGAGGATCAGCCCTTATCCGTGCTGGAGTTGGACTCTGAGATGGACTTGGACGTACCACAAGTTCATGGTCGCATGAGTTCCAAATATCCCTTGCCTCCAAATCCAACTCAAATTAAGGATAAGGCTTCGGTTCCACCTCCGCCTCTAGGCCAAGGTTGGCACTGAGACGATGTTTCTGACCCCCCCGCCTCCCGCTCGACACGAAACACATCGTCAAGGCCTCCGGCTCGGGATCGAGTCTGACAAAGTCTGTGTCGGAGCTAAAACCTTTGAGCTCAAAGCTGAAGACCGTGTCGGAGCCGAAACCCTCGATGCCGAAATCGAAAACGCCTTCGGAGCCAAAATCTTCCGCACTGAAAGGACATTCCATCCCGGCACTGAAGACGTCGGTGCCGAAACTGTAAGCTGCACCTTCCTAGCCACAAGATCTGATTTTCGACTTCCCACCTTCCAAATCGGACCCAAAACAAAAGGAACTTTGTTAATCCTGACATAGGGCATCTTCTTACCATACTGCCTTGCAAACACAAACCTGTGTCAGTGGACATAAAATATAGGGCTCCTTTAAAGAAGAAGAGTGTAGGTACTAACCCTTCTTGTTCTCTTCCACCACGTTCCCCTACACCTCCACCACCTTCTCGAATATTAGAACCATTACGTATCACACCACAGGACTCTCCACTCTCAAAGCCTGATGATGATGATGATGATGGAGGAAATGATGGGGATATTCAATTACCTGTAGATCCCTGGAAAGACTACACCTGCAAAGCCTTGCCCTCCTGGCAACAACGTAGGCTATTTAGAACTACTTGCTAGAGATGCACAATAGCATGGTGTACAGCTACACAGAAATCCCTAGAAGATTTGTTCTTTGAAACTTTGAGTAGTACACACAGGTCTAGTCAGACTTTCTTAATGCTCAAAGACATGATGAGACCGGTCAGTGGCATTTTGAAGGACCCTGTGCGGGCTCATATTCTGACTCGCAGAATAGAGAAGAAGTATAATCCTGCTCCCTCTGATCCAGCCTTTATTAAGGAGCAGTTACCCCTAAACTCCCTTGTTGTCTCTAATGCCCGTAAACAGGCTAATTCACAAACCTCTAGGTATGCCCCCCTCCGGACAAGGAGTCCAAATTAAGACCCCTCTGGCAAACCAATAGCTGTTCAAGCAGCGAATCATTGGCGCATTGCTAACACTCAGGCCCTTGTAGCCAGGCATGATAGAGCGCATTGGGACAAAGTGGAATAATTGCTTCAATATTTCCCAGATGAGCACAAAAGCTCAGGATTTAATACAGGAAGGAAAGCTCATCTCCAATTCTTCTATTAGATGTGCTTTAGATGCTGCTGACA
The DNA here is from genome assembly GCF_964263255.1 of Lissotriton vulgaris. Taxonomy (NCBI): domain Eukaryota; kingdom Metazoa; phylum Chordata; class Amphibia; order Caudata; family Salamandridae; genus Lissotriton; species Lissotriton vulgaris. Next base: position 882,700,528 of record NC_141693.1, read on the forward strand.
CCGTAGCTCGAGAGTAACACTAGTGTGTTACTCAAAAGACACACCTGGTTAAGGATTTCCAGTTTCAAACTTGAAGTACAACATTTCATCTTAAACACTCCATTTGATAAACAGCATCTCTTTGGGCCTGAAGTGGATCAGACATTAGAGAAAATGAAGAAAGACACTGAGGTAGTAAAATCCATGGGAGCCCTACAGTCTCCTTCAAACCGGAGCTCTTTTTGTTGCTCCTTCTATCGGGGCGGGGGGGGGGGGGGGGGGGGGGCAAGACCACATCCTCGGACACCAATATTTCCTCGTATAAAGGCAACAATCAATCTTCCTCCACAAGAGGCTTCTTTAGAGGATGAGACAGAGGAAACAACCGCTAAGTTAGGGGCAAGGGTTCCACACCCCAAAACTCCCCTTCCCCTAACAAACAGTGACTTACCTTCCATTCCCCCGATCATTTAACACCTGTCGGGGGGACGTCTTCTACAATTCCTCCCTATTAGGCTAACCATAACAACAGACAAATGGGTGTTAGGAATTATCCAACATGGTTATTGCCTGGAGCTTACCACCTATCCGCCAAACATTCCACTTCGTTCTCACAAACTGTCACCAGAACATTTGCACCTGCTCAAATGAGAAGCCCAGTCTCTCTTGCTAAATAGAGCCAATACCATTACAATATCGAGGGTAAGGCGTTTACGCCCTGTATTTTCTAATTCCCAAAAAGAATATCTCCTGAAGACCGATTCTGGACCTCCGAGAACTAAACCACTACATTCTGTCAGAACATTTCCACATGGTGACACTTCAACTAGTGCTCCCACTTTTACAACAGAGCGACTGTCTACTCTAGACTTAAAGGACTCCTATTTCCACATTCAAATTCACCCCGCTCATTGCAGTTATCCCGCATATGTGATAGAGGATCAACATTACCAATTCTAAGTACTACCATTTGAAGACACCTCTGCTCCCAGAGTATTTACCAAATGCCTGGCAGTAGCTGCAGCTCATCTGCGAATACAGCACATCCACGTCTTCCCCTACCTGGACGACTGGCTCATCAAAGCCGGCACTTACCAGAAGTGTCTCCAAGACACTCAATCCACAATTCACCTACTACATCAACTAGTGTTTACAGTGAATGCTTTGAAGTCCCATATGCAGCCTTAAAACACACTGCCTTATCTGGGAGCCACCATAGACACTCAAAAAGCTCTAGCCTCTCCCACTGCAACCAGAATTCACAGTATTCAGTCTCTTCTCACTCCGTTTCAGTCCAATCACTCATTACCAGTCAGAGTCCCCATGGAACTGCTAGGAATTATGGCGTCTTGCATCATAATCGTACCCCATACAAGACTCCACATGCGTCCCCTTCAAGAATGCTTAGCAACTCAGTGGAACCAGTTGTAGGGTCGATTAACCAATCTAGTGTTGCTAGATGGCCGCACCCATCGCTCTTTGCAGTGGTGGAATGCACAAAATGTATCCAAAGGGCGGCCGTTCATCGACCCTGTCCCAAAGTCAGTGCTAACAGCAGACTCATCACTCACTGGTTTGGGTGCTCACTTACAGAATTACACAATCCAAGGCTTATGGAGTCAAAATCTCCATATAAACCACTTTGAGCTTCTAGCAGAGTTTCTAGCGCTCAAAGCCTTTCAAACTCACCTCCTAGGCAAAGCTGTCCTTTCCGAACAGACAACATGACGGCTATGTACTATATACAAAAGCAGGGGGATACACTCTCTACAACTGTCAAGCCTAGCACAAGCCATTTGAAAATGGGCCATACACCACAGAATTTATCTCCTGGCAGAACACCTTCCAGGAGTAAACAATCAGATTGCCGACCTTCTGAACAGACGGTGGCTGCAAATCCACAAGTGGGAACTTCATCCTCCGGTTCTCCTCCCCTTCTTTCTGGAATGGAGGATTTTCTCAGATAGACCTGTTCGCCACAGCAGAAAACGCAAAATGCCCAAGCTGCGCCTCCACGTTCCCACACCTGCTTTTCAAAGGCAATGTCCTATGGATGAACTGTTCAGGGATATTTGCTTATGCTTTACCACCTTTCCCACTCGTTCCACTGGTAGTTCACAAGCTCACGCAAATATCCGTTACACTAATCCCACATGGGCCAGTCAACCCTGGTTCACCACCCTGCTGGAACTGTCAGTAGTTCCACACTGAAAGCTGCATCTCACCTCCGATCTCCTTATTCAGAGCCAGGGAGAAATCAGGCATCCAAATCCCAAAGAACTCAACCTGGCGATCTTGCTCCTGAAGTCATATAGTTTGGTCACTTGCACCTCCCACCAGACTGTATGAATATCCTAAATGAGACTAGAAAGCCTACTACAAAGGCATGTTATGCATCAAAATGAGAGATTTGTTATCTAGTGTAACAATATCAATCTTCTCGGTGCTTCTGTACAGAATATCATCTGTTACCTCTTACATTTACAGCGGTCTGAACTAGCCTACACATCCATTCGCTTACATCTGGCAGCAGTAGCTGCATACTTACAAAACAGACAACACTTATCTTTATTCAGAGTGACCGTGATTAAATCCTTTACGGGAGGATTAAAAAGAGCGATACCACCAAGAGTCACACCTTCACCAGTGTGGAACCTAAACATAGTCTTTAAAAGGCTAATGGGTCCACCATTCGAATCAATGCATAGGTGCCAATTACAATTCCTCTCATGGAAGGTTGCTTTCCTCATCACAATAACATCACTGAGGAGAGTTGGTGAACTCCAGGCTTTAACTAAACAAGAGCCCTTCTTTCAGCTTCACAGAGATAGTGGTTCTTCACACCAAATCTACATTTCGCCCTAAAGTAGTTTCTGCCATTTCTTATCAATCAATCAGTTGAGTTTCCTGTGTTTTTTCCTCAACCTGATTATGTAGCAGAACGAGCTCTACACACCCTTTATGCTGGAAGAGCTCTACTATATTACGTTGGAAGAACAAAATAATGTTGCAAGCTAAAGCAACTCTTTGTTGCTTTTGCTCCACCACACAAAGACAAATCTTATCTAAATCAGGTATTGCAAGATAGATTGTAAAATGTATACAGACATGTTATGTGACAGCAAAGAGAACTTTGATAATATCCCCTTGAGTGCATTCCACTCGCAAAATAGGGGCTATTATGGCCTTCTTGGGGAATATTCCCCTAGCTGACATCTGTAAGGCAGCAACATAGTCTACAAGGAACACTTCACCAAACATTATTGTGTAGCTGTATTAGCGAGGCATCAAGCTAACGTAGGCCAGGCAGTCCTCACATGCCTTGAACGTATAATGTTACTTACCCAGTAAGCATCTTTTCTTGGCATGTAGAGCTGTAGATTCACATGTGCCCACCCGCCTCCCCAGTCACCTGTAGTTGTTGCAGTTCTCAGTTTATATACATACGCTTGGACATCTTTGTTCTACACTTACTAACTCCATTCTCACCCTGTGAAGGACAACAATCTAACAGTGGAGTTGATGCCCATGCGCATTATCACTGAAAGGAGGAGTCACCTACCTCATGACTGGAAAGCCTTCTTAGAAGAAAAACAACTTGCAAACATCTGGACCAACACTAAATGGCAGGAGTATGAAAAGCATGTGAATCTACAGCTCTACATGCCAAGAACAGATGCTTACTGGGTAAGTAACATTATCCTTAGGGGCCACCCTGAACCTAGCCTCCACAGACAAACAAGAAGGACTGAAGAGCTGTGCTGAAGTAAGATGAGGAGGACACCAACTGCCTTGGCCCCAGCCCTACCGGCCTGTCCCAACCTCGACCTGCTCTAGCGGAATCCTGGCATGTCCTGCTGCCAGCAGCCCCCCAGAACCTGGAGGACCTGCCCTCCCTACAAAGACTTTGACTCCTGCGAGCACCAGGCTTTCTTAAGAAACAGACTCTGGCTCCGGACAAATCCGCGAGTCTCACCCGACACCCAAGGCCCGAGTTCCAGTGGCCCAACACCATGAGGAGGTCTCCCCGGTGATCCTGACCTGGGATCCAGTGATCCCTGACCTACCTCAAGCCTCTCGACAATGGCTGCAGCCTCTATCCAGAGCCACCCCCCCCCCCCCAACCAAACACGCATGGGCTGGTAAGGAAAACCCAACGCCAAAAGACCCCTGCACCTAATGTCCCACGGCCTTGAGTGGTCCAACCGACTGTGTCACTGCATCCCAACTTAACTCTCCAACTGGTGTCCGCCTACAGAAGATCTTCGTGCCCTAGCCTACAGTGTTTGTTCTGACTGGAGTTTCCCCATTGAAACCAATAGGGCTCCCGACGACTATCCAGCACCCTGCACCCTGACGCCCCTTGTGCCGCTGTGGGTGCACCTTGTGTGCCAACTTGGATCCCCCTCTGCCCTGAGCTCACCTCTAGGAGCTTTGTTACCTCAACTCTTGTGGCTTGCTCGTAAGCAGTCATCAACTGACAGCCCATAGGCTAACATTGGACCTCAGCACTCTGCACCCGACTGCCCTAGTGCTGCTGACGGTGCTTTTTGAGAGCATCCTCGACCCTGGGGGAAGCCTTGTTCTAACCCAAGAAACTCAACTCTCAATTCCGTTTACTTACCTGCAAATCGATAACCTAATGTTCGAGGCATAGATCATATGCTTGTGCATAGATCGCCATCTAGTGTTGGGTCCGGATGTTTGCACTTTGTTTTTCTTCGAAAATGTCTTTCCAGTCACGAGGTAGGTGACTCCTCCTTTCGGTGATAGTGCGCATGAGCATCGACTCTATTGTTAGATTGTTTTTTTCCGCCATCGGGTTCGGCACTCTGGTTCGACAACGTTTCTCGGACCCCTTCGACACACAATCCATACCCTCCACGGTATTGTTATTGATTGCGGTTCCCCATTCGTTGCGTATCGTTTCAACTTTAAAATCTTCTATCGGAAAACTCGTGGAAAGCCATCGGGCCTACCTGCACCAACCGCTCTAGCAGTCAATGGAAATGATTCCCTTCAAGTTATGTCCCGGGTGTCGTGCTGAAGTTCATGCACCGACTTGCACCAAGTGTGCAACCTCTGTCTGTCCCCGGAACACGATGAGAAAGTCGGCGGCGTGTGCCGATCGTTCCAATCGACAAAGACTCTTCGTGATCGTCCGGCTCGACGTCACGAGGTGCAACACCCAAGCGACTCCGCTCCGGACATTTTCGGCAAAGGGTCCGACACCGAACATCATGCCCAAGGGGCCGAAGAAGAACAGTTCTCTGTGTCCAAAGATGACTCAGACATTGAAGAAGGGGAGCAAGTTACTCCAGGTCAGCTTACTGTGAGTAAAGACAACTCCTGGCCGCCCCAACAGCCTAAGACAAAGGCTCCGGTCCTTCCTCTGCCTTCGGGCCAAGTTCGGCACCGACAAAAAGTTTCTGACGCCCGCCCTTGGGCCCAGCTCCAAAACATAAAGAAAGTCTTCTGGTTCAGGCTCGAACCGACCACATCTCAGTGCCAACCCAACACCTTCTGCACCGAAACACAAGTCCGAGCCGACACCACCAGCGCCCAAAGGCTTGGAGCCGAAACCTTCTGCGCTGAAACTAGCAACCAAGTGTGAGAAGTTGGCCTGGTATATAATGCTCACTAATTCTTAGTGATCACTTTGTACCATGCCAAGCAACCCTTATGATGATGGTTGTAATTCAACCTTGTAGACCAGTTATCCTAGTGGTAACGTGGACAAAGCAGTCTTAGGCTAAACTCTGAAAGGCATGTGAAGCCAGCTGTTATACCATACACAACCCCCTTGAATACCAAATGAAAGGGACACCACACAGATATATATTGAAAATATATATTGATTTATTAACTATAAAATCCCCTGGACTCTTTATGAGCACAGAAGCACAAGCGTTAAATCACAAGACAGTTTAAAATACACAAAATTTGCACAATATGGATGAGCCCTAGGGGCCACCTAAACCATATACTAAGAAAGTGGTATAAGAGATACCAATAGGAAAGGGAACAGGCCTAGGGCCTTGGGAATCGCTGGAGCTATTCGAGACTAGCAGTGACTAAGTCGGGAAAGGCCCGCGGGACTCGGGTGCAGTGTTCAAAGTGCACGCACTTTCCAATGCAAATTCTATGGTGCGTAAAAAGTACAAAGTTAGAAAGTTAGGAACCTTCCGAGTGACCTACGGAGCTGAAACTTAAGACACAGGCCCTTGAGATGTGTACCAGTGCAGGAGCACCGGCGGAGCTGAGTTACCTCACCCACAGGAGGCGGGTGCACAGGGTCGAAGTAGTGTCGGGTTTCGTCACGCTGGTCGATGGTGCTTGGAGCTGAAGATGCTGCAGGCGGCTCGATGTGAAGAGTTCCGGTGGATCCAAGGGTGGATCTGGAGTGGTGAAGACCTGAAAGCAGAGGGGACAATGTTCAAAGTCACTAGCCAGTGACTACCGTGGAACCAGATTGGAACCAGCCGATGTTGGGTGCAAACAGGCGTGGTCGGGTAGCTTCTTTCTGCAGCCACGTGGATACCCGGGGTCGAGGACGTCCCGGAGTCGGTCACGAGCTGTCCCACGCAGGCTTCTCGCTGTTGGCGGTGTCGGCGACCTGATCGGAGCAAACAGGCCTTGGCTAATGCAAGCCACGCAGGAATCGAAAGATGCTTAACACTCGGACCAGCAAGGTCAGAGCGGGTGCTCCTTTTCACAGGAGCTTGGGTAGGTCTGAAGCAACCAGACCTGCTGTGTAAATCGTTGGTTTCGTCGCCAAGATGGCCGCTGACCACGTGGCTAGAGGCCTGGATGGCGCGTCGAGTGGCACAATGCAAAAGGGCCCCACGCAGATCGTGGAGATGCTGGGGGGCTGATCTTCGGTGCAAGGGCTGCTCGGTGGTGGGGGTTCTCAGTCCCCAAAGCACAACGTCGAGGATGCCTCAGAAGCTGTGCAGTCAGCTTTTCGAGTGTCTTCCAAGAGGTCCGGTCCCACGTCACTCGGTGCATCCACGGGTCCCTTCTTTGCAGGGACTGTGGATCGGGCTCTGAGAGGTCTGGGAGTCTGGTTCTTGTCGGGCTCTGGGCTCGGGCTCCGGCGGGAGGCGGCGGCAAAGCAGACGTCGAGTTGCTGGTTGGTGCCTGTGTTCACAGGGTGGCCACTCCTAGGCCACAAGGGAGATTCTCTTCAGTCTTCTGAGCAGCAGAATGTCGAAGTCCAGTCTTCTTCTGTATTTCAAGTTGATTCAGGATGATCTGCTGTGCAATGGCACTGCTCCCATTCTTATTCCCAATCTGAGGGGTGGATCACCTACTAGGTCCCTCCTCTGGGAGGAACCAGGAAGGGGGGCGGTTACACCCCCTTTCCTTTGTCCAGTTCCGCGCCAAGCCTGGGTCTGGAAAGTCCCAGGACCGGTTTGGACTGGCCTATGCACGGGGACACCTTGTGTGCCCCGGGCATGTCTGATTCTATTCAGCCCTGTCCTACCCAATACACAAAACCCTGTCTGGGGTGGTGCTCGCACCTCCCAAGGCAGGAAACCCTTTGTCCAGGCCACCATCTGCCGAGTTTCGGTCAGCAGCAGGAGGCCAGACTCGTGTCTGTCGTGGCAGCATCCATTTTGTGATGCTGAGGCTCTGTTTAACTTTAACCGGGGTTAAGGCTACACACATGTCGTGCCCCTCTAGAAGGGTGGAATGCTATCCCCGTCGACAGAACTGTCGAGGGGATAGTATTCCAATTCGTATGACACCTTACTCGACATGTTTTGATAAAGCCAAACCAAAGATAGCAAATAACCGCGAGGATTATAATGCACTTAAGAGTATATGGTATGGCAATATCCCGGAACAGTTTAGGGAGTGGTTCCCGACAGCTGCAGACAGGCTCAGCTCATGCTAGAGCACCATCTCACATATTTCCAAGCACTCTGCCTCCAGGATTGATGAGGCCTTCCATAGGAGTGGCTGATAGGAACATATATGTCCAGTTTAGGGTTAGGCACAGACATACTGTACCTAAGTAAGAGGTGATTACACCAACTTACCCCAGCTGAGTGATCAGCCAGTTGTGTCAAATATGGAGGCCAGGCCAGGGGGTGGCACAAGACGTGCTGCAGCCCCTGGTAGGCCTTGGATGCACCTATGCCCTGGGTACCTAGGGTACACTGTTACAGGGGCCTATAAGGTGAACCAGTTCCAATTATGTTATGCACCTAGGGTACATGGAGTCCATTTTAAGGAGAGAGCAATCAGCCTGGGGCCCTGAATAGCAGGATCCCAGGCCAACTATGTCAAAAACCAGCTAAACACCAGGCAAAAAGTTTGGGGGTAACCATAGTCAGATATCCACCTTCCTACACCAAGGATAAAGATTGTCCGTCCAAAGAACCTTGGTCCGATCACTCCATTTCGGATCCGAAACAGAAAAAGGTGGTGATTCACCCTGATACAGGGCATATTCAAGCCACTCTACCAAAAAAGAGGAAATTAGACCTATCCTAGTGCTAACACATTCCTCTAACGAAGAAAAGTGTGGGTTCTAACCCTTCTCCTCCTTACATCACACCTACTTCTCCTACTAATCCTAATTTACTTATTTCACCTGAGAATTCACCACCAACTTCACCAGAACCTAGATAATGGAGATGGGGATGACATCAGGATCCTCCACAAGACACTGATCCTCGGCGGGCTATCACACTGCTCCAGATAATGATCCAGATTTGTACCCCTCCAGACCCTCCCCACCAGATGATAGCATTGGCTATGTTGAGCTCCTTAATAGGGCTGCTTAATATCACCGGGTGGAGTTACATTCGGAGCCATTGGGGCAGGATTTTCTCTTTCAGGCCCTTATCTCCTCTCAGTCACTCATACATTGCCTATGCTCAAAGGCATGTTAAAACACACTGAGGGCATTTTCAAAGAGCCTGTCAAGGCAAGAATTTTTACTCCTAGGGTGAAGAAAAAATATAAGCCTGCACCCACCGACCCTACATACATCAAAGATCAATTACCTTTAGACTCTCTTGCACCAACTCCCCAACGTCAGGTGAAGCTCTTCCTCCATATAAGGAGTCCAAGCTCATTGACGCCTCAGGCAAAAGAGTTGTATCACAAGCAGCTAACCAGTGGCGTATTGCCAATGCTCAAGCTTTGCTGGCTCGTTATAACCGGGCTCACTGCGATGAGTTAGAAAAACTCCTGCAGTTCTTACCGGACGAACACCAGACTAAGGGTATCGACCTTATTCAAGGGGGTAAGCTCATTACAAATACAACTATAGGTGTGCCCTAGATGTGACAGACACAGCAGCCCGTACAATTAACACCAGGGTACTCTTACAAAGGCATGCTAGGTTGAGAATTTCAGGTTTCAAACCTGAGGTACAATCCTCCATCCTCAACCAACCCTTTGATAGGGAACATCTCTTTGGACCAGCAGTTGACACCTCGCTGGAAAAAATGAAAAAAGATGGAGAGGTTGCAAAGTCCATGGGGGCTTTGCAGTCACCCACCAATAGGGGCTCCTTTCGCCGCTCCTTTTATAGGGGTGGCTCTAAAAACATATCCACCAAGACTACCTCCCCCTCTTACAAGGGTAATACTTAATCCCCCTCACCAAGAGGTTATTTCAGAGGAGACTTTAGAGGTAACAATGGGAAGGGAAGAATTGGAGGCAACTACACATGATCTTTCCCCACAGGCAACAAACCGTGACTTTCATCCTGTACCCCCGATCATCCCAGTCCTGTTGGGGGATGTCTTTCCCAATTTCTCCCTGTCTGGAACGCCATCACTTCAAACAAATGGGTACTGCAAATTATCCAATATGGCTACTACCTGGAACTTACAGCCAATCCCCCCCAAATATCCTTCCAAGACCACATGCAATTTCACAGGAACATCTCTCATTCTTAAACCAAGAGGTTCTCTCTCTCAAAGGAAAACAAGCCATGGAACCAGTCCCATTACAATATCACGGGACCAGGGTATACTCCTGTACTTCTTAATTCCCAAGAAGGATGGCTCTTGAAGACCTATATTGGACCTCAGTGAACTAAATCTGTACATCCAATCAGACCACTTTCACATGGTCACACTTCAACAGGTTCTCCTGCACCTTCAGCAAGGTGACTTCCTGTCAACTCTGGCTCTAAAGGATGTCTATTTCCATATTCCAATTCATTCTGCTCACCGCAAATACCACAGGTTTGTGGTAGAGGACCAACATTATCAATTCAAAGTCCTCTCATTTGGAGTAACTACAGCACCTAGGGTTTTCACAGTGTCTGGCAGTAGTCGCTGCTCATCTAAGACAGCACATTCACGCCTTCCCCTACCTAGACGACTGGCTAATAAAAGCCAGCTCACAACAGAGCTGTCTACGCCATACTCAAAAAACAGTTCAACTGCTTCAAAACCTCATGTTCACTGTGAACCTCACCAAGTCTCATCTCCAACCATCAACACACAAGTGTATCTAGGAGCCGCAATAGACACTCCGAAAGCTCTAGCGTACCCCAACCCAGTCAGGATCTGCAACATGAAGTCTCTAATATCGCAGCTTCAGCCTCAACACTCATTACCAGTAAGTAAGTAAGTTCTTTATTGTTTAGGTTAATTAAAACCATTACAAAAAAATCATTAAACAAATCTCCACAAGAAAATTTAAAAAAACGAGTATAAAATGACAGTAGTTAAAACCAATCTAAAACAGGGAGGGGGGCATATTGTTCATAGCGGCTGGTTGCAGCCCGTGAATTCCTCTTAGCCAGCTACCTGCCATGTTTGTTTCCGTTCTACTAGTTTCAGGAATTTCACCAGCTTTCCATTTAACGGCGGAAGACCAGGATCGAAACAAGCAAGGACTGCTTGTCTGCGTGAGCGGATGCTCAGTTTGTTAAAGGCTGTTTTTAACAGAGCTACTCTCTCCTCATTCAGCTTCAAGCAAGTACATAGTAGGTGCTCTAAATCTTCGACCCCTGTTCCGCACAGCCGGCATCTGATCCCATAGTTCGTTCTCAGCCACGGTGGTAAGTGTGGAATGGCAGGTAGGATCCCTAGCCTATACTTAAAAAATAGTTCTTTTGTTTTCCAGCCATATCCTAGACCAAAATATGTTTGGAGCCCGGGAGTTTTGTATGTGCACAGAGTCATCCAGGCGTGACGCCTGTGAGAAAAGGTGGCTTTATCCACCACATGCGAATGTCTTTTTAAGCTCTTGTTCACTACGTGCTTAAATTGCGCATGCGATAGGGGGATATCCCATAGTTCTTTCAGACCTGTGATGATTAGGGACTCCTCTAAATACTTTTCCGCCGGTGTTCTCGAGGAGCTAATCAGGTATTGCCAGAGCTGTTGATTCAAGGTATTTTCTGGAGAATTCCTTATTTTGTGCCAACACTTTATATATGACCCTCTTCGTGCAAGCGTTTGGCTCATCAGACCAAATTTTAAACGAATCTGTGCTTGTGACATGTAGGATGGCAGATTAAAAAGGAGTCTGTAGACCTTTGATATGGTTGTGTCTAAAAGTTTTGCGTCGGTACCTCTTAGAGCCTCGCTACCATACGTGATTGTTGACTCTATTTTAGTTTTAGCCACTCGAAGCAGTGGCAGTAGAGTCTCACCTGTCAGATTGGACTTTAGCTGTTTCAATGTCATGGTTATTAACAGCCCCTTCCTCTTAATGGCCTCTAGTTGGCTTAGATAGAGGCCTCCTTTATCAACTATGATCCCAAGATATTTATATTCCGAGCAGTTGGAGATTACTTTTGTACCAAGGGACCAGGTGTGCAGCGTTTTGTTCCTGGTTATGGACAAGACTTTAGTCTTGTTGATCTTGACTTCTAATAAGTTGTCATCGGCATATCCATGGAGTGTGTTAATCAGATTTTGAAGACCCACTTTCGTGTGGCTGACCAAGACCACGTCGTCAGCATAAGATATGCTTGGCAGCGCTTTGCCCCCAAGCCGGGGGGCGTGGGAATTGCAAGCCTCTAGTGCGGGTGGCAGGTCAGCTGTAAATAAATTAAAAAGGGTAGGGGCTAGCACGCACCCTTGCTTTAGGCCTTGTGTAGTTGGAATACGCCTAGAAAGGTGCAAGCCGTTCCCGAGCTTTACCTGGACCCAAGTGTCCGTATGCAATTCAATCAGGAGGCTTAATAAGGACGAGGGAATCCCCCAAGAGGCCAGTTTCCGCCAGAGGATTCCTCGATTAACGTTATCAAAGGCCGCCTTAAAGTCCACAAAACAGAAGTGAAGAGCCTGTTTGGTCGCTCTTGCCTTATCAATAAGTAATGAAATGGCCACCAAATTGGTTGTTGTTCCGATGTCTCTTCAGAATCCCGTTTGGCTGGATGGTATTAAGCCGTGGTTGTTGCCCATTCTCGCAACTGAATCAATAAGAGGCCCGCAAAATATTTTGCCTCAATATCTTGGAGTGCAATCAGGCGATAGTTTTTTGGGAGTGTTCTATCCCCCACCTTATAAATCGGGGAAATAATTGAGCCCCTTTATGAAGCAGGAAGGTACCCCGAGTTATTAACAGACATATAGAGGGGGATCAACATATCAGCCCAATATTCCGGTTCAAGTTTAAAGAGGGCCGGCGGACAACACTCATTACCAGATCGAGTGTTCATGCAATTAATAGGAATTATGTAATCTTGCATTTTAATTGTTCCTTACGCAAAACTCCAAATGCGTCCCCTACAGGAATGCTTAGCACATCAGTGGAACCAGGCTCAAGGTCAGTTATCAGATCTAGTGTTGGGGGATGGTCACACCCATCGCTCTCTGCAGTGGTGAAACATACAAAAGCTTTCCAAGGCACGGCTATTCGTCTACCCCGTTCCACAGATAGTGCTAACAGCAGATGCATCGCACGTTGGTTGGGGAGCTCATCTCCAAAAACATACCCTTCAAGGCATGTGTGTAAGAAAGTGGCTCTGTATATACTGGACTAAGGTAAGGTACAGTGTGTACAGAGTCCACAGTTCCCAGAGGTTTGGTAGAGGCTAAAGTTAGATATAACCTTACTCTCTAAAGTGGTAGCTGGGTCGAGCAATAAGGCAGTATCAGAGCACAATGTAAAGCATTTGATGTACACACTCAGTCAGCAAATGGTCTCACACGCTCAAGAACTGAACTCTAGGCCAATAGTTTTGTATCAAAATATATAGTAGTTTAATTTTAGAACCAACAAGGTATGAAAATATACTTTCTCAGAATGAGTTACTTTGGTTACATTTAGTTAAATTCTTTTCAAATAGGCAATAGACTTTTTTGATTACAATAGTTACAGTTGTTGCGATAGGCAACACAACTTCAAACACAATGCAACATTGAGCTCAACGGGAATTTCTAGTTAAATGCAATTAGTTACTTTGTAAATTACTTTTCAACCCACAGGACTAGATCCTAGATTCAGTCCTGGGACATTTCCTGTTACAGTTAAGTAAAAGTGTTTTGGTTACAGTAGTGATTTTTAAGGAACATTGTATTTTAAAAGTTGACACTTAGAAACGTTTTCACATAGAATCCCGAATGTTATCCTATGGGAGGAAATTCACTTAGCAGGTAAGTAGTGTTATAGTTACTTTTTCTTACTCAGTGTTGGATCCTGGATCCAGCACTGGTGCGTCTCCTGTAAACAATTGAAAGAATGCTTTTAAGTCATACAGGTGATTTTTAAGGAATATTTATAGTTTTTGAAAATCGACACTGAAACTTTTCTGGTGAAAACCAGACAATGGATTCCTATGGAAGGAAATTCAAGTTACTGGTAAGTACGGTTAAAATTACTTTTCAGGGTCCGTGCTGGGCTAAAAGATGCAGCACTGGGTTCTCGCCTGATAACAGGTGAGTAAATCAGAATTCGTTTTATTTTAAAGTTTCAAAACTCCACACAGAATTTCCAAGTGAAACCAGTCAATGTTACCCTATGGAAGAAAAGTGAGTTATCGGCTTTTGAGTAAGTACTCGACTGGCAGAGTTAAGGTTCTGGGTATAGACTCAGGGGTCTCCCAGGGTCAGGTAGGTGCAGTTGGTACACCCTCAGCAGCACAGGGGCAGCTGAGTGCAGAGATAGTTAGGCCCAATGTTATCCAATGAGAGGCAGGGGGCCTGTGGTTGGTGGCTTCTGACAAGCAGGCCACGCGGCTGTGGGAGCTGGGCTCCTGGTCACTTGCTCAGGGCAAATGGGGAAGTAGATTAGAACAAAGGTTGTACTGCCAGAAGCGCTCCGGCGGCCTGGTGCAGGGTGCTTTTGAGCCGTCGGACGCTCAATATTCGTCCATGGAGATCTTGGAAGATGAACAAAGGCTGCAGGCTTGAGACAGAGATTCTTCAGGAGTGACTAACACTTCGAGGGGGAAGTTGGGATCTTGGAGGATAGGTAGACACCCAGGAGTTGGGCACAGGGGGCCAGGGGGGCCGGGTGCAGGGCTGTCTTTTGACGTCGGGAAATCTTACCATCTGCTGGTCGCAGTTGGAGGGGTCTCTTGTTGTGAGGCTGCAGGCGTCATCTGGGTTGCCGAGGAGGGTCCTTGGGCACTGGATTCCAGGTCACAGTCGCCGGGGGACATCTTCAGGGTCTTTGTCCACTCGGGCACAGGCCGGGCTCGGCGGTTGCAGAGTGGCCTGGATTTGTGGTTTATGGCTGGCACCAGGGGTGTTGTTTTTTTCAGCAGAACCACTGCTTGTGGGAGTCCCAGTCTTGGTAGAGTCTCAAGGCAGTCAGGTCCTCCGGGGTTTGTGAGGTTGCTGACCACTGAAGGCGCCGGAGTTTCGCAGGAGCAGGTTCAAGGAGCAACAGGCCGGTAGGGCTGGAGCCAAGTCAGTTGGTGTTGTCCTCTTGTTAGCAGCTGCACAGCAGGTCTTCTGGTTTCTCGATCTTCTTGCTTGTTTTAATTCTGGATCTGAGGAAGGAAGGTTCAGGGTACCCCTAAATGCTAAATTTTGGGGGATACAGGTAGGGTAAGGGCAGAGGCCAACGAGTCCCTGTCCTGTGAGTACACCCCCTATCCTGCTCCTCTTCTGTGGGAGGGTGGCAGGAGCCTATCTCTGATTGAGAAGGGCTACCCATCCTCAAGATGGATGGAGCCTGGAGTTGTGCTTCACCTCACCTCTCCCCTCCCACCTGAGGGATGGCGTTGGCACAGACTGGCAAACCCCCTTTCCTCACATAGGGTTTCCCGCCTGTCTTTCTGCCAGAGTGGGGGTCAGAACCGGTGGGGGCCAGTTGCTGAGTAGCCTGGAGAAGCTCACAAAGGCGGCATGCCTTTGAAGCTTCCCCTGCCCATCCTGGGGGAGGAGATCTAGCACGTCGCCCAGGATGTGCATTGTTGCAGGCCCAGGAGAGCGAAGGGATCCCTACCCAGGGGTCCAGCAACATGTCTGCTATGTGGCAGCCCAGGCAGCCTCTCAGACAAGATGTGGATTGTAGGTTAGGCTTCAGGGAGCATCTCTAAGGTGCCCTCTCTAGTGCATTTTACATTAAATCCCAACCTGGCATCAGTGTGGGTTTAATGTGCTGAGAAGTTTGATATCAAACTTGTCAGTCTTCAGTGTAGCTTTTATGTTGCTGTGGAGTTTGTATTGACAATCTCCCAGCACCATATACTCTTAATGGCATCACTGCACTTACAATGCCCAGGAATGGCTTTGGGTACTGTAGGGGCACATGGCTCATGCACCTGTGCCCACAACACTGGCATAGTGCACCCAGCTATAGGGGTGACTGTGGTATGCCAGGGTAGTGGGTTTGTGGGCATGGCACACAGGGATATGTGCCATGTCGACTCTGTTTGGTTCTGCACCAAGTCACTCAGCCTGCCAAGGCAGTGTGTGTGTGTGTCAAGGTACAGGGCCCCTAAGGGTGGCACAATAAGTGATGCAGCCCTTAGGGGACTTCTCTGGTCACAGTGCCCTGTGTACCTATGGTACCATTTACCAGGGGCTGACCTGTAGCCAGAGAAGCCAATTGGGTTTAGGTTTCAACACAGTTTTAGGGAAGGAACATAGGCCCTGGGTACCTGGTTGGCAGGAACCCAGGGCACACTCAGTCAAAGCACATCAGCCATTCAGCAAGAAGTGGGGGCATACCATGCAAGAAAGATGGTACTTCCTCACAATGTGGACTATGCAACAGAAACAACTCCACATAAACCACCTAGAACTATTAGAAATGTTTCTAGCATTGAAAGCATTTCAACTTCATCTAGTAGGCAAAGCTGTCCTCATTCGCACTGACAGCATGGCATGGCGGCAATGTACTACATACAAAAACAGGGGGGGTACACACACTCTCCAGCTCCCACAGCTAGCCCAAAGCATCTGGAGATGGGCCATACCCCCCAAAAAATATCTCCTTGCAGAACACCTCCCAGGAGTAAACAACCAGATTACAAATCTGCTCAGTCGTCAATGTCCGCAGATCCACAAATGGGAACTCCACCCTCAAGTTCTCCTCCCATTCTTCCAAATGTGGGGCTTCCCAGAGATCGATCTGTTGCCACTCACCTAAACGCAAAATGCCCAAACTTTGCATCAAGGTATACACACCCATTGTCCAAAGGCAATGTGCTATGGATGAATTGGTCAGGGATATTTGCCTCTTCCACTCAATCCATTAGTGGTTCTGAAGCTCAGACAGCAATCCCTAACACTACTCCTATTTGCTCCCGTGTGGGCCTCTCAACCCTGGTTCACAACCCTGTTGGAGCTATCAGTAGTTCCTCACCAAAAACTGCACCTTACTCCCAATTTTCTCACTCCGAACCATGAAGAGATTAAGCATCAAGATCCCAGTCATCTCAACCTTGCGATCTGGAACCTGAAATCCTAGAGTTTGGTTATCCTAATCTTCCGCCAGACTGCATGTATATTATCAAAGAGGCTAGACGCCCTACCACAAGAACATGCTATGCAGCAAAGAGGAAGTGGTATGTCATTTACTGTAACAACAACAAAATCAATCCGCTAAATGCTTCAATTCAAAACATAATTTTCTATCTACTACATCTAAAGTGTTCCAACTTAGTGTATACATCTATACGCTTACATCTCACTGCAATAGCTGTATATCTATAAAACAGTCCTGTTATTAAAGCATTTCTGGAAGGACTTATAAGAATCATTCCACACAGACTTCCACATGCTCCAGTGTGAAATCTTAACATAGTCCTTACAAGACTTATAAGTCCTAATGTTGAGCCGTTGCACAAATGTGAATTACAATTTCTCACTTCCTCATAGCCATCACATCTCTGAGAAGAGTGGGTGACCTTCAGGCACTAACAATAAAAGAGCCATTTTTACAAATAAACCAAAACAAAGTGGTTCTAAAGACTAACCCCACATTTTTTACCTTAAGTTATATCTGCATTTCATATTAACCAGTCTGTTGAGTTGCCTGTGTTCTTTCCTCAACCAAATTCAGTGGCAGAACATGTTCTTCACAAGATGTTAACAGAGCATTACTATACTACATAGAATGAACAGAACCTTTCAGAAAAACCAAGCAACTTTTTGTTGCTTTTGCTCCACCACATAAAGGCAATCCAATATCATAATCGGGTATTGCAAGGTGGATAGGTAAGTGCAATCAAATAGGCTACCTTAAAGCTAAACACATATTAACAATCCCCCTAGAGCGCATTCTACATACAAACTGGGGGCTTCTACAGCATTCTTAGGAAATATACCCATAGATGACCTCTGCAAAGCTGCAGCATGATCCACACCACACACATTCAAAAAACACTATTGCGTAGATGTGTTAGCAAGACAGCAAGCTAGGGTGGGCCAGGCAGTTTTACGTACACTATTTCAGACCACTGCAGCAACTACAGGTTAGCCACCGCTTTGGGAGATAACTGCTACGTAGTGTTTGCACAAGCTTATTATCTACAGCTAATATGCCTCGAACAGAAAATGCTACTTACCCAGTATGTATCTGTTCTTGGCATATAGAGCTGTAAAGTCATATGCACCCACCCGCCTCCCCGGGTACCTATATCTGTTGTAGTAACATCTTACTAAGATACAGACATTCATGGACATCTCCTTTTACTACTCTAACTTCATTATCACCCTCTGCTGGAAAACAATCTAACAATGGAGTCGATGCCCATGCGCACTATCACCGAAAGGAGGAGTCACCTACTTCGTGACTGGAAAGACTTCTTTGAAGAAAAACAAAGTGCAGACATCCGGATCCAACACTAGATGGCAATCTATGCACAAGCATATGACTCTACAGCTCTATATGCCAAGAAGAGATGCATACTGGGTAAGTAGCATTTTCCTTTTCTCCACATAACATTGGCTGTTTTCCCCTGAAAACGTGTTGGGGGTGTTTTGTATGGAAACTTAAAACTGTGTTTTGAGAAACTGTTTTACTTAACTTTTATCAAGAAAATGTCCCAGCGTGATATCTAGGCATATCACACTGAGTAGAAAAAGTAATCCTGAAAGTAATCCAAAAGTAATTACCACTATATTTGCACATTTTACAATCCTATAAGAAAAGTCATTATACACCTGGCTTGCTTATAAAAGATCTGTCTTGTAAAATACCATTATATTTACCTTACCAAGTCCTGCTTAGTCCTATAAATAAAATACAACAAAGAAATTTTTGTGTTAAAAACAATTGGCCTGAGTTCAATCTTTGAGTGTGTGACGTTGTGTGCAGAAAATGCATAACACTACCCTCTGTTAAAACTTTACTGCACGTCCACACTACCACAAATAGAGAGTAAGGTATTATCTAGTTCTATCTCTGTAAGTCTTTGGGGATCCACTGGACTCTGCACACTATACCTTACTTTGGTATAGTATATGCAGAGCCAGCTTCCTACACTTTCTGGTTCCTAAGCAGGATGGTGGTCTGTGTCGGAGACCTTGGGCTCTTGAACATTTACCTTCACAAGGAAAATTCAAGATGCTTCCCCTATTCCTCAACTTGCAGGATACGTATTTCCGCATACCAGTCCTTCAGTCACACAGACGGTACCTACAACTCGTGGCAAGTTTAATCCACTACCTGTTTGCGGTCCTCACATTTGGACTGACATCAGTACCCCGGGTCTTCACCAAGGTTATGGCTGTAGCTCTCGATGCTCCCTTATTTCTATGATTGTCTGCCCAAGGTAGGCTCACAGCAGCTGTGGTCGGAAAACCTGTAGTTCACAGCATACTTGCTGTTGGACTTGGTTTTCCATCAACGTGCCCATGTCTTACCTTGGGTCGAGTCAGCATCTCCTGTTCATAGGGACAGTACTGGTCACAACATCCTTACTGGCTTTCTATCATCCCCAGCAGATCTGGGACATTTGGAAAAATGATTCTTTTGTTTGAGGTTAGGCAGGTTCCAGTCCTGATGGTCATTGGTTGACAATGTCTACTGACTTCTACATTCTGTTGGTCACACAAGCATGTTAGCATGTGAAGGCTCTGCATTGGTGCCTCCATAATCAGTGGTTGCAACATGGAGCGATCTGTCAGATCTGTCGACATTATCAGAATCCCCACAAACTCTGCACAGACATACTATAGAGGTCAGTAGAGGAGAATCTTGTGCAAAAGAAGCACTTGTTTCCATTGGCAGCAGTGGCCACAGTAGCGATGTACAAATCCACCTTCATCTGAAAGAACTGATGATCAGAGGACTCAGGTCCCTGGAGAAGCAAGAATTATGAATGAAGCTGCTCAAATTGCTGATTATTTGCCTGATCCTGAAAGCCTTCATGCCTCTCTACTTGGTCTGTCTGTCCAGATATTAACAGGCAATATGATTGAAATGTCATATTTCAACAAGCATGGAGACATGGTGTCTCAACATCTCTCCCTAGAGGCTTTGAAAGTCCTGGGAGTGGGCGCAAGTGCATGGCTGGTTGCCAACTATCTGGAAGGCTTTCTGAACACCAGACAGCCTGAGTTGTAGAATATGAAGGCAGCAAAAAGGGCAAGGCAATTCAGAAGAGGGCCTTGTTGCAGTGGATTATTTTCTGTATTAAAATCTATTATGCCGTTGCTTAAAAAGAAACCATCCATGGGTTTTCCTGTTTTTTCCAATAGATTGAAGACTTCAACTTTGGCAGTGGCGTTCCTGGGGCAGAAATGTATTGTGAGGCAGCATATGCTTTACTGCACAATTTTGGGAAGCACTATTGCTTGAATTCTGAAGTAAGAAGGGATAGTCATTTGTTCTGTGTTGCTGGGTTTCATGGTCTGACCACTTCTTTATTATCTCTTCTTGGGAAAGGGTACTGCTGTGGTACCTGTTCAGAAAGTGAGGAATCTAAGGCAAAAGCATTCATCAGAATAAAAAGTTATTTGCCTTTGTTCATGATCTTTTTGATGGATGGCTCTACCTGCAGGTTCTTCACCGATCCTTCCCACCTGCCCGTTCTGAAGTATGGTCACAGACATCTGTATTAATAAGCTTCCTATTTATTTTCTGCACTGTATGTTTCACATTCGGTTGAATGCTGTTCTTGTCTCCGTTTCTGCGGGTGTGTGAAAATAGATGAGGAACCGATGTTATGGCCCCAGAATTGCATTATATCGCTTTGTTGATATTACACCTGTGCAGCATCTGGCGATGAAATCGAGCCAGAACACCTGTTGACATGGTACAGATATTGCAAACTTTCTGCATCTAGGTAGGAGCTTAGAATTATTTAAAAGGTGAAAACTCTTCATGTACCCACCAGAAAGTTCATTACCAAAGGAGGATGATTATGTACATAAATCTATTTTACGTTAAAATATTTGTATTGCTTGAATATGTTGAAGTATGATTTGAATAGACAAAGTCTGACAAATACCGTAAAAATAGTACTTTGTTTTAGCTTAAAGTTGAAAATAATTGTTCTTGTCTCCTGTGGTTTTCTTCAGATGCAGAGTACAGTCCGAGAGCACAGAGATGGTGGTCATGCTGGAGGAGTTTTTAACAAATATAACATTCTAAAGGTAGAAATTTATTAGTAAAGAATATTTGAAACACTATGCTAATTGCTTCCTCCACTAATTCTTTGATGGATGGTTTCACTGTTGCAGATTCACAAACTCTGAATTATTCCCCATCATCAGACTTGATACGGTCTCCTGTAATAATGTCAGACAAGAAATCCCAAACTCCTACTTAGTGAGATGTAACAAGTTCCTAAATAAATTTGGCACTAAGTTTGGTTTTTACAACCATGCCTTTTCGATCTCTATAATGTGAGAGAAAATTTGACAGCTTCATTTTTAGGTCTCGCTGAGTCAGCGCATGCGTTGCTTCAAGACATTTAGTATCAGGTGTTTCGAAGTGCTGCCTGGTGGTCTAGCGCTTGCGTTCACGCGAGCATGCATGCGCACAGCCACCATCTGCCTTTGATCACTTTTTTTTTACGCGCGCGCATCACTAGCGTTTTTTTTCTTTACATTACTAAAGCTTCCTGCGTCGCGCGGCCAATGCTGGTTCACTTTGTAACATAGTGCACCAATTCTCAAGCTCACCAAGTCCTTATCTTTAATAAGGATAACCTTGGTTCATGTAACCCTTAATATTGCACCTCTATTGTTTTCTACGCCCTGCAGGCAGCTGCTGATGCTGTTACCCAAACATACTCCATGTAGCAACTTCGGAAGCATTGAGTGTTCAGCTCAATGAGCCGTCGTCCTGGTTTATTTCTTCATTGCTTGTAGCTTTGCCTTAGAATGATTACTCATGCGTTACAATCATCAGAATGCAAACAATTGACGTGACGAGCTGAACTGCCCGGGCACTGCTAAGATAGCTCATCTTGAGGCCTCCAGGCAAAGCTCAATTGGATTGCAAGTGCAGTATAGTGTTACAGCTTCTAAATTACTGAATGGTCCTTGCAATAGCACAACACGTTTCCCAGAACTTGGAACACCCTCGTGATTGGTTGGTAAATTAGGATTCTAAAGTTGACCCACTGGTGATAGCATTAACATCTCGCTCTCATATCTACACACTGGAGGTCTCTTTCAGTACCCAATGCCTCTGAAATGGATACAAAAATGAGGTTTAGAAATCCATTTACGTATGATCACCTTGTAAACAAGCTTTGGAAATATCTATTGTTTTGTATACTGAAAGGATGCTCACTCTTCCTTAAGAGGTTGCATGTGAATTGCAGTAGAGAAGCACATTTTTCACCCACATGCAATCATAAGTAGTACTTTTGTGTGTGTGTGAGTGAGAGAGCTGCAAAAGAGCTGAAACTGATTTGCACTAAATCATGTGTAGCCCAGGCTGCAAAGTGATGGTGGATCCCAGAATATCAGAAGGTATAACATTTCTTCCAACATAATCAGCCTAATCTTTCTTTACACACTAGGGCATAAGACAGAGCAGACAATGCTTTTAAAAGGACTCATTCTAACTACAGTCTGTATTGTGTTAAAGCTCCGAATACGGCATGTGCCAATAGGTCTTGCCTTTGGGACCTTATAAGT
The DNA here is from genome assembly GCF_964263255.1 of Lissotriton vulgaris. Classification (NCBI taxonomy): domain Eukaryota; kingdom Metazoa; phylum Chordata; class Amphibia; order Caudata; family Salamandridae; genus Lissotriton; species Lissotriton vulgaris. Next base: position 882,722,988 of record NC_141693.1, read on the forward strand.
ATTTAGTTATGCAGCACAATATCCTTACTGCAACAACATTAACCGTTGCATGGCTAAACACTTATAAGGTACAAGGTTTAGCCATGCAACAGTTGTTTTTGCACCAAGGATATTGTGCTGCATAAGTTAATACTTATAAGGTCCCAAAAGCGAAACCTATTGGTAATGCCACTGCTTGTTAAAATATGTGTTTAAAGCATGTGAGCTGTAGATCACATTCTGTGTATAGCCTGCCATCTAGTGTTGGGTCCAGATGTTTGCACTTTGTTTTTGTTCGAAGAAGTCTTTTCCAGTCACAAGGTAGGTGACTCCTCCTTTCGGTAATAGTGTGCATGGGCATCGACTCCATTGTCAAATTGTTTTTTTCTGCCATCCGGTTTGGATGTGAATTGCTGTGCTCCGGCTCGGCACAGTTTCTCGGGTTCCCTTCGGCAATACACTACACTCAACGGCATTTACCAATTTCCGCGTATCGTTCCGACTTAAAGATCTTCGATCAGAAAACTCATGGAGGGCCGTTGGGCCTCCCCGGGCTCACTAGCAGTCGATGGAACGGACTCCATTCAAGCTCTGTCCCGGGTGTCGCATTAAGTATCTGCGCACTGGCCTGCACGAAGTGTGTAATCCTGGTTTCCCGACAGCTCGACGACTTTCGGAGGGCTGGATGAGGTCCCCCGCTACACGGCGGAGGAGGGCACTGGACATCGAATGCTGTCTTATGTGAAGCGCTCTGATAACCTAATCGGTTCAAGATCCTGAAATGTGCAACGTAACTGATTCTATGTAAACTGCTGTGACAACATGTAACGGAACTGGTGCTATGTAAAGCGCTCTGATAACCTTATCGGTTCAAGTTCGCGCTATAGAAAACTCTAAAAATAAAATAAATAAATAAATAAATAAAAAGTAACACGACTAGAAAGACTCGTGCTGATCGTATCGATCAAAGAGGATGCTTTGTGACCATCGGGCTCAACGTCACAAGATGAAACGCTAAGGCAGCTCTGTACCAGACCTCTTCGGCGAAGATTCTGACCGAGAAGAAACACACCCTTAAGGAGCCAAAGAAGAGGAACACGGCTCCGTGAACGAGGCCGATTCCGACATGGAAGAAGAGGAGCAAGTTACACCAGGTCAATGTACCGTGAGTATTGAAACCCTCTTGCCTCAACAACCAAAGACAAAAAAGGCTGCAGTCCTTCCTCTGCCTGCGGCCCAAGGTTGGCACCAAGAAAAGGTTTTGAGCACCTCGACCGCGGGCCCGGTGTCGAAACACAAAGAAAAGCCTTCTGGCTCGAGCTCGAGTCGGTCCCCATGCTGAGCCGAAATCCTTGGCGCATAAATCCAAGCACGTACTGGTCCACGTTCCTTCTTTGTCAAAGCCTACATTTTCGATACCGAAGAGCTCAAAGCCAAAGCTTTCAATCCTGAAAACTGGCAGTAAAGATAAAAAGACTCAGAAAAAAGAGCCTTTGTCTAATCTTACACCTTTGGATCCGAAACAAAAAGAACTGGTTATTAACCCAGATACTGGACATATTCGTTGGCCCAACCGGATGAGCACCACGTGCCCCTGAAGAAAAGGAATTTGGGTACAAACTCTTCACCACCTTATGTGCCACCTCCTTTCCCTACTAATCCTCAATCACTCATCACACCCACTAATTCATCACGACCACCACTATCACCTGACACACTGGATGAAGGAGATGGGGATGGGGATGACTAAGCATGCAGATGAGGTTTTTAAAGATCCTGTAAGGGCAAGAATCGTTACGCCCAGGGTTGAGAAAAAATATAAGCCAGCACCTACTGACCCTGCCTACATCAACGGTCAGCTGCCCTGAAACTCTCTTGTGGTTTCTAATGCTCACAAGAGCCAACTCACAGGTGAGGCCCCTCCTCCTGATAAGCAGTCCAAGTTAATTGATGCTTCTGGCAAAAGGGTACCCTAACAATCAGCTAATCACGGGTGCATTGCTAATGCTCAGGCTTTGCTGGCCAGATATGATAGGGCTCATTACGATGAGCTAGAAAAACGTATGCAATTTCTGCCTGATGAGCACAAATCTAAGGCAAATGATCTTATCCAGGAAGGCAAACTTATCACCAATACCTCCATCAAGTGCTCATTAGAAGTAGCAGACACAGCTGCGCGCGCAGTAAGTATCAGCGTACTGCTACCTAGACACGCATGGTTGAGAATTTCAGGTTTCAAACCAGAGGTACAGGCCTCCATTCTCAATCAGCCTTTTAATTAGGAACACCTTTTTGGTCCAGCAGTAGACACCTCGCTAAAAAATGAAGGATACTGAGGTCACAAAGTCCCTGGGGGCTTTACAGTTACTTGTGAGTAGGGGGTCCTTTCGGCGCTCCTTTTACAGGGGTGGCTCCAAAAGTATTACCATAGAGAATGCCTCCTCCTCTTACAAGGGCAACAACCAATCGCCCTCATCAAGAGGCTATTTTAGAAGAGGATTTAGAGGAAAAAATGGTAAAGGAAGAGGCAGCAGCAACTCCACATGCACTTCCCCTGCAAATAACAAACAGTGACATACTTCCGCTAACCCCGATCATTCCACTCCTGTAGGAGGGACGTCTCTCTCAATTTCTCCCGGTCTGGAACACCATCACCTCAGACAAATGGGTTTTACAAATACTCCAATATGGTTACTGTAGGAAAGTGGGTTTCTGTTGCAGACCCCCCCCCCCCCCAAACACACACTTTTTGCCAGACTACTGATGCACTTTTCCTTGGTGTGCCCTGGTTACCTGCCAGGTTCCCAGGGCCTGTGTTTGTCCCCCAAAAACTAACCCATTTGGCATCCCTGGCCACTTGTCAGCCCCTGGTAAACGGTACCACAGGTACCCAGGGCACTGTGACCAGGGAAGGCCTCTAAGGGCTGCAGCACTTATTGTGCCACCCATAGAGGCCCTGTACCCTGACACTCAGACACTGCATTGGCAGGCTGCGCGTCTTGGTGCAAAACAAAGTGAAGAGTCGACATGGCCGCAAAACACCGCCCTGGCATATATCAGTCACCTCCCTCTAGCTGGGTGCCCTATGCCAGTGGTGAGGGTACAGGTACATGAGCCCTGTACCCCTACAGTACCCAGGTCAATTTCTGGGCGCTGTAAGTGCAGTGCTGCCTTTAAGAGTATATAATGCTGGGAGATTGTCATTACGAATTCGACAGCACCATAATGGCTACACTGAAGACTGACAAGTTTGGTATCTAACTTCTCAGCACATTAAACCCACACTGATGCCAGTGTGGGATTTAATGTAAAGTGCACTACAGAGGGCATCTTAGAGATGCCCCTTGAAACTCGACCAACTCCCAGTCACCTGAATGAGTGGCTGCCGAGGCTGCCACCCCCAGACATGTTTCTGGACCCCTGGGTCGAGAGCTTGCTGCTCTCGGGGGTCTGAAACCATGCACATCCTGGGACGAGGTGGCACGCCTCCTCCCCCAGGATGGGCAGTGTGAGAAAGTGGCTCTATATATACTGGACTAGAATGAAGTACAGTGTGTATAGAGTCCACCAACCCCAGAGGTATAACAGAGGTTAAAGTCAGAACTGACCTTACTCTCCAAAGTGGTAGCTTGGTCGAGCAGAAAGGCCAGAGGACAGTGCAAAGCATTTGTTGTACACACTCAGTCCGCAAAAGGTTTCACACACTCAAGGACTGAACTCCAGGCCAATTGTTTTTATATCCACAGATATCATTGTTTTATTTTTAGAACCAACAGTTATCAAAATATACTTTTCTGGTTATGAGTACTCTCATGTAAATACTTTGCAAAGGGGCAATAAAGGTTGTGCACACAATGATTACAGTATTGATAGTAAGCAACACAGTCCTGAAACATACTTTAGCATTGAGCTCAATGGGTTTTCTACATATTTGTACAGTTGATTACTTTATCGATTACCTTGGGAGTTCCAGGACTAGGTCTTCGATTCAGTCCTGGGGTCTAAGCTGAAACCAGATTAGCAAAAACGTTTTAGTTACTGTAGTGAATTTTCATGAATATAAAGCTGTTTTAAAAGTTCACACTTAGAAACTTTTCAATGTAAATCTCACAATGTTATTCAATAGGAGGAAATTCAGGTTGCAGGTAAAGTACGATTGCGTTACTTTTGTAACCCAGCACTGGTCTCCGAGGGCCAGCGCTGGGGTCTTAACTGAAAACAGGTAGGTAATTGCGTTTCAGTATTTCGTATGATTTTTAAAGAATATTTGCAGTTTTCAAAAGTAGACACTTAGAAGAAATTTCATAGAAAAGCAGACAATGGGTTCCTATGGAGAAAATACAGGTTACTAGTAACCCCACTAGGGGTTACTTTTGCGGTTCAGTACTGGGCTGAAAGGTACAGTACTGGCTTCTCCCCAAAACCCAGGTGAGTACTTCGAAATTCGTACTTTGGCTGATTTTATAGGAATATTTTCAGTTTTCAAAACTTCACACTTTGAAAATTTTCGAGTCAAAATGAGTCAATGTTATCCAATGGCAGGTAAGTGAATTACCGGTTTCCAGGTCAGTACTTGGTAGTTGACGGTAAGATTCTGGGCACAGACTCAGGGGTCCCCCAGGGTCAGGTAAGTACAGTTAGATCCGTCCCAGCGGCACAGGGGCGGCCGGGTGCAGAGGTAGGTAGGCCCAATGAGGGAAAGGGGGCCTTCGGTTGGTGGCTGCTGGCTAGCAGGCCACGCGGCTCTGGTAGCTGGGCTCCTGGTCACTTGCTCAGGGCAAGGGGGGAAGTAGGATAGGACGAAGAGGTCAGCCAGCGGCACTCGGGCGGCTGGGTGCAGGGTGCTTTTGAGCCGTCGGGCGCTCAATGTTATCCAATGAGGATCTTGAAAAGGAAACAAAGGCTGCAGGCTTGGGGACGGAGACTCTCCAGGGGCGACCAGCACTTCGAGAGGTAAGTTGGGATCTGGGAGGCACAGGGGGCTGTAGGGCGCTGGGTGCAGGGGTGTCTTTGGGTGTCGGAAAAGCTTACCCTTAGCTGGTCGCGGTTGGGGGAGCCCCTGGTTCTGAGTCTGCAGGCGTCGTCTGGTTCGTCAAGTAGGGTCTTGGGGCACTGGACTTCGAGTCCCCGTCGCCGGGGGGACGTCTTTGTGGTCGTGGTTCGGGTTGGCCCGGCCCGGACTCGGCTGGTGCAGAGTGGACTGGTCCGGAGCTTCCTGGTGGGCACCAGATGGGTTGTTGCAGCAGAGCCTCTGCTGATGGGAGTCCCAATCTTCGAGAGTGTCAAGGCAGGCAGGTCTTCAGGGTGTCCCAAGGTTGCTGTCCGCGGTGGTCGCCGGGATTTAGGCAGGAGCAGGTTCCAGGATCAACAGGCCGGTAGAGCTGAGGCCAAGTCAGTTGTTGCTGTCCTGTCGTTAGCAGCTGCGCGGCGGGTCTTCTTCTTCTTCTTGATATTCTTTCTTCTTTTTGATATCGGGATCTGAGGAAGGTTGGTTCAGGGAGCCCCTAAATACTAAATTTAGGGGCATTACAGGTAGGGGAAGGGCAGGGACCAATGGGTCCCTGTCCTGGGGTGAGGACACCCCCTAGCCTGCTCCTCTCCTGTGGGAGGGGGCAGAAGCCTAGCTGGGATTGGACAGGGCTCCCCATCTACAAGATGGCCGGAGCCCAGGGTCGTGCTTCATCTCGCCTCTTCCACCTGAGGGGTGGAGTTGGCACACCCTCCTTCCTGACGTAGTTTTTCACGCCAGTCTTCCCGCCAGAGTGGGGGTAGAACGGGTGGGGGGCCAGTTGCTGGGTACAGCAAATGGTCTGGAGAAGCTCTCAGAGGCGGTGTGCCTTTGAAGCTTCCCCCTGTCCATCCTGGGGGAGGATACATAGCACCTCGCCCAGGATGTGCATTGTTGCAGGCCCAGGAGAGCGGGGTTCTCCACCCAGGGGTCCAGCAACATGTCTGCTGTGTGGCAGCCTCTGCTGCCACTCAGCCCAGACGTGGATTGTAGGTTCGGGTTTTGGAGGGTATCTCTAAGATGCCCTCTCATGCATCTTACATTAAATCCCACACTGGAATCAGTGTGGGTTTAATGTGCTGAGAAGTTTGGTACCAAACTTGTCAGTCTTCAGTGTAGCCATTATGGTGCGGTGGAGTTCGTAATGACAACCTCCCAGCACCATATACTCTTTAAGTGGCATCACTGCACTTACAGTGCCCAGGAATGGCCCTGGGTACTGTAGGGGCACAGGCCTCATGCACCTGTGCCCTCACCTCTGGCATAGGGCACCCAGCTAGAGGGGTGACTGAAGTATGCCAGGGCAGTGGTGTCTGTGGGCATGGCACACAGGGATGTGTGCCATGTCGACTCTTGTTTTAGTTCTGCACTTAGGCACTCAGCCTGCAAAGGCAGTGTGTGGGTGCCAGGGTACAGGGCCCCTGAGGGTGGCACCATAAGTGCTGCAGCCCTCAGGGGTCTTCTCTGGTCACCATGCCCTGGGTACCTTTTACTAGGGGCTGACAGGTGGCCAGAGATGCCAACTGGGTATTTTGATTCAGCATAGCTTTTCTTTTTAGGGACGGAACACAGGCCCTGGGTACCTGATTGGCAGGGACCCAGGGCACACTCAGTCAAAGCACATCAGCAGTTCAGAAAAAAGTGGGGGCATGCCAAGGCAAGAAAGTTGGCACTTTCTCACAGGCAGGGTTCACGAAGGAGAAGCTTCAAAGTCATACCGCCTTTGTGAGCCTCTCCAGATCAATTACTACTTTCAGTAGCTGGTCCCAACTGGTTCTCCCCCCACTTTGGGCGGGAGAACCAGCGGGAAAAACAAGTGAGGAAGAGAGGTGTGCCACCTCTGCCAACTCCACCCCTAGGGTGGGGGAGGCGAGGTGAAGCACAACCTAGAGTCCCCGCCATCTTGAGGATGGGGGAACCCAGTCAACCAGGGACAGGCTCCTGCACCCCTCCCACTGGGTTTCTCCGTGCAGAACACCTTCCAGGAGTAAACATTCAGATTGCAAATCTGCTAAGTCGTTAGACATCAGATCCACGAATTGTAACGCCACCCTCAAGTTCTCCTCCTATTCTTCCAAATGTGGGGTTTTCTGGACATAGATCTGTTCCCCACAAACCTAAACGCAAAATGCCCAAGCTTCGCATCCAGACATCCACACTCATTGCTCAAAGGGAATGCACTATGGATGAATTGGTCAGGGATATTTGCCTACACTTTTCCTGCTCTCCCACTCATTCCATCAGTGGTTCGGAAGCTCAGACAGGTGTCCCTGACATTAATCCTAGTTGCTCCCATATGGCCCCAACAACTCTGAGCTCTCAGTGGTTCCTCACCAAAAACTACACCTCACTCCCAATCTTCTCACTCAGAGCCATGGAGAGATAAGACATCCAGATTCAAGCCATTTCAAACTTGCGATCTGGCACCTGAAATCTTCAAGTTTGGCTACCTTCATTTTCCGCCAGACTGCATGAATATTATCAAACCACAAGAGTATGCTATGCAGCAAAGTGGAAGTGATTTGTAATGTATTGCAATAACAATTCGATAGATCCACTGGACACTTCATTTGCTATTTACTACATCTGCAGTGTTACAATCTAGCATACTCTTCCATAAGCTAACACCGTGCTGCAATAGCTGCATATCTACAGAACTAACAACATCTGTCTCTTTTTAGGGTGCTTGTCATTAAAGCATTTATGGAGGGACTTAAAAGAATTATTCCTCCAAGACTTCCTTCTGCTCCAGTATGGACTCAAAATTGTCCTCGCCAGGCTAATGGGTCCACTCTTTGAGGCATTGAATAGATGTGAAATACAATTTCTCACTTGGAAGGTGGCTTTCCTCATAGCTGTCACATCTCTGAGGAGAGTGGATGAGCTTCAGGCACTAACCTTAAAAGAACCATTCTTACAAATACACCAAAACAAAGTGATTCTTCGGACCAACCCTACATTTCTACCAAAGGTAATTTCTGCCTTTCATATCAACCAATCTGTTGAGTTGCCTGTGTTCTTCCCTCAACCAGATTCTGTGGCAGAACGTGCGTTACACCCTTAAGATGTGAAAAGAGCAATTCTTTACTGTATAGAAAGGAAGAAACCTTTCCGGAAAACAAAACCACTATTTGTCGCTTTTGCTCCACCACATAAATGAAATCCTATATCAAAAACAGGAATTGCAAAGTGCATTCAAATATGCTGTGCAAAAGCGAAAAGAACACCAATGATTCCCCCTAGTGCGCACTCCACACGCAAACTAGGGGCTTCTATGGCTTTCTTAGGAAATCTACCCATAGATGATATCTGCAAAGTTGCAACATGGTCTACACCTTACACATTCACAAAACACTATTGTGTAGATGTGTTAACAAGACGGCAAGCTAGTGTGGACCAAGCAGTTTTACGTACACTATTTCAGACAACTGCAACAGCTACAGGTTAGCCACCACTTTGGGGAATAACTGCTTTATAGTCGGTGCACAGCATGTGATCTACAGCTCACATGCCCAAAACGGAGAATGCTACTTACCCAGTATACATCTGTTCTTGGCATGTAGAGCTGTAGAGTCACATGTGCCCACCGCCTCCCCGGGTACCCATACCTGTTGCAGTTACTTCTTACTTTGATACATTTATACATCAACATCTCTTACTACTCTTACTAACTCCATTATCATCCTCTGCGGCAAACAATCTAACAATGGAGTCGATGCCCATGCGCACTATCACCGAAAGCAGGAGTCCCCTACCTTGTGACTGTAAAAGACTTCTTCGAACAAAAACAAAGTGCAAACATCCAGACCCAACACTAGATGGCAGGCTATGCACAGCAGGTGACTCTACAGCTCTACATGCCAAGAACAGATGCATACTGGGTAAGTAGCATTTTCCTTCTGATGGATACTTCTACATTGTTTTCTTATAATTTGAGTATCCCAAGTGTCGGACTGGATCCGGAGGCTTTTCAACAGACCTCAGCGCCTACTGAGGTGCCAGAAGTGACGCCCTTCTAACATCACTGAAGCTGTAAAATGTCACCATCGGCACTCCGAAGGGACTGTGATAGGCAAATTTCCCTCATGAGCCCGCACAGCTGCTTGTGGTCAGATCAGGGTCAATCTGTTTGACCGTAGCTCGGGATGATCAAAGAGTCAAACGAAAGTCAAATCCCTGGTTGAGGTTGCTGCAGTGACCAACGTTGTTGCCTAAGTAATCCCAAAGGAAGCTCGATAAGAAGCGACACCATAACTCCGAACAGTGACTATCTTTAAACGGCAAGTCAACCCGGCATCGCCCGCTCCTTCGTTCAGAGCCGGAGTAGCTGAGCTTCCTTCTGAGTGTCCGGCACCTGGGGCTCTTTTGAATCTGGTACCACTCCCTGATTAGCTGACACCTGTGACGCAATCCCTCAAGCCCCAGTTTAGTCAGCAATATCCCAACTTCCCGCCCTGCCTCCTTCTTGAACACTGTGTTCAATGTCTTATGCAAGGCCATGGTCCTGTCTGGAGCACCTCCGGGTCACTTGAGTCCTATGGGTTATGCATGTGCTATGATGCTGGTGGCTGGTTCTCTGGCCCCAATCAGTTTGTTCTTTCTGTTGTTTCCCATAATGCTGATGCCCACTGCAGCTTCATCTTCGGTGTTGCGATCAACGCTGTCACCTTTCTAGATTCTAACAGCGACACATTTGTCGCCAGGTCTTCCCTTACCATCGGCTCCTCAACTAACTTCATCAGAACATGTCTCTGCCCCAGATCCAGTGCCTCTAATGAAAATGCCTCCACAACTCTGATTTGGAATGAAGGCACAGCCACTCATGGAAGAGGGACGCTGTTTATTATGAAATTCTGATCCGCTAGAAGAATCAAATCAAGACACCTACACTGGTGGGAGTCTGACACCATGGACCCAGACTTCATGCCACCCAGGCACGCAAGTTGCCTTGATATTTAGCCGGAGTGGGAATTCTGCTCCCTGAGAGCCTATTAGTGCAGGCTTCTTATTCCTCAAAAGCTGACACTCTCCTCCATTTACTCCACCTGACAGCTAAATTAAGAAGGTGGAATAGTTTGCCAAGAAAATATTTTCAGCTGGAGCATTTCACACAAGTCTATTTGTGCGACCTGTCCTCTTGCTAGATATGTGCGAGCTCTATTGGATTCCGCAAAGGCAGTAATTCCTACTCTATCGTATCACCTACAAACACACTCTATGGAACTGATCCAAATAGCCAGGCTATTGCAAAGCAGGTGCTAAAGTATTGCCTGGATACTTCTCATTCAGTAGCAAGTGCCATGGGGACATCCATCTTCCTACATCGACATTCCTGGTTATGAAATTCCGGGTTCCCTAGACGTACAGACCACAATAATGGATCTCCCGCTCAACGGATATGTCATGGCTTCATCCTGGGCTTTTCATTTCAAGACTGTCCGCAGTTTGCAGCTCAACAGCCGCAGTGCAAACTTGTGAACCCCCTCTATAAACAATATAGAGGATGAGCAATGGACAAACATAGGCTATACTGTTCCCTACCTCCTCCTCTTCTTCCTCTTTCTCAGCCACTGCAAGGAAGCAGCCCTGGTTCCCCCTTGCCTAAAACATGCACAGCCCCTTGGAGGACTGTTATGGTAGCCTCCTTTCCACAAGCTTGGAGGGCTATGTCTTTTATGTTGGGTCTTACACATTTTGGAGAGGGTGTATGCCCTACCCTTCCAACAAACACCTCTTCTGTTCTCCCTCCACCCCCCAACCCCCGCCCTCACTCAGCCAGATATACTCCTGCCATATTATCTGTTGGTCTCGAGCAAGAGGGTCAGTCCTTGCTTCTCAAGGGTGAAGTGGAGTTTGTTTGAGAGCAGAAATAGGGTCAAGAGTGCTACTCAAGTTACTTCCTGGTACCCAAAATGTACTGCGGTCTCTGCCTGATCATAGACCTTAGGGTTATGAACTCGTTCCTCTAGAAGGAAATATTCAGACTGCTGTCCCAGCATCACTTTCTCTTTGCACTGAAAGCAGAAGACTGAATGCTATTTGTCGACCTGCAAGATGCCGATTTCCACATCCCTAGCCTACAGTCACAAAGGCAGCATCTTTGCTTCAAGGTCCAATTCAAACACTGCCTCTCTTTCGCCCTTGGGTGTTCAGGAAGGTGATGGCCGAGGCAGTGTTTGCGGCCTATATCAGTTGGGCAGAATCCCAGTGTCTCCTAACCGGAATAACTGGTTCCTCAAAGCCACCTCTCCAGACATGGCGTCCCACCTCTTGCAGGCCAGCATTTTGTTTGACATATGTTTTTCGATCAACCAGCCCAGATCTCACTTTGTTCCCTTTCAGCACATACTGCTAATAGGGACAGAACTGAGCACCACATTAAGTTGAGCTTTCTATCCTGATAGTGAGATTTTCATGATTCTGCTGTTTGAGTGGAGTGGTCATTCAAGTCCTTATGGTCTTACGCCTTCATGTTGTGCTAGCCTCCTGCAATCTGTTGGCCATCCATGCACTCTGGCACCTGAGGACCCTCCTGTGGCGCCTCCATAGGAAGTAGTTGTAACACAACAGAGGTATCTAAAGCTGTATCAAAAATGTCCAGGGACACTACAGTGGACCTACCCTGCTGGGGTGTGGGAGCAACCTTACACGAGGGAAGCAGTTTCCTCCTGTGACAACAGTGATTATTGATGCCTCCAAACTAGAGCCCTTGCTCCCTTTCAACTCTGGCCCTCACGGACACCTTAAAGGGAACCTGGTCAAAGCCTTACTCCTGGACTCCGGCTAGGTGGCCAGATGTCACAAGCTATTATTCTCAGTAAACATCCTACTCCAGACCGTCTGGTTGTTCAGGCTTCAACCAGCAAGGTAAATGCCAAATCATTCCCTACAGCTCTTCCAGATTGGGAGTTGGAGTCTGGTTGGAAAGTGAAAGTTCTCTTCCACTAGCCTAGAATTGACATTGTTCAATTCAGTCTTGTTAGACCTGGCATCTTTTGGGGTGTTTCCCCAGACTTTTTGCTTCTGACCTCCTGTGTTTTTTTTGGCACTTTGAATATTGTTTTTGCTGGTTTACTGTTTCTGCGCACTTTAATACTGCTGATCAGTACTAAAGTGCAAGTGCTCTTATAAATTGTATTGATTGATTGGGGTTTCATGATAGGGATATTTGATTTACTAGTAAGTCCCTAGTACAGTGCACTGTGTGTGCCCATGGCCTGTAAATCAAATGCTACTGGTTGGCTTGCAGCACTGGTTGTGCCACCTACACAAGCAGCCTTTCAAAGGTGTCTCAGACCTGCCACTGCAATGTCTGTGTACAGTTTTCACTGCCAGGTCGACCTGCCAAGTGCACCCACTTGCCAGGCCCATACTTCCCCATTTCTTTCATGTAAGGCATCTCTCAACTAAGTATAACACATACATTTAAAGGGGACCCAAGGGCAATTTAACGACCAGCTCTGAATACACGCCCTATAGACATATTTCACCAGAAAGTATCAGAGGGTCAAAAAACCTACAGGAAATTGATAAGGACAGTGAAGTGAGATGCCGTCTCTAGTTATGTGACTGGAGAAGTAGATAAATACAAAAGGCCAGGTCAGTTAAGTATCCGGTCTCTGGCACCCATCCGTCGCTACTCGGAACCGCCCTTCATCATTTGGGGCTCCGAGAACCAACACTGCACCTGATAAGGTTGTTCTCGGATCCCCAAATGATGAAGGGCGGTTCCGAGTAGCGACTGATGGGTGCCAGAGACCAGATACTTACCTGACCTGGCCTTTTGTATTTATCTACTTCTCCAGTCACATAACTAGAGACCACTATAGGTGTGGCAGGGTATACTCAGACATGAGTCCCTTTCTCACTGCTCCATCAGGATTCAAGCAAGCCGGGCCGAAGAGGCTGAAATGCCAGAAACCGGTCCCCGGTAGCTTGTCTCCTTTCTGGTAAAGAATTGGCTTGGTAGTTTAAGTCTGCCCTGTTCCCATGATGCACTGGGCCAGGGACAGACTGATTTGCATATAGCCAGGTTCTGAGCTGGGATGGGGCAGTGAGATAAATAACGGTGATGGATCAAGCCCTGATCTTTGGACTGGGTAAGAGTGGTCTGCTCAATTCAGACACTCTGTTCATCACCACCCCCTTTTGTAAATCGATTTTGGCCACTATAGGTGTGGCAGGGTATACTCAGACATGAGTCCCTTTCTCACTGCTCCATCAGGATTCAAGCAAGCCGGGCCGAAGAGGCTGAAATGCCAGAAACCGGTCCCCGGTAGCTTGTCTCCTTTCTGGTAAAGAATTGGCTTGGTAGTTTAGTCTGCCCTGTTCCCATGATGCACTGGGCCAGGGACAGACTGATTTGCATATAGCCAGGTTCTGAGCTGGGATGGGGCAGTGAGATAAATAACGGTGATGGATCAAGCCCTGATCTTTGGACTGGGTAAGTGTGGTCTGCTCAATTCAGACACTCTGTTCATCACCACCCCCTTTTGTAAATCGATTTTGGCCACTATAGGTGTGGCAGGGTATACTCAGACATGAGTCCCTTTCTCACTGCTCCATCAGGATTCAAGCAAGCCGGGCCGAAGAGGCTGAAATGCCAGAAACCGGTCCCCGGTAGCTTGTCTCCTTTCTGGTAAAGAATTGGCTTGGTAGTTTAGTCTGCCCTGTTCCCATGATGCACTGGGCCAGGGACAGACTGATTTGCATATAGCCAGGTTCTGAGCTGGGATGGGGCAGTGAGATAAATAACGGTGATGGATCAAGCCCTGATCTTTGGACTGGGTAAGAGTGGTCTGCTCAATTCAGACACTCTGTTCATCACCACCCCCTTTTGTAAATCGATTTTGGCCACTATAGGTGTGGCAGGGTATACTCAGACATGAGTCCCTTTCTCACTGCTCCATCAGGATTCAAGCAAGCCGGGCCGAAGAGGCTGAAATGCCAGAAACCGGTCCCCGGTAGCTTGTCTCCTTTCTGGTAAAGAATTGGCTTGGTAGTTTAGTCTGCCCTGTTCCCATGATGCACTGGGCCAGGGACAGACTGATTTGCATATAGCCAGGTTCTGAGCTGGGATGGGGCAGTGAGATAAATAACGGTGATGGATCAAGCCCTGATCTTTGGACTGGGTAAGAGTGGTCTGCTCAATTCAGACACTCTGTTCATCATCACCCCCTTTTGTAAATACATAACTAGAGACGGCATCTCACTTCACTGTCCTTATCAATCTCTCAACTAAGCACAGGTTACTTCACCCCCCTCGGCAGGGTGCAGTGCATCTGAAAGGTAGAACATGTACTGATGTGTGTGTGTGTGTGTGTGTGTGTGTGTGACATGTCCTGATAGTGAAATACTGCCAATTTCGTTTTCACTGTGGAAATGCTAACATGGGGGTTGCTTTGTAACATCTTACAAGCATAACTTTCCATTGGGACAAGATTGAGAAGTGGCATTCTGTTGGATACATCTGCCAGTGGATTCCTCACCTTGCGAATATCCCCTGCGCCGGAAACTTTTTGTAGCTCTCCACGATGACGACGTTCCAGAAGCATGGCTCCGCTCGCGACTCCGCTGACGTCACTGGAGCCAAAAGAGAGCCTCGTCTGTGTGATGACGTCTGTTGTCTTTTTTTCCGCGCCGTCGACGCTAAAGGTTTTTCTTGGACTCTCCGGGGTTTCACTTGCAACTTTGTGTTTCTGCTTGTATTTCTGGTCTTCTTCTTGTTTCCTTTTCGAGGATGTCGTCGAGGAAGTCCGGGTTCAAGCCCTGCAGGGAGTGCAGAGGACACATGTCCATTACAGATCCACATGAAGATTGTGTCTGGTACCTGTCGTCGGATCACGACGTCTAGGGATGTGCCTGCTGTAGAAAGATGAACCCGAAGGCGTTAAAGGAAAGAGAAGCTAAACTTTTCATGGCGAAGATGAGGAAGGAGAAAAGAGGTAGAAGAAGGTTAAGGTCTCGTTCCAGGTCGAGGTCGGGCTCGAAGTCTACATCGGGGCATGCTTCTAGATCTAAGAAGCATAAGAATAAGAAGAGGCATGGTTCAAGACCCCGTTCAAATAAAGACATGGCTCCAAAGTCGATCTCGCCAGCTCTTCGTCGTCGTAAACACTTTGTGTCACCTTCTCCCTAGAACCAGGGTTCTCCGGTGAGATCGGCTTCGCCTGTGGCTTCGCCAGCTCATTCTCCGACCCCGGCTCCATCCCTGACTTCGGCACATTCTCCGGCTCCGGAGGAAGAAGTTCCATTGCCAGATGAGTTGTAGAATCCAGTGGCTCCACCGTTGGCGCCGACTGGCCCTAGTCCGGTAATGCCTGCGCCAGAGCCTTCTCCAGGCGTTTATCCACCTTTCCCCGGCCCGGGGCAAGATCCATTGATTTATCTAAATGGGATGTATGGAGTCTTCCAAAGGGCTATGTACCCCTCTGGAGCACCTTCTAGTCCCATAGGTCCTATGGTGTTTATACTGGATGTTCCTCAAGCCTATGCTCAGGCTTCCATTATGCCATTTCTGCCAGCGGCTCCGTCTTGGCATTTCCCGGCGCCAAGGACGTCGACGACCTTCTCTTCATAACCGGCGCAGTCAGCTCGACCTCGTTCGACCAAGGCTGTGCCTCCGGATCCGTGTGCTCTGGCTCCGTCGGAGTCCTGTCCGGCTCCATCGACGCCGGTGCCGAGAATAAGATCTAGGAGAGAGGCTCGGAGTATTTTAGAAGAGCAGAGGTATTTTTTTTTTTTAACTTTATTTTTTGGATGTTTTGAAATAACACACAATCGGACAAATCATCTGGTGCTTAGTGGAATGACAGCCATTGTAACAATACTCAGTGGTGTACAAGTATCATGTAGGTGATGCCCACAACCATACATTATATAGCAATATACACAGTCTGTTATACAATGTAGACAGGAAATACCTCATACCTCAACAAGATCATAATCAACACAGGCGTTACATAGCAAAACATATGAGAGAATCGTTACCCCGTTTCCAATATATGTCCGTAGCCTCTTAGCTATATAGCTCCGTCAATCTATGGCATCCCTAGCAGTCAATACTGCATCCAGTAACCACTTCCGGCCTTTGCATCCCAGGGGAGTGGACCTCAGCTAATTTCGTCTCCAATTGTAACAGGTAGGTCTGTAATGGCCCCCAGATATCTTTGGGTTTAGAGGCCATAGGTAGTCTCTGCATGGATCCTATTCTGGTCTTGGCAATATATCATATCCTGAATCCATTCCTTAAATTTAGGAGCACGACCTCTTCCCCCACCCACTGGCAAGGTGTTGTTTGGCCACCAATAACGATACATCCATGAATTTCCTGCTGCTTTTCGGTATCTGTGCCGTGTAACCTAATAACAATATCAATGGGTCTTTGGGAATAATAGTCTCAAGCATTAGTTCTAGTGCGTCATGTATCTGTGCCCAATACCGTCCCACTTGAGGGCATTCCCATGCTAGATGCAAGAAACCGGCCCCAGGTCGCCTACAGCGCTCACAGCAGTCTGTCAGCTAGGTGAAACCTGTATTTACGCGCAGGAGTGTAATATATTCTATGTAAGAATTTATAATGAATGATTTTAAAACGACTGTTTGATGTTATGTGCCCCGTGACTTCACAACAATATTCCCATTGCTCATTGGTAATCTCATTGACAAGATCTTCTTTCCAGTGTCCCCTAGCCGTGCCTGTTACCTCCTGGGTCTGGGTGCGAAGACTATCGTATATGCGTGAGACCATATGTGTGCCATCAGTGCTACATAGGAGAGTGTTTAAGGGGGCAACACTGATCAGTTCCTTCGGGTAGTCTGGAAGTAGCGCCCTCATACTTTCCCTCAGTCGTATATAATAGAACACCTCCAATGGATTAGGGGCGTGTTCGCCAAAGAAACATTCTCGAGAGCAAAATTCCCCTCCGACAAATAAGTCACCCCACGAGGCTATATTAAGTATACGGCACATATTCTGAAATCCCACTTCTGGCAGCAGCTTGACTCGGGGATGATATGTAAGGGGCATTCGAGGGGCATAAAGCAAGGGTGCCTGCACTCTACTCGAAATCCTTTGCCAGGCATCAATCGTGCAAGAGACCATGGTCAGAGGAGTGTCCAAAACACTAATGGGCCCATGAACAATGCCATTGAGGGGTATGGGATGAGCAATCCAGTCCTCAACAGCAATCTGGGGCATATATCGAACGATCGAACGGGTTTAACCCAGTGATACAGATAATGGGCCTGTGCACTGAGGTAATATGCTTCAAAATCTGGCACATCAAAGCCCCTTTTGTTATATGGTTGCGCCATAACAGCCCACTTGAGTCTCGGTTGTCGCCCCCCACACCTCCAAACCAATCTAATTAATTCAGATTTCAAAGTCTTGAAGAAAAAAGCGCCTGGGTAATATGGGATATTAAGAAAATATTATAAGAAGCGGGGTACTCTAACCATCTTAATAAGGGAAACTCTGCCAGCCATCGATAAAGGAAGAGCAATCCATCGCGTAATGGTCTCAATCAATTTTGTAATAGCCGTACCATAATTTAACCGCAACATTTCCCCTTTGTCCCTGGAAATTTGAATCCCTAAATAGCGCAAGTCAGAGTGACACCACTCCAGAGGGAAATCTAATGGAAATTCAAGCACTGCAGGGGTCAATGGGAAGAACTGTGACTTCCCCCAGTTAATGGCAACTCCGGATAATCAGCCAAACACAACAAACTCAAGCAGTAATGCATTCAGGTTAGCTTGGGGGTCCTTGACATAGAGGGTAACATCATCAGCGTATAGTGAGATAGATATCGGACGCTGGAAGCATCGAAATGCACTGGCCTGATGTAGCTGTCGTATACGACACACTAACGGTTCGATCGTAATAGCAAATAAAGGTGGGGATAGTGGGCACCCCTGACGAGTGCCCCTGGTGATCCTTAGGGGCATCGATAGGTGTCCATTTGCCAGCACTTTCGCCGTTGGCTCAGTGTACAGCAACTTTACCCATGCTAGAAAAACTGGGGGAAAGCCCATTTTGCATAGGAGAGTAAAAAGATAGCGCCACTCCACTGAGTCAAACGCCTTTGAGGCGTCCAAAAACACCGCAGCGAGTGGAAGCTCAGGGGCAACCGTTTGTATAAGTGAGAAGAGAGTTCGTAGGTTATGAGACGTCGCTCTCGTCGGGACAAAACCTGATTGATCGGGAAGTATTATTCTAGTCATGAGGAGTGACAGCCGTGTGGCCAATACTTTGGCCAGAATTTTTGCGTCACAATTTATCAAGGACAATGGCCGGTAGGAGTCACACTGCGTAGGGTCTTTGCCTGGCTTCAGTAGGGATGTGATCACCACTTCGTGCATAGACCGGGGTAGTATTCCCATCTCCAGGGAATCTTTGAATACCTCTTTCAACACTGGCGCCATAGTGTCGATCTAGCATTTGTAGAATTCAGCGGGAATTCCGTCTAACCCTGGTGCCTTTCCATTTCCCAGAGACATTATAGCCTCCCTTATTTCATCCAGTTCCAGTGGAGCACCTAAAAAAAAGTCTAGCTCTATCTCCCCCATGGATTGTGTAGTGTATAAGTGCGCAGAGTGTGTGTGAAGGGCATGCAAGATTCGATTATTGTCTCAACAGGCCCGCCTTCTCGATCAACAATTTCCAAGACGGTGTTACTGCCTCTGGCAGTCCTTATCACCTCAGACCTGCTCTCCCTGGCCGTTCTCCCTCATTATATGTGCGGGCAACCCAATATTTACTTCTAAATTTCGTTTCGCGCTGCGCCTCCTCCTCATATTCTGACAACTTGTGTCGAAACTGTTGGTGTGCAGTTCCTCCATCCCATCCCGCCATTTGTCTCTCCAGTGCCTTCAGCTCACTCTCTAGTTTATGTAATGTGCGTTGAATGTCTCGGAGTACTCCAACGCTTTTGGCGATACACCACCCGCGAACTGTGATCTTAAAGGCCTCCCATACCACCTCGACGCTGTCTACCGTACCTTTATTACAAGGGAAAAAGTCTTATATGTCTTCCCCTGTTTCATCGCGATAAACAGCATCCAGGAGGGCAGCTGGTTGGAGCTGCCAGGTGCGCCTAGGACGGTCATATCTAGGTACAGCCATTGTGACCAACACAGGGCAGTGATCAGAATGAGTTCTGGCCAGATGTCTGGCCTCTGACGCCGATGATCAAGTTCCTGGATAAAAAGCAGTAATCTAATTGTGCCCATGTACCTGTGTAAGAGGTGAAGTGTGTACCTTCCTGAAGCGTGCGGTGCAGATATCTCCAACTGTTCACCAGGCCGCCCTCCTCCACAATGCTTTGCAATGTTTCTCTCATCCTGGGATGACATTGTGCTTGGCCATCTGCCCTATCTAACGTGGGTGTCACCGCTACATTGAAGTCGCCCCCCCAAATGATGTGCTGAGAGCCTACATCCAATACCTTCCCCCATAATAGTGTGAAAAACTCCGGAGTGTCTGTATTCGGAGCATAACAATTGACAATGGTAACCGTATCTCCTCCCAATCTCCCCCATAATATCACATAGCGCCCTTCCTTGTCCACCTGTTGCCCCAGTAATGTGAAGGGAACCGTATGATGTATCAGTATGGCAGTGCCCCTAGCATAAGAAGAGTAGTTAGAGAAGGCTCTACCCCCGCCCACCTGCCAGCAAATGAGGAAATAGTCTGAGGGGGTATATGCGTCTCCTGCAACAATACCATATTTACCTTATGCCTATCTAAGTAGGCCAATACCTGTCTACACTTCCGAGCATCCTTAAGCCCTTGTATATTCCAGGATAGTACCGTATATGTGTTTGTGGGGGTCACCCATTAGGATTGTGCATTATGTGTGCAACATACAACCACTTTGTCCAGTCTTGTACCACCATACACCAGTATCCACCACCGCCCAATTGGTTCCTTTTTCCATCCAACGATAACAGGACAACTTGAAACAATACCCGCTGTTCCCTTTCCGTTATGAGGCTCCCCCAACTTGCCAACAGTTCCCTCCCCCGCCCATTTCCCCCCCAACAGTGTAGTTAACCAATAGGAGCCACCATGGTCCAAACTACCTCCCCGCTGCCACCCCGTCCCTCCCCACATACCGTCAGGAATAAAACAACCACATTCCAGTGTCCCCACTGCCTTCCATCCCCCCTCCCACTGAAGCAACCCCAACTTGCCAGAGTCTTCTGCCCACTCCCCTCCCCACGAAAACACCATTGTTAGCGCGATGACCTAGTTCAACATAGGGGAACACCCATAGGGGAACAGCATTAGATGTTCACACAGCCACCGTCCCTCTCCAGGCCCTGGAACCTATACAACCACCGGGCTCTAGCGGAGGAGGGGCGGTGGGGCCTGGAATACGTTACCACTGGAACCACTGTAAGTGTCCCTGGCTTGTTGGGCATGAAGTGTCCCCAGCCTCTCTGCTACCTCGAGTCATGTGTGCTGGCCATGAGTTAGGGTCCCAACTACTGTTATGATAAGTCAAGCGTCCTCATCTTCTTCTTGTATGTTGTCACGTTGCTCCGGGTCTCGACCATTCGCTCCCCGTTGTGTCCGCTTCAGGTGTCGCAGATAGTCCTCCACTTGCTGCGGGTTAGTAAAAAAATGTTGTTTGCGTTGATGTGTCACGCGGAGTCATGCAGGATAAAGTAAAGCATAATCAATCTGCGCAGCCGGTAGTTTCTTTTTTACATCTAGAAACTTGCGTCGTTCTTCTTGCACTAATGGAGTGAAATCCGGGTAAATCGAGAAAGCTACACCTTCATACACCAGATTTAGCTTTGTACGCGCAGCGCGTAGGGCCACATCGCGATAATTTAGCAATCGCACAATTATGGGTCGTGGCGGTTGTCCCGGTTTCGGTTGTGGACCCAGGGACCCGTGTGCTCGCTCCACTATGAATTGTGTGGAGAAAGCCTCAGCGCCTATGGCGGTCAGGAGAAGTTTTTCGATATAGTCCTCCATTCGCCCATTGTTGGTGGACTCCGGAATGTTAGTTACGCGAATATTATTGCGCCTACTACGGGCTTCTAAATCCTCATTCTTCCTCGCAATTACCCGTAGTAGGTTGTCCATCCTTGCCAGTTGTGTTGCATGACTGTCAGTGGTATCATCAGAATCCGAAATACGCCTCTCCGCTTCCTTCAGCGGCTCCTCGTGCTGATCCAGGTTGTGCACTATTGCGTCCATTCTGGAGGACATCCGGTCCACCTTATCTACCACAGTGGCGAACCCTTGTCTCATTTCCTGCAGTATTTGGTGCATATCTAGCTCCGGAGTCGATGCTCCGCCGCTCGCCATTTCTGCGCCACGTGAGGCAGCCACCGCTTTTGCAGAATTGGGCCCCTTTTTTTGGTGCATCAAAAGATAGTTTCGGCTGACTGTTGTCCTGTTTCACCATACTGCCGATTATTAGCTGGTATCACAGTCTACCTCAGACACACAAACGCCGGTCACTATGGGTATCATTATATCACTGTGCTGCTAAAGTCCTCTGTCATTTCAGGCGTTCAGACAGTGCTTCGTAGCTTCCTGGACCTCCAAGCGCCCGTACTAGGGCCTCACACTTCTTTAGCATGCATCCATTGGAATGGCAGGTACATGCAGGATCGAGTAGCAAGGAATAGCCTCCACGCCAGCACACCATGGGAGTTTGGAGTAGTATAAAATTGTGGCCACAGTAAGAATCGTCTCCCTCTTCCACGCGATCTCCGTCTTGGGGCTCAATGTAATGGAGCCCGCAGCTCTGCGCCCTTCAACCACTCTTCGCCCCGTGCAACTTACGTCCCCATCTAGTGCAACCCCATGCAGTCGGGAACCGGCAAATATTCCAGCGCGGCCACCGTGAATTGTCCGTGATAGGCCCCCAACTCCAACAAGTGGGACAACAGTAATAAGGCCCAGCACTGTCGTGGGTTACTCAGCGCTACAATCAGGGGTCTCCGCTCACCACAACAGCGATCTAGCGTTAGACCTCACGGTCTCATGGGCGCCGCAGGGTCTTCACCGGTACGCCCTCACAAATGCAGCATCGGCATTCTCCGGTGCAGCCGTTGAGCACTTAGGGTGTTGTCCGCTATCCTGTGGGCCACAATATCGCACTCCGCTCCGAAGCGATGCCCCTTATATGGTCCACTGTAGGCAGCTCGTATTTCCAGCGGGCCGCCGGGTCCCGACAGTTCGCTGTCCACCTCTAGCCAGGCGGGCCTACTTCCCTCGTGGCGATCTGCGGTCTCTCCTGCCACAGGGCGCCGCTCACCACGCCTCCCGCTGCTCCAGCTCTGCACTCGGGGGAAGCTATCACGTAGCAGCATTCAGTCTAGAGGCATCGGATCCGTCAATCTTCACCGAGGTCTGGGATCAGGCTCATGCACATATATGCACCGTTTCTTCCAGAAACTATTTAAAAAGGATATATGTTCCAGGCAGCGGGAGCCTCACCAAATTGCAGCCATTCCGCTTGTGCGCCCTCTAGCGCCCCTAAGAGCAGAGGTATCGTTTGGAGGAAATGGAGGAAGGTGAGATTCAGGAATCGGATGACTATTTTGTTGAACTGAATGAGGCAAGTGGCCTTGATATGTCTCCAGAAATGGAGCTTTCACTTCCATCTGATGCTCCTTCAAAGGATGTGGCTCCTTACCACACAGTGATAAGGAAGGCAGCAGAACTTTTAGAACTCCAGCTTCCACGGCTGAATTTAAGTCAAATATCTTGACGGAAGTTCTTCATTCACCTTCTACTGTGGTGGAGCCTTTGCTACCATTCAATGATGCCATCACCGAGCCTGTAATGGACGTTTGGCGTAAGCCCTTTTCAGCTCCGGCAGTTTCCAAGTCTGTTGCCAGGAGATACAGGGCCGCTTCTGGGGAGCCGAACTTTTTAACTCCCCATCCTTCTCCTGAGAGTCTGGTGGTTCAAGCTGCCTGTTCCAAAAGATCTTCTGGGGCTTTTCCTCAGGTTCCTGGCAATAGGGAGTGGAAAAAACGTGACCAGTCTGCAAAAAAGGTGTTTTCCTCTGCAAGCATGGCATTGAAGTCCACTAATGCCACCTGTCTTTTGGGAAGTTATATCCATGCCCTAATGGACTCTGCTAAGCAACTTGCCCTTAAATTGTATGAGGACAGACAAAATTTTAATGAGTTCTTGTCAGACACACAAGCGGCTACTCGTCCGTTGATTCAAAGTGGTCTGGACACTGCAGACTTTGATGCTAGGATCATGGGATCTGCTGTCGCTACAAGGAGTGTCTGGCTTAAATAATCAGAGTTCTCCCCAGATGTGCAGGCGACACTTTTGGATCTCCCTTTTGATGGTTCAGGGCTGTTTGGAAAGAAAGCGGATGCAGCCTTGGAAAGGTTTAAGGACAGTGAAGTCACTGCCAAATCTTTGGGCCTTCAAGCTCAGCCTAGAGGTTCCTTGTACAGGAAGTACGGAGGTTTTGGGAGGTCATCTTTACGGACCTACAGACAGCCTCAGCAGCAGCAAAACACCATATTGACCGCCCGGATTGGCCAAGAAGGGTATGATATACAGATCTACTCCACCTCTCCTCGTGCCCTCCGCTCCGTCTCCCTCTCAGGGTAGACCTCCTCTTGCAGTCGCAGGGGCAGGTTCTACACCCCCACCTCCAGAGCTTACACCTTCATGCCTGGAGATTGAGCGGGGCAACCTGAATTCTTTTTCTCTTCCTTCTGACGTGGTGGATGTTATTTTGTCCGCCAGACGTCTCTCCACTAAGTTTATGTATTCCTATAGGTGGTCCAAATGTGTTCATTGGTGTGGGGAGAAGTCTGTTGATCCTTTGAGGGCTCGCTTATCCAACATCCTTGAATTTGCTCTTTCCCTAGCCCAGCAGAGCTTTGCTATGGCTACCGTGAAGGGCTATTTATCGGCTTTGTCGGCGCTCCTTTGCTTGCCAGACCAGCCGTGTTACGATTCATTAAGGGCCTTACCAACAAATATCCGCCCACTCCATTTATTGTGCCTCAATGGGACTTAAATCTTGTCTTAAACTACTTGATGGGTTCTCCTTTCGAGCCCTTGCACAAGTGTCCCTTGAGGTTATTGTCTTTAACAACTGTTTTTCTTGTTGTCATTACATCGGCAAGGAGGGTAAGTGAACTTCAAGCTCAGAGTTCAAAACCCCCATTCCTGACTATTCATGTTGATAGAATGGTTCTCAGGACCAAGGCTGCTTTTCTGCCTAAGGTGGTAACTCCCTTACATCTGGGGCAGTCCATTACCCTTCCTTCTTTCTATCCTCCCCCTCACCCTTCCAAGGAGGAGGAGCAGCTTCACCGCTTTGACCCTAAAAGGGCGGTGAGTTTTTACCTCAATAGGACTAAAGACTATAGTGTGGATGACCAGCTCTTCTTGGGCTTTGCTGGCTGCAGGAAAGGCAGAGCGGTGCACAAGCGCACCCTTTCCAGATTGATTATCTTGTGCATCAAGATTTGTTACTCTTTGGCCGTTAAGGATCCTCCAGAGGGTATAAGGGCTCATTCTACTAGAGCTAAATCTTCAACATCTGCCTTGTCTGCAGGTGTTTCTGTGGCGGGCATTTTCAAAGCGGCAACTTGAGCCTCCCTCCACACCTTCGCGAAGCATCACTGCTTGGATTCTGAGGTGAGGAGTGACGGTCACTTTACACGCTCGGTCCTACAGGACTTTTTGGTATAGAAGGATGGACACCCTCCTCCGGGAGTGGGGACTGCTGTGGGACTCTATTCACAAGGTGAGGAATCCACTGGCAGATGTATCCATCAGAAGAACAAGTTACTTACTTTCAGTAATGCTTTTTCTGGTGGATACAGTATCTGCCTGTGGATTCCTCACTGACCCACCCACCTCCCCGTTGTCCACCCTTGTATACCTGCAATGGTGTTATTTTATGTCTATTACTATTTTCAAGTCCTTATACTGTAAAAGCCCACTATTCATCAACAATCTGATTTCCAAATACACCCCGTCCCGCAACCTCCTCTCACGCCATCAGAACCTCCTGCAGTCGCCTACCTTCAACTTCAAGCATGCAGGAGGTCGTAGGTTTGCCACCCTCGCTCCCTGCTTGTGGAACTCTCTCCCGATGGAGTCCCGGAATTGTCAAGACCTCCTCTCTTTCCGGAAAGCCTCGAAGACCTGGCTTTTCAGACAAGCATTTTCATAACTCCCTTCCCTCTATGTTCATGTTACCGCTGATCAAAGCGCCAAGCAACCAATCGGTGATAGTGCGCTCTAAAAGTACTTTAATAACATAACATAACATAACATAACTATCAATGGAAGTGTTTTATTCTTTTTGCTTTACTGCATTGATTTCACACGTTGTGTGTTGGTTTAAATACTGTGTACTTTGTATGCAGTATATATTTGTGTTGGTCCGTCCGTGTGCCTCGAAGGCACAGAATAAAAAGGCGGAACTTGACGTCATCACGCCGACAAGGCTCTCTTATGGCTACAGTGAAGTCAGCTGAGTTGCGAGCAGAGCCATGCTTCTGTGACGTTGTCCTCGTCGGCTTGGAGAGCTACAAAACATTTCCGAATGCTGCTGGCGCAGGGGATATTGACAAGGTGAGGAATCCACAGGCAGATACTGTATCCACCAAAAAAAGCGTTACCAAAGGTAAGTAACTTGTTCTTTAGGCTCCCTGTACTGAATTTAAAGATGCATCTTTTAGTAAATATGATTTTTATCTAGTGTTTGAAAATTCCACTTTTAGAAAGTCTACTCTCGACAAAATGCCAGTACGGATTACTCTTTACCACACTTTCTGAACACTCTCTTTAATAAGTGATCAGTGAATATTAATTTCCTTATTTTAAAGAATAATTTGAAAAATTGTCAAATACAGAAACATATTAAGACCGATATAAATGCACAATTCATACATCAAAAAAATATTTTGCTACCCACCCAACATACATATACACAAACAAAACAACAAACCTTGATTGTTTTCAGCAATTAATTATTTAGAAAACCTCATTTGGATTATGTAAATATAAGAACCTCTACAATTCTACATTGCAAGGTAGAACTGTAGAGGTTCTTATATTTACATAATCCAAATGAGGTTTTCTAAATAATTCATTGCTGAAAACAATAAATATGTTGTTTAGTTTGTGTTTGTGTGATTTGTGCTGCAACAGAAGAAAAAGCAACTAGGCGGCGTCAACGATGCCGCTCCCAGCTCTGTGTCCTGAAGATACCACAGAGGGCACTGCTGCACTTATCACTGATGCCACAGTTCGACACTACCACCGAGCCGACGCTTGCACTGTGACTCTGGGCACTGCACTCTGCACCACCGCCCTGGTATCCTTGATGACAACCCAACGCCATCACCAACACCGCTGCCTGCACTGTGATATGTGGCCATCGCTCGTGGAGAACAAAGAGCACCGTCCCACTTCGCACCACAACCCTTATCGCACTCCGTGCTGATACCGAGACCGCTGCCTGCACCGTGGTTTGGAGCACCACTCGTGAGTTACACGACGCACCTCCCTGTCCCACACCGCAGCCATGGCTCACTGACCTCGCATGTTCCCGAAAGAGATGATGCCAATTACTGTATGTAGGAAAGTGCCCCTTTTTGCCATGGTCTCTTCCAATTTGTGCCTGGTATTTGATGTGATTTTGACTGAAAGTCCACTGGGTTCCTTCTAATCAGGTCCCCAGTGCCAGATCTCTTTCCCAAAACTGTCCAAAAATTTCCCCAATTGGCAATATCTTTAGCACTCCCTATAAGTCCCTTGTAAATTGTACCCCCTGATACCTAGGGCAGGGAGGCTAAAGAGGGTCCTTAAGGGCTGCAGTGCAAATTATAACACACTAAGGGACCTCGAATACATACAGACTGCCATTGCAGGCTGTGTGTCTTGGTGAACACAAAAATGAAAACTCAAGATGGCACACATCCTTGTGTGCCATGGTCACAGACACTGCATGCAGTATAGGTAAGTCACCCCTACACCAGGCTTAACAGCCCTAAGGCAAGGTGCACTATACTAAATGTGTGGACATAGCTGCATGAGCAAATATGCTTCTGTGTTGGTCAGTTTCATTACTGCCTGTACAAGAAAACTATTTCCCCAGTTACATGATGGCTTCACTGAAACCAGAGATTTTTAGCATCTAACATCTCATATCAATAAACCCGCACTGATTCCAGTGTTGGATTTATTAATGCATGCACCGTAGAGGTGCCCCCTGAAAACCTACTAACTACTGGTGTGCTCAAGGACTGGTCTTAGCCAGCCTGCCACCCCAGACGAGTTTCTGGCCCCCACGGTTGAGGGCCTTTGCTCTTAGGAGTAAGAGTACAGGAAAAAAAGACTGCTCAGGCAAAAGGTGTTTACACCCCCTCCCAAAGGATTATCTGCAAGTTAGCATGCCAAGGTAAGGAACGTAAGAGCCCACCACCTTCGGTATGTGATCCTGGCTTTCCTCACAGGAGGGGATGCAGACTCCAATTCCCCCACCCTCGCCCCGACCATCACCCATTTAGCACCTGACCAAGGGTAATGAATTAGTAGTCAGATAGGCGTGTTCACCTTCAGGCTAGTTCCACCCCTAAGGTGGGCGACCTGAGGTGAAGACTACATTTCAGAGTCACCATCTTGGTGATGGCAAACTTGTGAACTACGGGACAGGGTTATGCCAACTTTCAACAGGAAGTTGTCATGTAGAAGGCGTAGTGGCCCTAGGGGTAGGTAACCCATTGGCTACTACCCTGCACTCCCCTAATGCCCCTAAATCTATACTACTATTATAAAGAGAGAACACAAACCCTTTGGCAAGGTAAACTCGGGAACCACAGCGCCAATCCACACACCCAATACATTGTTGTAATCCTCAGGGTGTGCAGATGGACATAGGCTATAGAGAAAAAAAAAAAAGTAAATTTAAAAATATAACTTAAAAAAAAAGGTAGTGCCCTGAAAGTAGCGCCGGCCGCGACGCTGCGACGTAGCGCTGGCCGCAACGTAGCGCTGGCCGCAACGTACGTGATGACGAGAAGGAGCGGCGGTGAAGTGAGGAGCGGCAGCTCAGGTGCGTCATTAGGAGGAGGGGCGGCGGTGAAGTGAGGAGTGCGGGGAGGAGCGGCGGTTCAGGTAAGGCTCTGGGACACGGGAAATGTCGGGGCGGGAGGGAGCCGGTGCGGGAGATTGGCCCTGAACAAATGCGGCTGAGGTAAGGCTCAGGCTCTGTGGGCAGCATTTCAGGTTTGCGTGCACTCCCGCCCCGGCCCCCGCCCGCCACGACATTGTCTGGGACACAGACAATGTCGTGGCGGGTGGGGGCCGGGGCGGGAGTGCACGCAAGCCTGAAATGCTGCCCCCAGCCCCCTTCTGCCCCAGGCAACGCTGGAGCTGGCTGCTAGTTCAGTATATAGGGGAGCTCTGGCGCCAGGAAATCAGATCCTACCAACCAAAAGAAGGACCTAAGATACGCAAAAAGCAAGAATTGAAGAATAAGCAATCCTGCTGGCCTGTTCCTCTGTTCTCGACAATTTTGCCAAAGTCATCTCAGCCTGCAAGCTGTTGATCCTCCAAAGCCTGGGAGGTCAGACATCATTTCTCCAAAGACTCAGGAATTCCAGTGGAGCAGCAGAGCTGGTCCCCTGCATCCTGCAGGGACCAAAGACCAAGCTGTGAAGGCTCCTGGCTGCAAAGATCCAACACCTGAAAGCATCACGGCATCCACGCCTCCTAACCTGAGCTGAAGTGAGCCAACAGTGCCAGTGTGGTCCCCTGGCCCTCCAGAGACAAAGCCTACTTTGGACATGCCCACTGTGGACGCACCAGCGCTGCCTGCAGCCTCTGTTTGCAGGCCCCTTTGACCACGAGAGCTCCCGGTGACAGAAACCTGATGCGTAAGGACACCTCTGCACTCATTAACCCTGGGATGTGGAGAAGAGGACCAAAGGTGTCCTCACATCCCCGAGCATCATGAGGCCTGAGCCCCTATGTTTGGTCAAAGTCCAAACCTGCAGCTTCTTTTCACAAAGACATATCCCCTCAAACTAAGATTGGGCACCCAACGCTGTATTGCACCACTACACCCGGCCACCCTAGTGCTGCTGGAGGAGACCTGCTAGTGCTGCATTTGACCTTGCCCCATACTCACTGTAAGTCCAGGATATTGGTCTTGTACTCTACCTGTACGCCGCATTTGTTTTCCTTCCCATTGTATAACATTGCAGCCTTTGAAAATTGCAGTGTCAACTTTTAAAAACCTAAATTATTTCTATCCTGAAACGTACTTACCTGATTGTATTAATTCTGGTGCCTAAATATATATAAAGGTATGTTTTATTTTTATAAGTAGGTGTGGATCTCCTTATTTGTGTGTATTTGCAAATGTCTAACACTCCTCTCTGATACGACTAAGGCTGCTCACCCACACTAGATGCTGGAAGAGCACCCTGGGATTGCAAGGGCAAGCCCATGAACACTTATAAGGGAACACCTGGACTTTTTGCACAGTATACCGCTTTTTGGTTTACTATATAAAGAGCCAGCTTTCTACACTGCCATCCCAGGAGGTCGGATAAATGTATCTTTGTCCTCAATGACTGTTTTTTGAAAGCAGGCTAGCCACAGTCAGGCATGGGCTACCTCCAGACGATGGTGCACCTCCTGACATGGAGTTCACAGTCACAAGCCAAATCTTCACCTTATTCCTTTGCAGAAGCTTCCTTTCATTGCCGGTGTCCTGGATACGGTACATTCAAAGGCATTCAGTCTATTGCAAAAAGTCCAGGATATTAGAGCTATGATGCTGATATTTCAGCCTTGGTCTCGATTAGAGTAACTTTTAGTCTTGTGCATCCTCCTGCCTGGTGGATAATGCGGGCTCTGCAGTGGAATCTGGTGTTCCAGTTTGCCCAGGACCAAGGGAAACTATTGGATACCATTCAGATCTTGATGGAGACTGCACAAGATCTGTGGTGAAGATTACCAGAAAGATTTGTGGGAAAGCCCTTTTCCCTTCCTCGTTCAGAGCTGATTGTGGTGAAGGATGCATCACTGCTGGGTTGAAGAGGTCATTTGGGGGAGATGGAGATCAGGACTCTGATGTGTAGTGGAAACCATTATCCATATCGTCTTGTTGGAGTTGCGAGCCATTCACTTGGTCTTGAATGCCTGCCCACCTTCCATCAAATGGAGGTTGGTTCAGGTTCTCATGGGATGCACAGTCGGCTATTGCAATAAATGGTACGATCTGGGGCCCTGCTCCCTGTGCCTGGAGGCGGTGCACCTCTACTAGAGTTGGAATGGAGTGTCAGGGTATCTTCCTGATTTTGAACCACCTACCAGGGTCTTTGAATACTAGGGCAGACGAGCTCAACAGTTGACGTCTGGTACACCATGAATGGTGACTACATCCTGAAGTGACGCAGGGCATTTTAAACCCTTGCTAGATCTTTTTGCCTCTGCCTAATCCACAGTGTCAAGTTTTATATATTAGAGTTTCCACAAGAACATTCCGACTGGAATTAAACATGGCACACTTGTTCGCCTTCCTGCCATTGCCCCACCTGGCCTGAGTTCTGAAAAAGATCAAGAAGTACAGCCATTCGAGTGGCTCTGTGGAGAGCATGCTTCTTGCCATGAGCACTTTTCCTTCAATCAGGCTGCCGCTTAGGAAGGATTTCCTGCCACTGTTACAGGAAAGGCTCCTGCATTCAAGCATGAGCAATCTACAAGACCATGCGTGGAGACTGAGGGAATTCCATTATACTGTGCTGACCTGCCGCTGTAAGTTGAGGATTTCATCCTCTGTGCTAGACTCCCTTCCACAAAGTCAATTTATGATGGGCGCTGGGACAGATTTGAGGCCTGTGGGGTTGCCACAAAATTGACCCTTTAAAAGCCAAGTTGTTGGATGCTCTTTTGTCATTTTGTCTTTGTTCGCTGGACCAACTGGTCTTGTTTAAATCACCTGTTATAATGAGATTTTGTACAGGTTTGGTACACGTGTACCCTCCCAAACCATTTGTGATGTCACAGTCGGACATTAACTTGCTCTTAATGTTTCTCATGTGCACACCCCTCGTGCTGATGCATAGTTGCTTGTTGTGTCTCCTGCGTACTTTTACAAAGCGCAGTTGCCTTAACAGCCAGGTCCAGCGGAAAGGAAATTTCGCCAGCTCGGTTATACAATAGTTTATAGTATGACTCTACTCCAAGGAACCTCCTCCTGTTTATGTCCTGCTTTGGTATCTATCCTAAGGTCAGGAATCTGCAGTTAAAAGTATTCATCTGTGAAGTAGTGTGGCTCACTGGTTAGAGGCGGCAGACCCGAGAGCAGAGGACGGCCCGGGACCAGGGTTCGATTCCCGGCGCGGCAGGTTTCTGGACCAGGGTCAGCGGACTCGATAATTCTCTCGCCTCGGTGCCCACTCTGATCAGCGATCACACTCGGCAACTCTGGGCATTAGCTTGCCTCACCTTCACTAACGGCCCCACCAGACCGCCGGGGATGCCTGGTTTCACCCTGGAGATACCCATTAAGGGACCATCTCTCAGGGAAGCCAGGAAGGGTTTCGCAGCGGTCGAAGCGCCTTGGGACCCTACGGGTAAGTAGTGCGCTATATAAATGCCTATACATTTATATTTACATTTACATCTGTAGAACAAGTTAGACAACTTTGGTAACTTTCTGGTGTAGATTCCGAACTACCTTCTAATTTCCACTTTCTGTAACTGGCCTCTTTTTAACCATCAAAAAAGGTTCCAAGTTAGGATTTGCACACTGGTACTACCAATTGTTTCTTGTATGAGATATAGAAAGAGACGAGCAAGAAACTGACATAATCGTGCCGTGGTGGCACTTATTTGCAGCTCTGCTCCATCACTTCAGGGCAGTGTGAAGACAACGCAGAAACACATGGTGCCATCTAAAAGCATGAAGGAGAATTGCTGCAAAAGCTTTCAAGATCCAGTCTAGCACCTGGGAAGTATTGGAAGTGGAAGAATTTGGAGTGAGAGAAAGTTTCCACTGGGAAGAGCATTGCATATGCATGTTCTTCAGGATTATTTTATTTTATCTGGGATAGTTATAGGTGCTGTTTTGTTTCCGAAAGCAGATCAAACACTTGGTGTGTTTCAGGATACAAAATAGAATGACCTTTTACAGGGGCTTATTGACCCAGAACAGTTAAAATATGAGAGCAGTTTTCCCTTGTGTATGTACAGAGAATAAGTAAGATCGCCATCCTTTTGAGTCTGGGAAAATGTAGCTGCCCTATCTCAGATATTCTGCAACATTGTTGTTCTTAAACTACCTTGTGTTCGAAGGCACATGGTCTGCAGATCACACACGATTGCATAGATCACCATCTGGTAGTAGGCCTTAATGATTACACTTTGTTGTTGTCTTGGAAGAGTCTTTGTCTGCTGAATGACTCCTCCTGTAGATCGTATTGCGCATGGGCATCGACTCCATCTTCAGATTGTTTTTTTTCCGCCATCAGGCTCGGATGTGTTTATCGTTCGGTCCCGTTACCGATCTCTTTTAGACTTCCAGTCCTTCATCATACCATCAGTATCGCCTTCGACAGTAATTCCGGTTACCCGCAACGAAGAAAGGCTTTCGCTTCTTGATTCCAGCATTTGTCGGGCCGTCAGGCCCAACTCCGCCATTGGGCCTTTTGCTCTTGGAAAGAACACCCTTCAAGAAGTGCCCTCAGCGTGGACACCAATTCCCTCACACTAATCTTCATGAGGTTTGCAATCTGTGCTTGTCTACAGAGCACGAGAGTCGAGACTGTGAGGCCTGCACTTCGTTCCGTTCCAAGAAGACCATCAGGGACCGTCGAGCTCGAAGAGTCATGGCGCAGTCGTCTTCATCGACACCAGACCTCATCATAGACTAGGCTCCGATCGAGAGAGTCCGAAGAACAGCAGCAGGACGACATCGTTTCCGAAGCAGAAAATTCAGCTTCCGGAGCCGAGGATCAATCGGAAGACAACGATCTTCTTCCAGCTGGTTAACAGGTCTTGAGTGCAAGCGTCAACCCTGTTCACCCCCCACCCCACCCCCCCCACACCCCCCCCCCACCCCACCATACCGGGACAGGCTTCGGTTCATCTCCACCTCCGGGTCCATGTGCACACCGACCAAAACCTTCCCACGCCGCGCCTTCTGGCTCGGCAACGAAGATTCCAAAGAAGCCTCCAGCCGACTCGGGCTCGAGTCGGTCTGTCGGTCCCCCCAAGCAAAAGGTCCTCAAACCAAAATTAACCCCGGCACCGAAGCAGCCATCAGTACCTAAACCGGTCGAGCCGTAAACAAGCTCAGCACCAGAAAGACGTTCCCAAGTCTACCGAACCGAAGACTACTCCGGTTCTGAAAAAAGTCGACCCATAGCCTGCTTCGGCCTTGAAACACACTTCGGCCAAAAATTCTGGATCCAAAAAGAGTAGATCCGAGAAAGAAACATCATACCAAGTCTTCGGCACTGAAGCCAAAATCCGCTCCAAAGACAATAGACACTGTAAAACCTAAGCATTTCGGTCCCAAATAAGATAAATCCGCACCGAAAAAGGATTTTTCAGCAGAAGAGCTTTTCCAACCAGACCCAAAGCAAAAGACTCTTCATATTAATCCAAAGACTGGACATGTCATTACAGTGCCTGAAAAGAGGAAAATGGACTATCCCAAACCACCTCCAGTTCCTGTCAAAAAGCATGCTCAAACTTATAGGAATTCCTTCACCATTGATAGAGATACCAACAGATATTTCTCCTGTACACTCACCATCCAGCACACATAGCCTTATAACGCAGGATGATGATGATGATGAAGACAATTATTCACAGGGAGTAGAAAGTGAGCATCACATAGATGACACAGATGACCCAGACAATATTCCTGGACCATCAGATGATCCCTGGGAGGATTATAATGCGCCAGATGCACCAGATCTGCCACAAGATGACGCATACCCTTCTAGACCATCCCCCCCAGATGACACTATTGGGTTTACACAGCTCATCCATAGAGCAGCCACTTTTCATGGAGTAGACTTACACACAGATCCAGTGGAAGAGGACTTCCTCATGGTTACACTACTCTTGTCACATAAAACCACAACCACATTACCAATACCTAGTGGAGTGGTGAGACATGCTCCAGAGGTATTCATGGACCCCGTCAGAGCCAGGGTAATTAACCCCAGACTGGAAAAAAAGTATAAAACGGCTCCAACTGACCCAGCATACATCAAAGGTCGCTGCCATTGGACTCATTAGTGGTATCAAATGTGAGGAAAAGAGCTAACTCGCAGACAACAGGGGATGCTCCACCCCCTGATTAAGAGCCCAAGCTTTTAGATGCTTCAGGGAAACGCTCCATCTCGCAAGCAGCCAATGTCTGGAGAATTGCTAACACTCAAGCTCTGTTAGCGAGATATGATCGAGCTCATTATGATGAGTTAGAATCACTCATGCAACATTTGCCAGAGCAATGTAAGTCCAGGGCTTCTGACTTAATACAAGAAGGAAAGGTTATTACAAATATTACATATACCTCAATCCCCTGTGCATTAGACACTGCAGACACAGCCTCTTGAGCAATAAATACGGGAGTACTGTTGCGTAGACATGCATGGCTACGCATCTCTGGGTTCAAGCCAGAAGTACATGCCATTATCTTAAATCAACCCTTTGACCAGCCACATTTATTTGGTCCAACAGTTGATAATGCACTAGAGAAAATGAAAAAAGATACAGATACGGCAAAATCCATGGGAGCCTTACAAACTCAGACACATAGAACGTCCTTTCGTCGCTCCTCATATAGAGGCGCCTCTAGGGGGTTTCCTACTGACAGCACCTCTTCTTATAAAGCACCCATCCAAACCTCACCCAGTAGAGGGTATTACAGAGGAGGATATATTGGTAACAACAATAAGGGCAGAGGCAGAGGCAACAACAACCGCAATGCCTCTACTCCCAAACAGTGACTTCCCTTCCATCCCCCAGACCATTCCACTCCTGTCGGGGGAGATTACAACAGTTCCTACCTGTCTGGAACTCCATCACCACAGACAGGTGGGTAAGACAAACAATTCAGTCAGGTTATAGCCTGGAGCTCACTTCCACTCCTCCAGCAATACCACCCAGACAACGTCTCATGTCACAGGAACATCTCATACTCATAAGACAAGAGGTTGCATCTCTACTGCAAAAGAATGCAACAGAACCAGTCGCAAAACACCATCAAAACACAGGAGTTTACTCCCTATACTTTCTCATACCCAAAAAGGACAGGTCCGTCATACCTATACCAGATCTAAGGCCCCTAAACCTGTACATACAATCCGACCATGTCCATATGGTCACACTACAACAAGTTCTGCCGTTGTTAAAACAAGGCAACTTCCTTGCCACTTTAGATCTCAAGGACGCCTACTTCCACATTCCTATCCATCAATCTCACAGAAAGTACCTACGATTTGTACTAGAAGGTCAACACTGCCAATTCAAAGTACTACCTTTCGGAGTAACTACAGCACCTCAAGTGTTCACAAAGTGTCTAGCAGTAGTAGCAGCACACTTGAGGAGGGACAACATTCATGTCTTCCCATACCTAGACGGCTGGTTAATAAAATCCAAGTCGTACCACCAATGTGTACAGCACACGCATCAGACTATCTGCCTGTTGCACAAGCTAGGATTCACTGTAAATCAAAAGAAGTCACACCTCCACTGTCTCAACAGTATCTAGGTGCCACAATAGATACCTCTAAAGCAATTGCATACCCCAATCCAACAAGGATACAAAGTATGCAAGCTCCTATAGAAAAATTCCTGCCACAGCACTCACTACCAGCTCGAGTGTTCATGCAATTAATAGGAGTGATGGCATCTTGCATTTTCATAGTACCATACGCAAGACTGCACATGCGCCCCATACAAGAGTGTTTGGCAAGTCAGTGGAATCGGGCTCAGCAAAAAATAACAGATCTGGTGGTGGTAGACGACCGGACATGTCGCTCTCTGCAGTGGAGGAACACCAAAAACCTTTCCGCGGGCGGGCTTTTCATAGAGCCTGTTCCACAAGTGGTGCTAACCACAGATGCATCTCTCACAGGATGGGGAGCGCATTTAGAGAAACACACAGTACAGGGTACATGGACACCGCAACAAAAGTTACTCCACATAAATCATCTGGAGTTGTTAGCGATTTTTATAGCTCTAAAATCGTTTCAACATTACCTATCAAGCAAGGCTGTACTGGTCCGTACAGACAATATGACGGCCATGTATTACATCCAATAACACGGAGGAACACACTCCTTACAGCTCTCCCGGCTGGCGCAGAGCATATGGAGGTGGGCCATTCCTCAGAAAATCTTTCTGTTAGCACAACATCTACCAGGAGTTCACAATCAGGTTGCAGATCTGTTAAGTCATCAAAGACAACAGCTACACGAGTGGGAACTTCATCCTTAAGTTCTTCAACCATTCTTTCACAAGTAGGAACATCCAGACATAGATCTGTTCGCCACACACCGCAACTCCAAATGCCCAAGCTTCGCCGCCAGATACCCACACCCATTGTACAAAGGCAATGCGGTATGGATGAGTTGGTCAAACAAATTTGCGTACGCTTTTCCACCTCTCCCACTAATTCCGTTAGTGGGATGCAAGCTACAGCAACATTCCCTCACATTGATTCTCATAGCACCAACGTGTGCAAGACAATTGTGGTACACTACACTACTAGAGCTCTCAGCAGTACTGCATCAAAAATTAAAACTCTCTCCACATCTACTGACACAGAACCATGGAGAGATCATGTATGTATGTATGTATGTATAGGCATTTATATAGCGCACTACTTACCCGGAGGGTCCCAAGGCTCTTCGACCGCTGCGAAACCCTTCCTGGCTTCCCTGAGAGATGGTCCCTTAATGGGTATCTTCAGGGTGAGACCAGGCATCTCCGGCGGTCTGGTGGGGCCGTTAGTGAAGATGAGGCAAGCTAATGCCCAGAGTTGCCGAGGGTGATCGCTGATCAGAGTGGGCACCGAGGCGAGAGAATTATCGAGTCCGCTGACCCTGGTCCAGAAACCTGCCGCGCCGGGAATCGAACCCTGGTCCCGGGCCGTCCTCTGCTCTCGGGTCTGCCGCCTCTAACCAGTGAGCCACACTACTTCACTGCAATCAGACTCAAGGCAGCTCAATCTAGCGATTTGGCTCCTGAGGTTTTAGAATTTGGATACCTCAATTTTCCGCCTGATTGCATGAATGCCATAAAAGAAGCAAGACGCCCCACCACTAGAGCATGTTATGCAGCAAGTGGAAAAGGTTTGTTGTGCATTGCACAAATACCAACATTAACCCATTAGATGTTTCAATACAAAACATCATATGCTACCTGCTCCATCTACAAAGATGTAATTTGTCGTACTCCTCAATCAGGTTACATCTTGCTGCTATAGCAGCCAATTTTCAAAACAGACAACATTTGTCATTATTTAGAGTACCTGCCATCAAAGCATTCATGGAAGGACTAAAAAGAATAATTCCTCCCAGAATACCACCCTCTCCAGTATGGAATTCAAATGTTGTTCTCACTAGACTTATGGGTCCTCCATTTGAACCGTTACATAAGTGTGAGTTACAGTTCCTTGCATGGAAAGTTGCTTTTTTAGTTGCTATTACCTCACACAGAAGAGTAAGTGAAATTCAAGCATTAATAATTCAAGAACCATTTATACAACTCTATCACAACAAAGTGGTTCTTAAAACAAACCCAAAATTCCAGCCAAAAGTCATTTCACAGTTCCACCTCAACCAATCTATTGAGTTGCCAGTATTCTTTTCCCAACCACAGACAGTTGCGGAAAGAGCTCTACACACATTAGATGTAGAAAGAGCGCTCCTCTACTACATTGATAGGACAAAAAACGTTTTGTAAAACAAAACAACTGTTTGTGTCCTTTTATCCTCCACACAAAGGCAATCCTATTTCAAAATCAGGCATTGCAAGGTTGATTGTAAAGTGCATTCAAATCTGTTACCAAAAAGCAAAACGCACTCTATCCATTCCCCCTAGGGCTCACTCTACGCGTAAATTAGGGGCATCTATGGCATTCCTAGGAAATTTACCATTGAATGATCCTGTAAAGCAGCTACATGGTCTACACCGCACACATTTACAAAACACTACTATTTAGATGTGCAGGCAAAACAACAAGCTGGTGTGGGACAGGCTGTACTCAAAATATTATTTCAAACTACTGCAACAGATACGGGTGGCCGCCGCTAAGGGAGAAAACTGCTGTGCAATCTATGCAATAGTGTGTGGTCTGCAGACCATATGCCTCGAACGGAAAATGCTACTTACCAGTATGCATCTGTTCTTGGCATGTAGGGCTGCAGAACCACACACACCCACCCACCTCCCCGGCTACCTATATCTGTTCCAGTAATATCTTAATTAGATACACAACACATGGACATCCTTCTCTGTACTCGTACAACTCCATCATTTACCCAATGGCGAAAATAATCTAAAGATGGAGTCGATGCCCATGCGCACTACGATCTACAGGAGGAGTCATCCAACAGACCAAGACTCTTCCAAGGCAACAACAAAGTGTAATCATCCGGGCCCACCACCAGATAGTGATCTATGCAATAGTGTGTGGTTCTGCAGCCCTACATGCCAAGAACAGATGCATACTGGTAAGTAGCATTTTCCTTCATGCCCCTGATAACTCTGTCACCGATTTCTACCCTTCTTGCCAGTTACAAAATTAGGGCAGCCAGATTACCTATCGTCCTGTTCATGTTCGCTATTCCCAACATCATTTCTGTGGGTGATCTGATGCATAGTCTTCTTTCTTCTTAGAGGGAACATAGTGTAAGTGCGCTTTTGCTTTGGTTTCGCTTTGTGAAGGCTTTTGGTATAAGATAACCACAGACTGTTTGTTTGCCAGGTGGCTGTTCACTACATTTCAAAAAGGAATATTTGTGAATCCCTTTCTTGGGGGGCACTTTGAGT
This sequence comes from Lissotriton vulgaris, assembly GCF_964263255.1. NCBI lineage: Eukaryota > Metazoa > Chordata > Amphibia > Caudata > Salamandridae > Lissotriton > Lissotriton vulgaris. Next base: position 882,762,026 of record NC_141693.1, read on the forward strand.
CTCTTGGCAAACTATTGTAAACATTCACATATTATTAGCATTCTTCGTTTGTCATGCATAGATCATGGATTGTAAATGAATATCTGGTTTCACAAATGGCTTTCACTGGAAGTCTGTTTTTCCCAGACACAAAATACACTGCAAAAGCCAGGAAGTATGATTTGCTGTCTAACACCCTTCCACCTGATGTTTACCAGTGGTGCTTGTTGTGTGTCTTGAGTTTCCCTGAAAGGCTTTGTAGTGAGCCTAGTCCTCCATTGCTGTGTCGTAAAAATGTTGACTGTGTTGCTGTGCTCCTGAGGTTCCTTTCACGTAAGAAACGTTCATAGTCATGAAGCATAACTCCACCTCCACTCAACAGCTGTGCACTAGTAAGGTCCCACTTACAAATAGCCAGTTCATCTCTGGTGTGTAAGGACTCCAGTAGGATCTCCCACACATTTTCTTCACTTCTACCTCTAAGTATCAAGGAGAGACAATTTTTATGCATGTCGCATTCAAGATTTTGTAGTAGTGTTCTCTCCCATGGGTATCGGTGAAAATCTATGTAAACTTGTATTTTGGCAGTAAGGGATATTTTGTTCTTGCCTAATCTAACATAGATATCTGATAGAGACTACTAGCCGCAGATTCCTTCACGTAGAATTATCCCCAGGCGTGAGACTGGATCCGGAAACCTTTTTGCCACAGCATCCCTGCGCGCCGGGGGGCGGGGTGACATCACGCGACTCCGCCCAGGCGTTTTCCGCGTACGTGACATCAGCGAGGTCACATAAGACCCGCCCTGGCGCGCCTACGTCAATTTTTTCCTTTTCCGCGTGCAACGCAGATCCGGTCCTTGCTACGGGCCTGTTTAGGGCCCTTTTTTCTTCCATTTCTTTTTGGTGGAACAGTGTGCAAATGCCTTTGGGCTTCAAAACTTGCACGTTTTGTGGGCGTCTTATGTTGGCGACGGACCCTCACCTTATTTGTATATGGTGTTTGGGGGAGGATCACAGCACCACTGATTGTGAGGCGTGTCAACAGTTGAAGCCGAAGTTGTGGCGGGAGCGCCGCATGTAACTTCTCTCGACGCGTCTCTCCAGGTCGACATCCTCCCCTCGGTCTGCTTCGGCGGACAGCTTCAGATACGGCCGTGGTAGTCGTCATCGCCCTTCTCCGATGTCACATGAACGTTGCTCCCCAGTGGGTAAGTGTTGCAGTTTGTCCCCGGGTGCTGATATCCGGCCTGCCGGGGGCGTGGACTCTCCACGGGTGATGCGGCCCGCGTGCCGTCCTATCCACTGTTTTCCGGTGTTGGGGAGTCGAGAGTCCAAATGGAGACATACGCAGCGGCTTTGCAAGCCTCGCTGGCGTCTCATCCTAACCTTCCCCTCCTGGTGCGTCGGTGGATCACTCGCCTTGAGCAGGGCCCTCCGCGGCGCCGCCGGCAGCTCCAGCCCCAGCGCTGACTTGTTCGCATCCAGGCTTGGAAGATGTGGTGCTGTTGGGGTGCGGCTCCTCTGGGGCACCTCCTTCAGGCCACGGCGTCTCTGCTTCGCTGCACACTCCCGCGGGAGTCCCTGTTGTGTCGCGGGAGGTCGCCGGGTCTCTGGTCGCAACCCCGAGCCCCTTTCGGTCCTCTGGCAAGTTGGTCCTGTCTAAAGCCGAGGTGACGCCGCTACAGCGCTGGCAGCAGCTGGACCGTGCGGAGCCACAGGGGTCGGTGGACCCTCCTCGTCCCACTCCGGGTCGAGGCCGGGTGAGGACCCCTCGTCCCTCTCCGGGCCCCTCGTCCCTCTCCGGGCCCCTCTCGTCCCTCCCCACAGGCGGCTGCCTCGTCGAAGATTGAATCATCCCTGGCACCGCCACATGGGTTGCCGGGCGATCTCTGCCACATTCTGGGCCGCGGCTGGCGGAGGGCTTTGTGTCACTCCCCAGGCCCGTCTCGTTCCCCCACGCAGGTGGCTGCCTCGGCAGGGGTCAAGTCAGCGTCGTTCTGGCGCAGCCCTGGAGCTGGTTCGGCTCCAGCTCCACGCTGGTCTCCGGTACGGGGTGACTTGGAAGGACCTTGTCCGGTGATGCCGGATGGTGCTGATGTCTTGCCTCAGGCAGCGGACTCTACGGCTCTGCGCAGGGGTCGTACAGCGGATTCGTCTTCGGGCGCTCCTTTTCCTGAGGCAGGCAGTATAGTGGTGTCGTCCTCCCCGGAGACTGGTCGCCAGGTGGTGTCTTTTTCAACGGCGTCGAAGGGCGACTCCCCGCCCTTCCTGAGGCAGAGGTGTTTGTCGGAAGAGCGGCAGGTCCCTCATTCTTCGGCTACTTCTGACTTGCAGGTCTGGCCCTTGCCCGTTCTGCTTGGCCTCGGGGACGGTCACCTTAGTTTGCAGCCGTCGCCCACGGAGGAGCTGCTTTCTTCGGAGGTGGTTGTGGCCTTCACCCACGCGGTGTCCACGGCTGTGGGCATCCTGCGCATGGGTGACCTGGTGGCTCACTTTCCGGCGGACAATATTTGGAGGTCCTTCACCAGGGCTCTGGTGGGAGGGAAATCTTACTTCCCTTTTGAAGATTCACTCATTTCTTCCTTGACAGGGGCTTGGAGGTTTCCTGCCTCAGGGGAACCGGTGCCTCAGCTTCTTCTGCACCAGCACCTCCCGGCGCCGCATGACCCGGCGTGTCTTTCCATTCACCCCTCGGCCGCCAGCCCCCTTTTGCGGACTGCTTTTCCCTCCCTACCGCCACTGTTGACTCCGCCGACCCGGGAGGCCCGCTGGCTGGACTCTTGGGGGCGCAACATGTTCGCCTTGACCAGCGCTGCCCTGCGGGCCCTTAACACCTTGTGTACTGGCTAGGGCCTCCTTCTGTTTGTGGGACTCGGCTGAGTCTCTGGGATCCGCAGCGTCCCAGGAGACTGGTCAGGTGGACTTGCGCCCGGGAGCTTGGGGCGTTTATTCTCCGCTCCGCTCTGGACAGCTCAGAGGTGCCGGGCAGGGCCATGGCTTCCTCAGTCGCTGTCCGTCGCCATGCTTGGCTTCGGGAGGGAGTATTCCCTGAGAATATTCGGGAACGACTCGCCGACCTTCCGTTTGATGGCAGCCTGTTGTTTCTTGCCCCTGCTGACTCTGCCATCCGAAGGCTCTTGGCGGGGCTCCGCCTTATCTTCCTCTGCCTTATCTTCCTCCTCCTTATCTTCCTCCTCCTCCGTCCCCTCCTCAGTGACTCCTGAGTTGGGCTGATTCTGGGCCTTCTTAGGCCGGTTGTTCTGGCTGTGGAGTGTGTTTTCTGGCCATTTCCGTCCTTCCTTGGGACTTTGGCATTGTTGGCTGCTGGACATCCCTTTTGTTGATTAAGTGTGTGTGTTCTGCTGGAGTTGTTGCGCAGACTTGGCCCTGAGATTAGGCCTTTAGCTTTGCTTGAGCTGCTTGTCAAGCCTTTCGCAGGGGTGTTGATTTCACCGTCGCTCTTTTGCTTTCCTCTGCTGCGGAAATTCTTCCAAAGAGGGTTCCCATATTTTGGGACTTAACATACCCTGTGTGGGGTAGTTGTAGCGGTCATATGGCTTGCGCTCTGCTTCGGGGTTCTGGTTGCCTTTGGGTACCTGTCCTCCATGACGTTTATGTAGGTTGCTTTGTTTCTTGAGGTCGTGTGCACGGCCACTCATAGCGGTGTGCCCGGGCATCTCCTTCTCTCCCTGCTCCTGTCCTGAGGTCTGGGATGATCCTGTGTTCTCCCTTGCCAGGCGCGGCTTACTCTGCCTTCCTGGGGCCTCTGGCTGTTCTTCTTGCTTCTGGCGGCTTTTGACTGCCTGTGCTGTTCTGGCTGGCAGGTTGTTCTCCATCTGGAGTGGGTTTGCCTTCTTTTCCCTCGCTTCCTTGGCTTCTTCTTCCTCTCTTTCTGTCTTGGCATTTGGTGGAAGCTATGTTGCCTTGTGAGGGAATGGGGTGCTTCGGCCTCTCCGACCTTGCCCTTGGCTCCTCTGCTGTGAGTGTACGGGCCCCTTCAGCCTTCTTCTCCCTCCTACATCCTCTTGGGGTCGGTGGGGTTCTGCTTGTGGGGGTTCCCATTGCCTGGCAGGGACGAGGTTCTTCTTGGTCCACAGATCTGGTCCCCTGTGGGGCCCTCTGTTCTGTATTGGCTGGTGGGGTCCTTTCGCAGACCCTCCGTGCTAGGGTATCTATTCTACGTGAAGGAATCTGCGGCTTGTAGTCTCTATCAGATGTATGAGCTACTTACCTTTGGTAACGATGTATCTGGTAGCGACGATTCTAGCTGCAGATTCCTTCACGCCCCGCCCTTCCTCTACTATCCTGCGAGTACCCTTGGGTTGGTCTTCGGTACTCGCCTTCCGGTGAGGGGCTGTGTCTCCTGTGAGTGCCTTCCTTGTTCTTGACAGGTGGCTCCGTCTCGAGGCGGTTTATTCCTCCTTTGGTTTTTGTAGGATGAGGTTCCGGTGCTCCGGTGCCCTGCTGCTCTGGCTACTCCTGGTTTGGGGGGGTATTGCTTTCTATCCCTGTCCTACCCTCCCTTCCCTTCATTGCTATCCTCTGATTAAGGGTCATCTAGCAGTGTCTTGCCCTTGTGGGTGGTTGCCCTCTATGTTGGGGTAGCTTGGAGGTTTGTTGTCCCGGTCTGTCCGGATGGGGGTGGTAGGTTACTACATGTGCCATGGCTTTACGCATGTTTCCTGCTTCTGGGGCACAGGGGTGGGAGGCTTTCCATGTGCTGGAAGGGTAGCTGCGCATGTATCTCCTTGTTCTTTCTTCTTTCCCAGCCTTTGGGTTCTGCAGTGTTGACACTACTCTGTGTGGTTTTGTTAGTCACCGTTTCTTTCCAATTTTTCTGCTCTTCACACACTGTTCCCATGCTTTCACAGTTTTTTATCTGGTGGTTCCATGTTGTGGTGCGGAGAACTTCTCCAAAGAAAACTGATGTAGGCGCTCTGGGGCGGGTCTTATGTGACCTCGCTCACGTCACGTACGCGGACGACGCCTGGGCGGAGTCGCGTGATGTCGCCCGGCGCGCAGGGATAATTCTAAGTGAAGGAATCTGCGGCTAGAATCGTCTCTACCAGATACATCGTTACCGAAGGTAAGTAACAGTAACTCGTACGTTAAGTGTAGTTGAGGAGAGTGCAAACTCTGAGCGGTTTTGTGGTTTAGGTGCATAGTGTCTTCCAAAGTTTGTCATGCCAAATATCTAGTGTGCTAGGTGTTTTGCAGCAGTATACATATCTTTGGTAAGCACAAAATGCAGTACCTAGTGTGGCATCATTAAGGGCCCAATTCATAAAGATATTTTAATAAGTAGACCAGAATTACTCTTGCAGTACTCCTAACATTCAGTATTATGCTAAGGGTATTACAAGGAAAAAACCTTTGTCATTCAGTGATAGTGTGTAAATGAGTAAGAATAAAATACCTTGCTTCAATCCAGGACCCCTTTTGGCCAAAAGGAGAACAATGTAGTATTGATATGGAGATCAGTAGAAGTATCTCTAACATGTTACCCTTTGCTCTGTAAGGTATGGTACAAAAACCTGTCATGCATGTGTTTTAAGATATTGCTACTTCGTTTTTACTCGCTGGTACAGGTATGCTATTTTTTAAGAAAATTATTTTATAATACTGCTCTGTCAATTTTTAACCTTGATATTTCTAGAATGAAATGTGTAGTACCAGAATACGAAATTGTATCTTAAATACTTAAAATTATTGGCCAGAGTATAGTTTGAAAATATTTTAATTTGTTTCAGATTCAAAAAGTATGTAACAAAAAATTGTGGGAAAGATATACGCACAGGAGAAAAGAAATTACAGAAGAAAATCACAATCATTCCAATGAAAGGATGTTGTTCCATGGTAAGATGTGTGTGTGTGTGTGTATGTGTGAATTTACTTTGAAAGTTATTTTGTAGACATTCTAATTGTTTGACTTGAATTACACCTCACACTAAATATTTGTTTAAAACATGCAATGGGTATTTATCAAGAACCTACATACATTTAAATTGTGTTTGGGAGGAGAACGCTGAGATGTTAGTTGTATTTGAAAAGAAAATTAACAGCACCGTTTTTTTGTGGCAGAGCTTATTTCTTGTTTTGGCACTATTAGACCCTATTTTACTTCCTTAATTTTGTGGTAGCACTGCCACTACTTGCTTATTTCTATATATGTGCTTGCAGCATCCTTCCTTCGTGACTGGACGGTGGCAGGAAAAGTTGTGGTACATGACTGTTCTAGTCTTCAAGTAGCCAGAACAATAATATGTCAAACTTTGCTTGATGGAGGATTCCCTTCTAGCAGCCGTCTGTGGCGTGTCACCTCCGTTAGTGAGCGTCTTGTACATTAATTGAGGAGTGTTCACAAAACAACTAGTGTGCGATCCTAAGTAAAGAGGAACAACTCTTCTCTCTCTCTTCCTGTTGTCGACAGTCAAGCTTTAGAGGCGCACATAGAAGTTGAGATGAATGAAACTTGACAAGAGGTTCTACGTGTGTGTGAACACAAGCAGTGAAAGTAAAATAAAAAGATATTAGGGACTGAAAATAAGTATATAAACATGGAGGAACGTCAAATTTGCGCTCCAGTTTAAAATATAATTTAAAGGGAAAGTGTACATCAAAGTTAGGCTGCATCAGATTAAGTGTTTTTTTTTGTTTGCATTTACATGATATGATTCTTTGTTATGCTTCATGGCTATATTAAAGATCTAGTTAAGTGTGTGTGCTTACACATTTATATATATAATTACAATTTAATTTTAAAAGTGAAAATTTACATTTTCCAATGTATTGCCCTTATTTTGTTCTATATTTTCGTTGAAATTGTCAAAGTCAATTTAATGTCCATTCTCTGAGCATAAGTTGCCGGGTTACAGTGCTCTGCAATTTATTGGAAATTTGACAAATAAAATTGGTTTAAAAAAAAAAAAAGTGAAAATGCATAATGTATCCTCACCTCCTTTCTTTTTTTACCCCTGGTGAACCAACTATAAAATGGCCTAAGTGGAAGAAAATATTTAGCAACTATGCACATGTTTGTGGCACTAATTTATGAGTACAAAACAGAAACATGCTCTGTTATTACATTGTTTAGGGGTAGAGGGGCAGGATGTTTTGGAGAATGTATCTGATCTTCCGCATGCTGAGGCTAGGGATTTAAATGAGTATGACATTGCAATGGCAAAGTTAGATCGACATTATTTCCCACGTGTGAGTACCATTTTAGAAAGGTATCACTTTGGTTTAAAGTGTCAGGGTGAAGACTAATCTGTTGAAGATTTTGTAACTTCCTTAAGGAAATTGGCATCTTTGGCGATGCAGCAGACAAAAGGATCAGGGACCAGTTTTTGCTTCCCTGCAACAGTAATAAGATACGTGAGGAACTACGGATGAAAGATGAGCCTCCTCTTGATGAGGTGCTTATTGTTGCAAGTGGAACACATGATGAGGTGCGTTAGTGAACTTAAGGTTGAGAAAGAGGTACATGTGCCTATTCCTAGTTGCACTGAAAAGGAGAATACTGTGGAGGTATGTGTTGTTAAATCGTCTGGATTTAAATCCCAAAGTGTTTCTGATGTAAAACAATCCTCTGAGGTTAGAGGTGGCAATGGGAAAGAACAACATTTTAATGTAACTTGTTTCAGATGTGGTTATCCTGGTCATAGGGCCAATGATAGATCCTGTCCAGCTGTGTCACAAGCCTGTAACTTATGTGGTATCAAAGGTAATTTTAGCAAGTGTTGCAGGAACAGAAATAGAAAATATTACAAGGGTAAAGATAAGGAATCTTTTCAGGAGATTGTTTTGCAAGTTAATGAGCATGAAACAACTTTTTCCTTCTGAAACAGTCAGTATACATGGGATAGAGACTATAATGAAGTTTGATTCTTGTTCCCGGATCACCATTATCTCAAGACAAACTTTGTTGACTTTATTCCCTGATGAGATACCTCTCAATGAATTGGACATAGAACCTGGACTGTATGGTGGGAGCAATATCAACCTGATGGGATATTTCATAGCAACAATTGGTATTTGTGGCAAGAACACGTGTGGCAAAATATGTGTCCTGCAAAGGTGATGATCTTTTGGGTTGGAGTCACCAAGAAGAGCTGGGTGTTAGTCTTCATCCAAGTAAAAATACACAGGTACAGTTTGATCAGGTTGGTCACAAAGGAAACAAATTCATTATGGAGTTTAATGGTTTATTTCAAAAGAAACTTGATAAGTTGATTGGCTACAAGCATAAAATCAGACTGAGACAATGCCACTCCTGTAGTAGCAAAGGTAAGATGGATTTGATTACACCTACAATCTGAAAGAGACACGTTAGTGATAGATTCCTTACCTTAGAATATCCCCAGGCGTCAGACTGGATCCGGAAACTTTTGCGTAGCAATACCCCTGCGCGCCGGTAGGCGTCGTCTGCGGCTCCGCGTCCGTCGTCGGCGTCGTGAGCGCCGGGATGACGTCGTCGGAGTACTTAGACGGCGCCCATGCGCGCTGACGTCAGTTCTTCTTTTTTCCGCGCCAGCTAGCGCAGATCCGGAAGAAGCTCTACCCCCAGTCACTTTTTGACTGAAAACTTTTGATCCTTTTGATCTTCTCTTTAGTCGACTATCTCGACTATCGGTGCCAGGGATGCCCGGGTTCAAGCCTTGTTCGAAGTGCGGCCGACTCATTTCGGTCACGGACCCCCATCGCCGGTGCCTGAAGTGCTTAGGCCTCGACCACGACGATCGATCCTGCTCCGACTGCCGGGCCCTGACGTCGAAGGCTAGGCGGGAGCGGTCCCGCAAGCGTCTCGAGCTGAGGCAGTCGGCCCCGCGCCGCTCCAGGTCCCGGTCCCGGTCCCACGGGAGGTCGAGGGACAAGGTCGCGAGGTCGGAGTCATCGACGTTCCGGAAGTGGACACCGATCGTCTGGTTCCAAGTCCTCAGGTAAGAGGCATGAGAGGTCGGAGCGACACCATCGATCCTCCGACCCGCCCCGACGCTCGCACGATGCGGCCGGGGACTCGGGCGACACCGCCCACGCGGCTCCGCGGGAGTCGCAAGCGTCGCCGCCTGTCCCACACCTTCGGGTCCCTGGGCACGGCGCGTCGCAGGAGGAGGTCGAGAGGTACCTCATGGCCATGAGGGCCCTCCCTCCTCAGTCGGTTCCCGTGGCGCCTTCGGGCCGATCGGTTCCGTCTGGAGGTCCTTCCGGGTTGGGCGCTTCGGCCCCGACGACGTCGGGCGCTTCGGCCCCGGCGCCGCTGGGACTTCGGTCCCGGCGCCGCACGACCTCGCTGGATCCGGCTCCGGATCCGGGACCTCGCCGGTCGACCTTACGACCTCGCCGGCGCCGTCCCTTCAGGTGTCGTCCCCGGCAGCCGATGTGGTTGCCGCCCCCAATGTTTCCTACGGTCCTACTCAGGAGTCGGAAGGGCGCCGCTGGGCGCCGATTCCGTCGCCCTTTGGAGATTTTTATCTCCACGAGGAGGCCCTGGCTGTTAATCCTGGTCTCCAGGAGCCAGGTGACGAGGAGCAATGGGAGGGGTCCGAGGACCCTCTGGCACGTGATTGCCAGTCGCAGCAGGACTGGACATATGAGCTTGGGGAGGCCAGTGGTATTGACACCTCGCCAGACACTGGATTTACGTCGCCCCCGACTGTGGCTTCGGAGGCGGGTTCTGCTTACAGCGTAGTGTTGACGAAGGCAGCTAAGGCCTTAAACCTTCAGCTCCCCGTCGCGGCCGTGAGGACTAATCTCCTCACTGAGGTCCTCAAACAGCAGTCAGGCTCCGCGGAGCCCCTCCTGCCGTTCAATGAGGCCTTGTGTGACGTTCTTCTGGGCACTTGGTCCAAGCCCGCCACAGGCCCCCCTGTGGACAGGAACGTGGCCAGACGCTACCGCCCGGCACCGGGCGACCCATGCTTTTTGTCCACCCATCCCACCCCCGAGAGTCTGGTCATCCAGGCCTCAAACTCCCAAACCGCATTCCCGTCGGCCCCGCCCGACAGGGAATCCAAGAGATATGAACAGTTCGGGAAGAAGGTTTTCTCGTCTGTGAGCTTAGGGCTGCGGTCTGTGAACACCGCCTGTCTCTTGGGCCGCTACACCCACACCCTGTGGGACACGGTTGCGGAGGTGCTGCCTAGATGCCCGGAGGAGGTCCAGGCTAAACTCAGCCAAGCCCTGGCGGACGGCCGAGATGCAGCACGCTTTTCTATCCGGTGTGGGCTGGATACTACGGACTCACTGGGCAGGGCGATGGCAACGACGGTGGCGGTTCGACGCCACGCCTGGTTGAGGTCCGCCAACTTCTCGGCCGATGTCCAGGCCACCCTCCTGGACATGCCGTTTGATGGCCGTCGCCTCTTCGGCGACAAGGCAGACCATGCGCTGGAACGTTTCAAGGACTCCAGGGCTACGGCCAAGTCCTTGGGCCTTACGGCCCCACGCCAGCAGTCGGGTGCCTTTCGCTCCTTTCGTGGCCACGGAAGGGGCGCCCCACCACGTACCGTCAGCCACGCGCCGCAGAATGTTCAGCAACGCGGTGGCGGACGTGGGAACCGCCGTGGCGGTGGTCGGGGCCAACGGCGAGGCCAGTCCACACCTCCCTCAGCAGCCCCTGCCTCAAAACCTTCCTAGTCCGAGTTTTCAGGCCCATGTGACGCCTGTGGGAGGCAGGGTTCGCCATCACCTCTCCCACTGGCATACAGTCACTTCGGACAGGTGGGTGCTGCAGATTGTACGAAGGGGCTTCTCCCTCCCCTTCGAGTCTTCCCCTCCATTTATGCCACCTCAATACCACCGTGTGTCAGGGGATCACTTGCAACTTCTGCAAGAGGAGGTTTCGGCCCTCTTGGCCAAGAGGGCCATCGAGCGCGTTCCTGGGCCAGAAGTAGGACGTGGTTGTTACTCCCACTACTTTCTGGTACCCAAGAAGGGCAAAGGGGGCCTACGCCCTATCTTGGATCTGCGGAACGTCAACGGCTTCCTCCGGACGGAGAAGTTCAAGATGCTCACTTTGGCTCAGGTCCTGGCAGCCCTGGACCCAGGAGACTGGATGGTAGCGTTGGACTTGCAGGACGCCTATTTCCACATCCCCGTCCTGCCGGCCCACCGGCGTTACCTGCGGTTCACGGTAGGCCAAGAGCACTTTCAGTTTACCGTGCTCCCCTTCGGCCTTACCAGCGCCCCACGGGTGTTCACGAAGGTGATGGCGGTGGTCGCAGCCCATCTGCGCAGGCAGGGGGTATCAGTCTTCCCCTACCTCGACGACTGGTTGTTGAAGGCGGGCTCGCCCCAGACAGTCGTCAACCACCTCCAGACTACGGCCGACCTCCTGCACTTGCTGGGGTTCTCCATCAATGTGCCGAAGTCACACCTGTGTCCCTCTCAGAAGCTCCTCTTCATCGGAGCGGTTCTCGACTCGGCGCAGTTTCGGGCTTACCCACCCGAGCAGCGGGTTCGGGATATTCAGGCTCTGGTTCCCATCTTCCAGCCGTTATCCCGGGTCTCGGTCAGGTTGACGCTGCGGCTTCTGGGACTGATGGCCTCCTGCATCCTTCTGGTGCGTCACGCCAGGTGGCGGATGCGGGCTCTGCAGTGGGACCTGAAGTTTCAGTGGGCCCAGCATCAGGGCAACCTGTCCGATCATGTCCTGATCTCAGAGGGCACTGCGAGACAACTGCAGTGGTGGCTCACGGATCGCGACTGGGTCAGTGGCAAACCCCTCTCCCTACCCCAACCGGAGCACGTAGTTGTGACGGACGCGTCCCTCCACGGCTGGGGAGGCCACATGGGAGAGGCGGAGATCAGAGGCCTCTGGTCTCCGGCGGAGTCCCGGCTCCATATCAACCTTCTGGAGCTGCGGACGATTCGTCTAGCACTGAAGGCATTCCTCCCCTCTGTCCGAGGGAGCGTAGTGCAAGTGTTCACCGACAACACCACCGCCATGTGGTACTGCAACAAACAAGGCGGGGTGGGGTCGTGGACCCTCTGCCAGGAGGCTCTGCGCCTCTGGCAGTGGCTGGATCATCAGGGCGTGACCCTGGTGGTTCAACACCTGGCAGGCTCTCTGAATGCCAGGGCGGACGAACTCAGCCGCCGGTGCATGATGGATCACGAATGGCGTCTGAACTCGGACGTGGCGCAAGGTCTCTTTCAGCAGTGGGGAGAGCCTTGGTTAGATCTATTCGCCACAGAAGAGAACGCGCAATGTCATCAGTTCTGTGCGTTGGAATTTCCAACGCGGCACTCGCTCGGAGACGCTTTTCGTCGCGAGTGGAGCTGCGGTCTGTTGTACGCCTTTCTGCCTATACCACTTCTGCCCAGAGTGCTGAAGAAGATCAGGCGCGACCGGGCCCAGGTTATCCTTGTGGCTCCGGACTGGGCACGAAGATACTGGTATCCCGAGCTACTCAGCATGTCAGTCGATCCCCCGATTTGTCTGCCTCTTCGGGAGGACCTTCTGTCGCAGCAGCAGGGGACGGTCCTGCACCCGAACCTGTCCAGTCTCCACCTACAAGCTTGGAGATTGAGCGGCGGCAGTTGAGGCCATTTGACTTGCCTCCCGAAGTCTGTGATATCATTCTGGCAGCCAGGCGTCCCTCCACAAAGTCGGTATACGCCTGCCGGTGGAACAGATTTGTGGCATGGTGCACAGCAAAGGCTGTGGATCCTCTCTCGGCACCCCTTTCTGAGGTTCTCCTCTTTCTTCTTTCCCTTGCCCAGCAGGGCTCTGCTCTGGGCACTCTTAAAGGGTACCTTTCTGCTCTATCAGCCTTCTTGAGGCTACCAGATCAGCCTTCTTTATTCAAGTCCCCTATTGTAAGTAGATTTCTGAAGGGCATCACGCACATGTTCCCTCCTGTTCCCTTCGTGATGCCCCAGTGGGACTTGAATCTTGTTCTCACTTATCTGATGTGTGCTCCCTTTGAGCCACTGCACAACTGTCCTCTTCGTCTCCTTACTCTGAAGACTGCCTTCCTGGTTGCCATCACCTCTGCCAGGAGAGTGAGTGAGCTCCAGGCTCTTTCTTCTTCTCCACCTTTCCTGTCTGTTCATCCTGACAAGGTGGTGTTACGTACACGACCTTCCTTTCTGCCCAAGGTTGTCACGGCCTTCCACATTGGGCAGTCCATTACTTTGCCCACCTTCTTTCCGCCTCCGCATCCCTCGAAAGAGGAAGAGAGGCTCCACCGTCTGGATCCAAAACGTGCGCTCTCCTACTACCTAGATCGCACACGCCAATTCCGGGTGGATGACCAACTCTTCGTTGGTTACGTGGGCGCAAAGAAGGGTAAGGCTGTGCACAAGAGGACCATCTCTAGGTGGATCATCTTGTGTATCCAAGCATGTTACTCCATGGCGAGGAAGGAGCCCCCGGCTGGATTGCGGGCTCACTCCACTCGGGCCACGGCAACGACAACTGCCCTGGGCCGCGGTGTCCCCCTGCAGGACATCTGTCAGGCAGCCACGTGGGCCTCGCTGCACACGTTCGCAAGACACTACTGCCTGGACAGTCAAGTCCGGAGGGATGGCTTCTTTGGCCGTTCCGTCCTCCAGGACTTTCTGGTGTGATATTGGTTCGCAGACCCACCACCGGGGTTGGTATTGCTGGGGTATCTATTCTAAGGTAAAGAATCTATCACTAACGTGTCTCTTTCAGATGCACAAGTTACTACTTGTGTAACGATATATCTGTAAGAGACATTAGTTAGTGATAGATTCCTTACCGACCCACCCATCCTCCCCGTTCTGCGAACCGATATCTAGGGTTAAGGTCAGCCCCTTTCAGGGCCCTAGTTTCATGGCACCAGTGTTGGTTCTATCATGGCTCTGCGTATCTGGCGTGGAAAAGCTATGTGTCAGAACTGACGTCAGCGCGCATGGGCGCCGTCTAAGTACTCCGACGACGTCATCCCGGCGCTCACGACGCCGACGACGGACGCGGAGCCGCAGACGACGCCTAACGGCGCGCAGGGGTATTGCTACGCAAAAGTTTCCGGATCCAGTCTGACGCCTGGGGATATTCTAAGGTAAGGAATCTATCACTAACTAATGTCTCTTACAGATATATCGTTACACAAGTAGTAACTTGTGCGACAGTGGTTGACATGGAAATCAAGATGTTGGTAGTGTGGGGTCATTGAAGAAGTTGAAGCTACAAACTGGTTGGCTTCCTTTGTCAATGCACGAAAGGGGAATGGAGACATTCGTCTTTGCGTGGACTTGAGCGCGTTGAACAAAGGTTGTGGTTGACAGATTTCCGCTCCCCAACATAGAGGAAATGATCACTACCTTTTCTGATGCTAAAGTCTTCAGCACTCTAGATCTGATGTCAGCTTATCAGGTTGAGTTGCATGAGAGTTTGCAGGATCTCACAGCTTTCACGACTCCATTTGGCATTTTTCGAGTCAAGAGAATGCCATTTGGTTTCATTTCTGCAGCTGCAGTTATTCAGAGAGCTATGTTGATTATTTTAAAAGATCAACCTGGTGTGAAGTGTTATTAGGATGACATAATTATCTTTGCATCAAACAACATAGAGCATGATCTTCGTGTTCATCCGGTCATACAAAGACGTCATGATGCTGGTTTAATACTCAAGGCAGAAAAGTGCAAATTCAGTGTCAATGAAGTGAGTTATCTAGGTTACAATGTCACTGCTACAGGAATAAAACCTAAGAGAGAACTCGTTGATACTATAAAAAGTTTGAAAGAACCTATGTCAAAAGAAGTCTCATCTTTTTTGAGAATGGTGGAGTATTATAGTTGCTTCATAAAAGACATTGCTAGTAAAACTTTTCATATGAGAAAATTATTCAAGAAAAACACTGATTTTGTGCGGGGAGCAGAGTGTGATCAAGAGTGTGTCCGTATAAAAAAAGATTTAGGCAACGCTCCCTCTCTGCAATCTTTTGAAGCTTCATCTTACACTACGATTGTGTGTGATGCCAGTGATAAAGGTTTAGGTGCTTTATTAATTCAGACTAGGAATGGAAAGGAAAATCTTATTGCTTGCATATCAAGAACACTCGGGATGCAGAACAAAATTATTCTGTTATTGAACGTGAGTCATTGGCTGTGTTTTGGTCCATAATGAGGTTCAAACAATTTCTTTGGGGCTTCAAATTTGGTGAGCAAACCGATCATAAGCCCTTAGTGGAGGTATTTGCAAAGAAGGGTCTTGACTCCATTTCATCACGCATTCGTAGGTGGGTAATAGGATTACAGGATTTTTCTTTCACTGTCCAGTGTGTACCAGGAGCAAGCAATTTCTCAGCTGATTGTTTATCCAGGCTGGTTGATTTTGATATAGTTCAGTCTGACAATTGTGATGACCTAGATCAAGAAGAGTGAGTGAGTGTGTTGAAGTGACTGAAGGATCTATTAGTTAGAGGATCTAGGGAAGGATGTCACTTTGTGCAAAATAAGAGATGTAGTTGCTTCAGGTATGAAGAATAAATCAAAGCTCAGGGAATTTACAGGATGTTGGGAGAAGGTGTTAAATGAGCTTGCAGTTGACAGAGGGTTTCTGTTGAGAGACACAAGATTAATTGCTCCAGAGAATTTGAGAGGTAACATTTTACATTTGGCACATGAAGGGCACATGGGCATAGTGAAGACCAAAGGAAAACTTAGAGTATTTTTGGTGGCCTACGCTCGATCAGGATGTTGAGAGTTTGATCAGAGATTGTGTGGAGTGAACGGTTTCAGACAAAGGGCTCAAGACTAAACAACTACCTATGGTTTGCAGAACTCTACACAAATATCCAATGGATATTCTTGGTCCAATAAGAGGTGAACATGCCACACCTTATGTCATTGTGCTTATGGATCTGTATTCTAGGTGGTTTGAGGTGTCCTGTGTACAGGACATTTCTTCCTCGGTGATTATCAAATTTCTGGCAGGTGAGTTTAAGAGCGAGCGTTTTCCCAGGTTTCTGCTTACAGATAATGCTGTGCAATTCTGTTTTCGTGAGACAAAATCTTTTTTGCAGAGGTGTGGCATTGTCCACAAAAAATCAGCGTTGTATCATCCTGAAACGAATGGTGCTATTGAGAGAATTATCAAAACCTTAAAGGAGGGCATCCAATCAGCAAGAGCGAATGGGTTAGATTGGAAAAAGGAATTGTCCAATAGACTTATGGGCTATTGGTTTTCACCTCATGGCTCTACTGGGAAGATTTCATTTGAATTATTTAAGGGAAGATCGGCATCTACGCTTGTGTGTCCGGGGTGGATGAAGTGGAGCAAAGGATGTGTGGATAATTCTCCTGGAAAAAAAAGAATTGGATTTTCATAAGTGTGTGAGAGATGTGGATGTCAATGTGGGTGATTTGTCAAAATAAAAGCTCCTAAAGGGTGTGCAGAGTGGTCCAAGTTCACCAAGGAACTTCAAGTTATTAAATGTTTCAGAAATGCTGTTAAGACACATGAAGGTCCCATATGGAACAAGAGCTGAGTTACTGTCACATGTAAAATATCTAATCCCATTGACCATTCATTGTTGAGACCACTACCAGTAGTAAGTGGATCTTGTAGTTCAGGTTTCGACCGTTATTCTAGAAGTGTTCCACCAACACACAGGCGGAGTGTCAGAGTGATCAGGAAACTTGCTTACTTCAAAGATTTTGTAGTATGATTTGTTGTTTTTCAAATTGCTTATTTGCTGTTTTCTCATATCTGAAAGAGACACGTTAGTGATAGATTCCTTACCTTAGAATATCCCCAGGCGTCAGACTGGATCCGTAAAATTTTGCGTAGCAGTACCCTTGCGCGTCGGTAGGCGTCGTCTGCGGCTCCGCGTCCGTCGTCGGCGTCGTGGGCGCCGTGATGACGTTGTCGGAGTACTTAGACGCCGCCTCCGCATGCTGACGTCAGTTCTTCTTTTTTCCGCGCCAGCCAGCGCAGATCTGGAAAAAGCAGTTCCCTAGTCATTTTTTGACTAACTTTTTGGATCTTTTTGATCTATTTCGAAGTCTTCACGACTCCGACGGTGCCAGTAGGGATGCCCGGCTTCAAGCACTGCGACGGTTGCGAACGCCTCATGTCGATTACGGATCCGCACCGCCTGTGCCTGACGTGTTTGGGCGTCGACCATGACGACGAGGCCTGCTCCGACTGTCGGGCCCTCTCGAGGAAGGCCAGGCGGGAGCGGTCCCGCAGGCGACTCGAGATCCGCCAGTCGGCCCCGCGCCGTGTGAGGTCCCGCTC
Organism: Lissotriton vulgaris; assembly: GCF_964263255.1. Classification (NCBI taxonomy): domain Eukaryota; kingdom Metazoa; phylum Chordata; class Amphibia; order Caudata; family Salamandridae; genus Lissotriton; species Lissotriton vulgaris. The sequence continues at coordinate 882,779,219 of NC_141693.1, forward strand.
CCGGTCCCACGGGAGGTCGAGGGACAGGTCGCGGGGGCGGAGCCGTCACAGCTCCGGGAGTCGGCGCCACTCCTCCGGGTCCAAGTCGTCAGGTAAGAAGCATAAGAAGTCGAAGAGACATCATCCCTCTTCCGACTCCCCCCGACGCTCGCGCGATGCGGCCGGGGGTTCGGGTGACACCGCCCACGCGGCTCCTCAAGAGTCGCGGGCGGCTCCATACCCCCTGGTCCCTGGGCTGAACGTGACACCGGAGGAGATAGAGCGCTTCCTCATGGCCATGAGGTCCCTGTCTTCTCCGACGGGTTCCGCGACGCCTTCGGGCCCAGTGAACCCGTCTGGGGGCCCTAGTGGGTCGGGGGATGCGACCCCGACGCCGCCGCTGCCCTCGGGCTCGGCGCCGCAGGGTTCGGCGGTTCCAGCGTCGTCGGTGCCTTCGGGCCCGACGCCACAGGGTGCCGCTCGGCCCTCGTCGGGCGATGGAACGTCCCCGGTGGACCTTTCGACCCCCCCCCGGGTCGGTCCGTGTGGTGTCCCCTCCGGCGTCGGCCCCGGCCGACGCCGCCCCGATGCCTCCTCTCTATGGGCGCCGGCGTCGGGACGGCGCCGATCTCGGCGCCGTTCGGGGATTTCCATCCCTATGAGCCATCCTCATTCACTTACGACCCTGAGTCTCAGGAGATGGGGGAAGAGGAGGATTGGGAGGGGTCTGAGGACCCTCTGACAAGGGAATGTCAGTCTACAATGGACTGGTCAGGAGACCTTGGGGAGGCCAGTGGCCTGGACACCTCTCCAGACACTGGATTCGTCTCTCCTCCTTCCGTGGCTTCGGAGGAGGGCGCGACATATAGTGTGGTGTTGATGAGGGCTGCTAAGGCATTTAGTCTTGAGCTCCCCGTCGCGGCCGTGAGGACTAATCTTCTCACTGAGGTCCTTAAGCCGCAGTCATGCTCCATGGAGCCTCTGCTGCCGTTTAATGAGGCCTTGTCGGACGTTCTTTTGGGCACTTGGTCCAGGCCCGCTACATGTTCGCCTGTAGATAGGAACGTGGCCAGGCGCCACCGCCCGGCTCCGGGCGTCCCATGTTTCCTGTCCACCCACCCCACCCCCGAGAGTCTGGTTATCCAGGCCTCTAACTCCCAGACCGCCTTCCCGTCGGCTCCCCCTGACCGGGAATCCAAGAGGTACGAGGCCTTTGGCAAGAAGGTATTCTCGTCCCTTAGCTTAGGACTGCGGTCTTCCAACACCGCATGCCTCTTGGGCCGTTACACCCATTCTATATGGGAAACGATGGCGGAAGTGCTGCCAGAGTGTCCGTTGGAGGTACGGGCCAAACTCGGCCAAGCCCAAGTGGAGGGCCGGGACGCAGCGAAGTACTCGATCAGGTGCGGACTGGATACAACTGACTCGCTGGGCAGAGCAATGGCTACGACGGTGGCGATTCGACGCCACGCCTGGCTCAGATCCGCCAACTTCTCGGCTGATGTCCAGAATACCCTCATGGACATGCCGTTCGATGGCCGTCGCCTCTTTGGCGACAAGGCAGACCACGCGCTTGAGCGCTTTAAGGACTCCAGGGCTACGGCCAAGTCCTTGGGCCTCTCGGCCCCGCGCCAGCAAGTGGGTGCCTTTCGCTCCTTTCGTGGCCAAGGAAGGGGCGTCCCCACGCGTGCCGCCAGCCACTCGCCGCATACTGTCGTCCAGCGCGGCGGCGGCCGTGGAAACCGCCGTGGAGGCGGTCGGGGAGGCAAGCGGAGCCAGTCCACACCTGCCCCCGCAGCATCCGCCTCTAAACCCTCCTAGTCCGTGCTTTTCGGCCCATGTGACGCCAGTGGGGGGCAGGGTTCGCCATCACCACTCTCACTGGCGCACAGTCACTTCGGACAGGTGGGTGCTGCAGATCGTCCGAAGGGGCTACTCCCTCCCCTTCGAGACAACCCCTCAAGCCATATCACCGCAACACCACCGCGTATCGGGGGATCATTTGCGGCTCCTGCAGGAGGAAGTTTCGGCCCTCTTGGCCAAGGGGGCCATCGAGCGCGTTCCTGGGCCAGAAGTAGGACGTGGTTGCTACTCCCACTACTTCCTGGTACCCAAGAAGGGCAAAGGGGGCCTACGCCCTATCTTGGATCTGAGGAACGTCAACGGCTTCCTCCGGAAGGAGAAGTTCAAAATGCTGACACTGGCTCAGGTCTTGGCTGCCCTAGACCCAGGAGACTGGATGGTAGCGTTGGACTTGCAGGATGCGTATTTCCACATCCCCGTCCTGCCGGCCCACCGGCGTTACCTGCGGTTCACGGTAGGCCTCGAGCACTTTCAGTTTACCGTGCTCCCCTTCGGCCTTACCAGCGCCCCACGGGTGTTCACGAAGGTGATGGCGGTGGTCGCAGCTCACCTGCGCAGGTTAGGGGTTTCAGTCTTCCCCTACCTAGACGACTGGTTGTTGAAGGCGGGCTCGCCCCAGGCAGTCGTCGACCACCTCCAGACTACGGCGGATCTCCTGCACCGGCTGGGATTTTCCATCAATGTGCCGAAGTCACACCTGTGCCCCTCTCAGAAGCTCCTTTTCATCGGAGCAGTTCTCGACTCGGCGCAGTTTCGGGTTTATCCGCCCGAACAGCGGGTTCGGGATATACAGGCCCTGATTCCGATCTTCGGGCCGTTATCCCGAGTTTCGGTCAGGTTGACGCTGCGGCTTCTGGGGCTGATGGCCTCCTGCATCCTTCTGGTGCATCACGCACGGTGGCGGATGCGGGCTCTGCAGTGGGACCTGAAGTTTCAGTGGGCCCAGCACCGGGGCAACCTGTCCGACCATGTCCTGATCTCGGAGGGCACTGCGAGACAGCTGCAGTGGTGGCTCACGGACCGCGATTGGGTCAACGGCAGATCCCTCTCCCTTCCCTAACCGGAGCACGTAGTTGTGACGGACGCGTCCCTCCAGGGCTGGGGAGGCCACTTGGGAGAGGCGGAGATCAGAGGACTCTGGTCTCCGGCGGAGTCCCGGCTCCATATCAATCTGTTAGAGCTGCGGGCGATTCGTCTGGCACTGAACGCATTCCTCCCGTCTGTCCGAGGGAGTGCAGTGCAGGTGTTCACGGACAACACCACCGCCATGTGGTACTGCAACAAACAGGGCGGTGTGGGGTCGTGGACCCTATGCCAGGAGGCTCTGCGCCTCGGGCAATGGCTGGAACATCAGGGCGTGACTCTGGTGGTTCAACACCTGGCAGGTTCTCTGAACGCCAGGGCGGACCAACTCAGCCGTCGGTGCTCGATGGATCACGAATGGCGTCTGAACTCGGACGTGGCGCAAGGCCTCTTTCTGCGTTGGGGAGAGCCTTGGTTAGATCTATTCGCCACCGAAGAGAACGCGCAATGTCATCAGTTCTGCGCGTTGGAATTTCCAAGGCGGCACTCGCTCGGAGACGCTTTTCGTCGCGAGTGGAGCTGCGGTCTGTTGTACGCCTTTCCGCCTATACCTCTTCTGCCCAGAGTGCTGAAGAAGATCAAGCGCGACCGGGCACAAGTCATCCTTGTGGCTCCGGACTGGGCACGAAGGTACTGGTATCCCGAGCTACTCAGTATGTCAGTCGATCCCCCGGTTCGTCTGCCTCTTCAGGAGGACCTTCTGTCGCAGCAGCAGGGGACGGTCCTCCACCCGAACCTGTCCAGTCTCCACCTCCATGCATGGAGATTGAGCGGCGACAGTTGAGGCCATTTGACTTGACTCCTGAAGTTTGCAACATCATTCTGGCAGCCAGGCGTCCCTCCACAAAAACGGTATACGCCTGCAGGTGGAACAGATTTGTGGCATGGTGCACAGCAAAGGCTGTGGATCCTCTCAATGCCCCTCTCTCTGAGATTCTTCTCTTCCTTCTTTCTCTTGCCCAGCAGGGCTCTGCTCTGGGCACTATCAAGGGCTATCTTTCGGCTCTTTCAGCCTTTCCGAGGCTGCCTGACCAACCTTCCTTGTTCAAGTCCCCTATAGTAAACAGATTTCTGAAAGGCATCACTCATACCTTTCCTCCTGTTCCTTTCGTGATGCCTCAGTGGGACTTGAACCTGGTTCTAACATTTCTGATGTGCGCTCCCCTTGAGCCACTTCATAACTGTCCACTTCGCCTTCTTTCTTTGAAGACTGCCTTCCTGGTAGCCATCACCTCTGCCAGGAGAGTGAGTGAGCTCCAAGCCCTCTCTTGTAAGCCTCCTTTCCTTTCAGTCCTTCCGGACAAGGTTGTTTTGAGGACTAGGCCCTCCTTCTTGCCTAAGGTGGTCACGGCCTTCCACATTGGGCAGTCCATCACATTGCCCACCTTCTTTCCGCCTCCGCACCCCTCGAGAGAGGAGGAGAGGCTCCACCGTCTGGACCCAAAACATGCGCTCTCGTTCTATTTGGATCGCACACGCCAGTTCCGGGTGGATGATCAACTCTTTGTTGGGTACGCGGGCGCTAAGAAAGGGAAAGCAGTGCACAAGAGGACCATTTCTCGATGGATTATCATGTGCATCCAGGCGTGTTACTCCTTGGCTAAGAAGGAACCACCTGTTGGGCTGCGGGCTCATTCCACTCGAGCCACGGCCACTACAACTGCCTTGGGCCGAGGTGTGCCCTTGCGGGACATTTGCCAGGCTGCTACGTGGGCTTCGTTGCACACGTTTGCGAGGCACTACTGCCTGGACAGTCAAGTCCGGAGGGATGGCTACTTCGGCCGTTCCGTTCTCCAGGACTTTCTGGTGTGAATATTGGTTCGCAGACCCACCACCACGGGGATGGTATTGCTGGGGTATCTATTCTAAGGTAAGGAATCTATCACTAACGTGTCTCTTTCAGATGCACAAGTTACTACTTGTGTAACGATATATCTGTAAGAGACATTAGTTAGTAACTTGTGCTTTATTATCATACATTTTTCTATTTAAGTTTTGCTATGTACTTTTGTTGTATGGAAGGGAGAAGTGTGGCTTGTCACCTCATTTGCTAATGAGGTCACTGTTAGAACTTTCAGAGGACTCTCGTGTAAGAGGGTTCTGAGGTCAGGCAGTTGCTGTGCCACTGCAGTTGGATGAGGTGTATAGATTAATAAACACCACTTAACCTGCTCAGCGTTTTGTCTCTCTTTAAACCACGACTACACCGTCCCCATTTCCTTTTCCCTTACTTAGATGACACAGATGGAGCAGTGTCTGCTCAAAAAGTGTGGCTGGCAGGAGTGATTCCTTCCCCTAGACTACACCAGTGATATGTGGAAATGTGTACACAAATTCAAGCCCCTGCACATTACCATACTCTGATTAAAACCTTTGCTGTGGCCCAGTCACAGCACACCGTAACAGAAGTCATCAAATAAATAGTATCTGAAAGAGACAAATTAGTGATAGATTCCTTACCTTAGAATATTCCCAGGCGTCAGACTGGATCCGGAAATTTTTGCGTAGCAATACCCCTGCGCGTCGGTAGGCGTCCGCGGCTCCGCGTCCGTCGTCTGCGTCGTTAGCGCCGGAATGACGTCGTCTGAGTACTTAGATGCCGCCCATGCGCGCTGACGTCAGTTCTTCTTTTTTCCGCGCCAGCTAGCGCAGATCCGGAGAAGCTCTACCCCTAGTCATTTTTTGACTAAACTTTTGATCTTTTTGATCATTTCTTTCTTTGAGTCTTTGACTCTATCGGTGCCGGTAGGGATGCCTGGGTTCAAACCCTGTTCGAAGTGCGACCGACTGATGTCGGTTATGGACCCCCATCACCGGTGCCTGAAGTGTCTAGGTCTCGACCACCACAACCGCACCTGCTCCGACTGCCGGGCCCTGACGTCTAAAGCTAGGCGGGAGCGGTCCCGCAAGCGACTCGAGCTCCGGCAGTCGGCCCCGGGGTCGGAGTCATCGCAGCTCCGGGAGTGCACATCGGTCGTCGGGATCCAAGTCCTCAGGTAAGAGGCATGAGCGGACAGAGAGGCGTCATCGCTCCTCCAACCCACCCCGACGATCGCACGATGCGGCCGGGGGTTCGGGCGACACCGCCCACGCGGCTCCGAGGGAGTCTCAAGCGTCGCCGCCTGCCCCACACCTTCGGGTCCCTGGGCACGGCGTGACGCCGGAGGAGATCGAGCGGTGCCTCATGGCCATGAGGTCCCTCCCTCCTCAGTCTGGTTCCGTGGCGCCTCCGGGCCCAACGGTCCCGGCTGGAGGCCCTAGCGGGTTAGGCGCTTCGGCCCGGATACCGTCGGGTGCTTCAGCCCCGACGCCGCCGGCGACTTCGGTCCCGGCGCCGCAGGACCTCACCGGATCCGCTTCCGGATCCGGGTGGTCGCCAGTCGACCTCACCAGCGTCGGCCCCACGGGTGTCGCCCCCGTCGCCCACTGTGGACGCCGTTTCCAATGTTACCTTAGGTCCGACTCTGGCGCCGGAACGGCGCTGCTGGGCGACGCTTCCGACGGCCTTTGGAGATTTTTATTTCCATGAGGAGGCCCCGTCTGTTCATCCTGTTTTACAGGAAACGGGTGAAGAGGGAGATTGGGAGGGGTCTGAGGACCCTCTGGCACTGGAGTGCCAGTCTCAACAGGACTGGACATATGAGCTTGGGCAGGCCAGTGGTATTGACACTCCGCCAGACACTGGATTTGTCTCCCCTCCGACCGTGGCTTCGGAGGAGGGGTCTACTTATAGTGTAGTGTTGACGAGGGCGACCAAGGCCTTAAACCTTGAGCTCCCCGTCGCAGGCGTGAGGACTAACCTCCTCACTGAGGTCCTCAAACCGCAGACAAGCTCCAGCGAGCCCCTGCTGCCATTCAATGAGTCCTTATGTGACGTTCTTGTGGGCACTTGGTCCAAGCCCGCCACAGGTCCGCCTGTGGATAGGAACGTGGCCAGACGCTACCGCCCGGCCCTGGGCGACCCTTGCTTTTTGTCCACCCATCCCACCCCCGAGAGTCTGGTTATCCAGGCCTCCACTTCCCAGACCGCATTCCCGTCGGCCCCGCCCGATCGGAATCCAAGAGATATGAGCAGTTCGGGAAGAAGGTGTTCTCGTCCCTAAGCTTAGGGCTGCAGTCTGTCAATACCGCCTGTCTCTTGGGCCGCTACACCCACACCCTGAGGGATGCGGTCGCGGACGTGCTGCCACAATGTCCGGAGGAGATCCGGACTAAACTCGCCCAAACCCTTGTGGAGGGCCGAGATGCAGCGCAATATTCCATCCGGTGTGGGCTGCATACCACGGACTCACTGGGCAGGGCGATGGCAACGACGGTGGTGGTTCGACGCCACGCCTGGTTGAGGTCCGCCAACTTTTCGGCCGATGTCCAGGCCACACTTCTGGACATGCCGTTTGATGGCTGTCGCATCTTTGGCGACAAGGCAGACTATGCGCTTGAGCGTTTTAAGGGCTCCAGGGCTACGGCCAAGTCCTTGGGCCTCTCGGCCACACGCCAGCAATTGGGTGCCTTTCGCTCCTTTCGTGGCCAAGGAAGGGGCGCCCCCACACGTGCTGCCAGCCATGCGCCGCAGAATGTTCTACAGCGCGGTGGTGGCCGTGGAAACCGCAGGGGCGGCAGTCGGGGACAACGGCGAGGCCAGTCCACACCTCCCTCCGCAGCACCCGCCTCAAAACCTTCCTAGTCCGTGTTTTCAGGCCCATGTGACGCCTGTGGGAGGCAGGGTTCGCAATCACCTCTCCCACTGGCACACTGTCACATCGGACAGGTGGGTGCTGCAAATCGTCCGAAGGGGCTACTCCCTCCCCTTCGAGGCAACCCCTCCAGCCATGCCACCGCAATTCCACCGCGTGTCCGGGGATCACTTGCAACTTCTGCAAGAGGAAGTCACAGCCCTCTTGGCCAAGGGGGCCATCGAGCGCGTTCCTGGGCCGGAAGTAGGGTGTGGTTGTTACTCCCACTACTTTCTGGTACCCAAGAAGGGCAAAGGGGGCCTACGCCCTATCTTGGACCTGCGGAACGTCAACGGCTTCCTCCGGAAGGAGAAGTTCAAGATGCTGACTTTGGCTCAGGTCTTATCCGCCCTAGACCCTGGAGACTGGCTGGTAGCGTTAAACTTGCAGGACGCTTATTTTCACATCCCCGTCCTGCCGGCCCACCGGCGTTACCTGCGGTTCACGGTAGGCCTCGAGCACTTTCAGTTTACCGTGCTCCCCTTCGGCCTTACCAGCGCCCCACGGGTGTTCACGAAGGTGATGGCGGTGGTCGCAGCTCATCTGCGCAGGTTAGGGGTGTCAGTCTTTCCCTACCTCAACGACTGGTTGTTGAAGGCGGGCTCGCCCCAGACAGTCGTCAGCCACCTCCAGACTACGGCGGACTTCCTGCACTTGCTGGGGTTCTCCATCAACGTGCCGAAGTCGCACCTGTGTCCCTCTCAGAAGCTCCTCTTCATCGGAGCGGTTCTCGACTCGGCGCAGTTTCGGGTTTACCCTCCCGAACAGCGGGTTCGGGATATACAGGCTCCGATTCCAATCTTCCGGCCTTTCTCCCGAGTCTCGGTCAGGTTGACGCTGCGGCTTCTGGGGCTGATGGCCTCCTGCATCCTTCTGGTGCATCACGCCCGGTGGCGGATGCAGGCTCTGCGGTGGGACCTGAAGTTTCAGTGGGCCCAGCATCAGGGCAACTTGTCTGATCATGTCTTGATCTCAGAGTGCACTGCGAGACAACTGCAGTGGTGGGTCACGGACCGCGATTGGGTCAGTGGCAGATCCCTCTCCCTACCCCACCCGGAGCACGTGGTTGTGACTGACGCGTCCCTCCAGGGCTGGGGAGGCCACATGGGAGAGGCGGAGATCAGAGGCCTCTGTTCTCCGGCGGAATCCCGGCTCCATATCAACCTTTTGGAGCTGCGGGCGATTTGTCTAGCACTGAAGGCATTCCTCCCCTCTGTCCGGGGGAGTGTAGTGCAGGTGTTCACGGACAACACCACCGCCATGTGGTACTGCAACAAACCGGGCGGGTGGGGTCATGGACCCTATGCCAGGAGGCTCTGCGATGTCATTCCGGCGCTAACGACGCCGATGACGGACGCGGAGCCACTGACGACGCCTACCGACGCGCAGGGGTATTGCTACCCAAAAATTTCTGGATCCAGTCTGACGCCTGGGGATATTCGAAGGTAAGGAATCTATCACTAACTAATGTCTCTTACAGATATATTGTTACACAAGTAGTAACTTGTGCGACAGTGCTCTTGAGCGTTTCAAGGACTCCGGGGCTACGGCCAAGTCCTTGGGCATCTCGGGTCAGCGCCAGCAAACTTCTGCCTTTCGCTTCTTTGGTGGCCAAGTAACGGGCGCCCCCTCACGTCCTGCCAGCCACGGGCTGCAGACTAACATCCAGCGTGGCAGCGGACGTGGTAACCGCCGTGGCGGTGCCAGGGGACAGCAGCAAGGCCAGTCCACAGCGGCGAGGCTAGTCCACATCCATCCCCGCAGCATCCGCCTCAAAGCCTTCCTAGTCCGTGCTTTCAGGCCCATTTGGCGCCAGTGGGGGGCAGGGTTTGTCATCACTTCCTCCACTGGCGCACCATCACATCGGACAGGTGGGTGCTGCAAATCGTCCGAAGGGGCTACTCCCTCCCCTTCGAGGCGACCCCTCCAGCCATGCCAACGCAGTACCACCGCGTGTCGGGGGATCACTTGCAACTTCTGAAAGAGGAAGTTACGGCCCTCTTGGCCAAGGGGGCCATCAAACGCGTTCCTTGGCCAGAAGTAGGGTGTGGTTGTTACTCCCACTACTTTCTGGTTCCCAAGAAGGGCAAAGGGGGCCTACGCCCTATCTTGGACCTGCGGAACGTCAACGGCTTCCTCCGGAAGGAGAAGTTCAAGATGGTGACTTTGGCTCAGGTCTTAGCTGCCCTAGACCCAGAAGACTGGATGGTAGCGTTGGACTTGCAGGACGCATATTTTCACATCCCCATCCTGCCAACCCACCGTCGTTACCTGCAGTTCACGGTAGGCCGCGAGCACTTTCAGTTTACCCTGCTCCCCTTCGGCCTTACCAGTGCCCCTCGGGTGTTAGCGCCCCTCGGGTGTTCACGAAAGTGATGACTGTGGTCGCAGCTCATCTGCGCAGATTAGGTGTGTCAATCTTCCTCTATCTCGACGACGGGTTGTTGAAGGCGGGCTCGCCTAAGACAGTTGTCAGCCACCTCCAGACTAAGACAAACCTCCTGCACCTGCTGGGGTTCTCCATCAATGTACCAAAGTCACACCTGTGTCCCTCTCAGAAACTCCTCTTCATCGGAGCAGTTCTGGATTTGGCGCAGTTTCGGGTCTATCCTCCCGAATAGCGGGTTCGGGATATTCAGGCTCTGATTGCAATCTTTCAGCCTTTATCCCGAGTCTCGGTCAGGTTGACGCTGCGGCTTCTGGGGCTGATGGCCTCCTGCATCCTTCTGGTTCATCATGCCAGATGGCGGATGCGGGCTCTGCAGTGGGACCTGAAGTTTCCGTGGGCCCAGCATCAGGGCAACCTGTCCGACCACGTCCTGATCTCGGAGGGCACTGCGAGACCGTTGCAGTGGTGGCTCACGGACCGCAGTTGGGTCAGTGGCAGATCCCTCTCCCTACCCCAACTGGAGCACATAGTAGTGACTGATGCGTCCCTCCTGGGCTGGGGGGGCCACATGGGAGAGGCGGAGATCAGAGGCCTCTGGTCTCCGGCCAAGTCCCGGCTCCATATTAACCTTCTGGAGCTGCGGGCGATCCGACTTGCACTGAAGGCATTCCTTTCCTCTGTCCGGGGAAGTGTAGTGCAGGTGTTCACAGACAAGACCACCGCCATGTGGTACTGCAACTAACAGGGCGGGTGGGGTTGTGGGCCCTATGCCAGGAGGCTCTGCGGCTCTGGCAGTGGCTGGAACACCAGGGTGTCACTCTGATGGTTCAACACCTGGCAGGTTCCCTGAACGCCAGGGCGGACGAACTCAGCCCCCGGTGCATGATGGATCACGAATGGCGTCTGAACGCGGACGTGGCGCAAGGTCTCCTTCAGCAGTGGTGAGAGCCTTGGTTAGATCTATTCACCACCGAAGAGAACGCGCAATGTCATCAGTTCTACGTGTTGGAATTTCCAAGGCGGCACTCGGAGACGCTTTTCATCGCGAGTGGAGCTGCGGTCTGTTGTACGCCTTTCCTTCAATACCACTTCTGCCCAGAGGGCTGCAGAAGATCAGGTGCGACCAGGCCCAAGTCATCCTTGTGGCTCCGGACTGGGCACGAAGATACTGGTATCCCGAGCTACTCAGCATGTCAGTCGATTCCCCGATTTGTCTGCCTCTTCAGGAGGACCTTATGTCAGGGGGACAGTCCTCCACCCGAATCTGTCAGTCTCCACCTACATGCGTGGAGATTGAGCGGCGACAGTTGAGGCCATTTGACCTGTCTCCTGAAGTCTGTGATGTGATTCTGGCAACCAGGCGTCCCTCCACAAAATCAGTATACGCCTGCAGTTGAAACAAATTTGTGGCATGGTGCATAGCAAAGGCTGTGGATCCCCTTTCTGCCCTCCTTTCAGAGGTTCTCCTCTTAATTGTTTCTCTTGCACAGCAGGGCTCTGCTCTGGGCACTATCAAAGGCTCCCTCTCAGCCATCTCAGCCTTCTTAAGGCTTCCTGATCATCCTTCTCTTTTCAAGTCCCCTGTTGTAAATAGATTCTTAAAGGGCATCACTCACATGTTTCCTCCTGTTACTTTTGTGATGCCTCAGTGGGACTTGAACCTTGTTCTGACTTATTTGATGTGCGCTCCTTTCGAGCCACTTCACAATTGCCTTCTTCGTCTTCTAACTCTTAAGAATGCATTTCTGGTTGCCATCACCTCTGCCAGGAGAGTGAGTGAGCCCCAGGCTCTATCTTCTCAACCTCCTTTCCTCTCTGCCCATCCAGACAAAGTTGTCTTGAGAACGCGTCCCTCTTTCCTGCCCAAAGTAGTCACAGCCTTCCACATCGGGCAGTCCATTACCTTGCCCACCTTCTTTCCTCCTCCGCAACTCCTCGAAAGAGGAAGAGAGGCTCCACCGTCTGGACCCAAAACGTGCGCTCTCATTCTATCTGGATCGCACACGCCAGTTCAGGATGGACGGCCAGCTCTTTGTTGGTTATGTGGGAGCTAAGAAGGGACGGGCGGTGCACCAACGGACCATATCTCGATGGGTCGTTTTGTGCATCAAGGCTTGTTATTCACTGGCTAAAAAGGAGCCTCCTGTGGGGCTGCGTGCCCATTCCACTCGGGCCACGGCGGCTACTACTGCCCTGGGTCTGGGAGTTCCCTTGCAGGACATCTGTCAGGCAGCTACATGGGCCTCGCTGCACACGTTTGCTAGACACTACTGCCTGGACAGCCAAGTCCGAAGAGATGGCTTTTTCGGCCGTTCTGTCCTCCGGGACTTTCTGGTGTGATCATTGGTTCGCAGACCCACCACCAGGATTGGTATTGCTGGGGTATCTATTCTAAGGTATGGAATCTAACACAAACCTGTTTCTTTCAGATGCACAAGTTACTTACCTTCGGTAACGATATATCTGTAACAAACAGTAGTTAGTGTTAGATTCCCTACCGCCCCACCCATCCTCCCCGTTCTGCAAACCGATATCTAGGGTTAAGGTACATCCCCTTGAGGGCCCTAGGTTTATGGCACCAGTGTCTGTTTTTATCACGGCTCTGCTTTCCTGGCACGGAAAAGCTGTGTACAAGAACTGACGTCAGCACGCGAGGGGGACGTCTAAGTACTCCGGCGACCTCATCCCGGTGCCAACGACGCCGACGGCGGACGCGGAGTCCCAGACGACGCCTACCGATGCGAGAGGGTACTGCTACGCAAAACTTTCCGGATCCAGTCTGACGCCTGGGGATATTCTAAGGTAGGGAATCTAACACTAACTACTGTTTCTTACAGATATATCGTTACCGAAGGTAAGTAACTTGTGCTTCTTGTTCATTTGAGAAGTTTCTAGTGACCTCTGTGTTATCGGGCACACACAAGTAGTTTTTTAATGTACACGATAGACATACTGACCTCAGTCCTATGTCAAAACTATAGTGTATATTATCCCAATGCGCAGAGCTTATCAGGGATATAGGAACTACACTGCAATGTGAGGTTTTGGAGCACAATGAAACCTGCCTCAAGAGCAGCTCCATTGATTCCGGGAGCTGGACAGAGAATAAGCATTTGACTTGAAGTGGTCTTGATGCTGAGTCGTCTTATGCTTGGCAATGTAGAGTTTCAAGTCACGTTCCATGATAGCCTATGGGTCATCAACGCACAGTCTCCGAAGGTCTTGGAGTAGTGGCTCGACCCAAGACTGCACACCTTCCGGCGCACAGGATTACTACGGAAAAAGCTTCAGGATCCAGTCTGATGCCTGGGGAATAGTCGATGAGGAATCTACAGCTAGATAACAAAAATGATGTTACCAAAGGTAAGTAACTTGTTCAATAAAATCAATCAAGATTACAGTCATGAAATAGTGTCTTCCTTTTTTGAATTGCCCATTCCGTTCTACTGTTCTCAATGTGTCTTTTAAAAGTACAGTGCTTGAATTCAGTTACTCTGCGTCTTTACACCTGTTTAAGCTTTCTTCAGTTGTTATATTTGCGACTACTACATGATCTCTAAACCCTGTAATGACATCCTCGCTATCTCTTGACAAGAGAACAGGAAGTGGTAGACAATAGAAGTGCTGTGCCCACTCAGATCAGCATAACCAGAGCTGTCATTTCCTGTGATGATAGAGGTAGATCTGAGACAAAATGGCAGTCCATTTCCTTTTCAACAAAGGCAGATCAAGCAGGGACCTGAGCTTTGAGTTGATGGTCTCAGCCGGTCAGTCTTCAAATATTCTAAGATGTGACAGACACAGGGTTCAGCAAAAAGTGGAATGGAGTGATTTAGACTAAAGCCCTTTAATATTTGATTAGATGTTATAGCAGGAGTCCTTGATGAGTCTTTTTACAGCTAAAGTATGTATTTTCACATTCAAGCCTGAAGTTGAATTTCAGTGGACCAAATGGGTTCTCCACATCTTCAAGTAGGTAGGAATCTGGATGCTTGTTCAAGACAAGTAGTCATACTAAAGAAGAAAAGGGTTACAATTCCTACAAGACTTAAGACTGCTCAACTAGCCTCTTTTTGATGGGAATTTCTAAATATTGACTCTTCAGGCTTCTATTTATCGTATAAATGTTCTGTATGCCATGGACTCTGTGATATGATACATTTAAACATTTGGTTATCAAAATGCAAAGAAAATAAGAAAAAACATGGGATAAAATGTTCACATTTCAAGGTCAACTGAAACGTGATATTTTACCTGTAAATCCACCTGAGAATGACCCGAGTATCCCATCAGAACTCCGGGCCCCATTCCTTCTCACATTTTCTTCACAGAGATCTTCCCCACTGATTTGTAGATTCTGAATTTCCACAACTTTTCTTTCTCTATAAAGAATGGAGAGTTCCAATGCCCACTTTCATTTCCCCATGTGCTGCAGCTGCCCTCTTCCCAATATTTCCATCATCCATCAAGCTGTATATTGGGAAAACTCATGAGGAAATGATTTGCCTAAAACATCCCAACATTTCTTATTCCCTGCCATTCTTTTTCCTCTATACCACCCAGACCAGGATTTCCATGCTGCCCTTTCTGAAATTCCTTAACCTCTCTCAAGAGGTCACAGATACTATATCTAGACCTAGAAATCTCGATGGCATCAGTGACAGCCATATTTGGCCAATGGTTAAGCTAGATCTATCAGTTTCCTCCATACAGGAGAAGGCTAATTGAAGAATGCCAAGAAAGCTCCACAAAAACTAGAAAATGTGCTTGAATTTTCCATAGAGGTGTGATAAGAATCTTAGTGCTTTCTTTGAAAGCGTTTGAGCTAAAACACTTGGAATTGTGTCTCTTGGCTCAAGTGTTAATTCACTGTGGCTGAATTCTTACCAAACTCATACCCAACTGCAGAGCCGCAGAACATTCAGTTGAGAAGTAAATAGGTCCTCTGACTAATAGACTTATTTGTGAATCTTACCACATTGCAGACACCCAGCAAGTATTCATTTTTACTGAAGCCCAGTCCCCAGGTAGATCTTTTAGCAAACCTCTAAAATATTCACCATCCTGAGCAGTATACATCATTGTACCTTCTGGGACGGAAGCCTTACAGTATAAGCCCCTTGAGCAGTTTTGTGAGGTCTGCTTACCATCAGTCACGATCTAGCCACACCAAGCCCTAGACGCCCAGACCATCTGGTTTCAGATTCGATCTCTGGAACCAAATCGGTGCTAAAGAGCATTTCCATTACAAGATTCCCTATGATCCAGCAACCAGTGAAGTTCTGTCCTTTCTCTCACTGTCAGTGGTTTGTTTTTTGCTTAAGACACACTGAGTGTGAGATATCGGACCTTGAAAACCAGTTAAAATCAGCAAGCCCAGGAAAAGCACTAGGATAGAAGAGGCTGGAAGACCCACTATCCTTACCTGATCTTGACCAAAGACTATGTGTCTTGCAAGGGCTAAGTAGGTACCCTTCTTGTTGGAAAACATTTTCTGTACGTGAATACTCCATGTCTCATGGTTTTTGTCAATAACGTAGTTCATCAGAAATTTCCCTCAGAGTCAATTTCAGCAGTACAGTTGTTGCCTGAAGAACATGCAGAAGACAAGACTCCTTTGATTGTGACCTGAATATTGTTTTTCAGCTTTGTATACATGATCCTTTACAGCCTCAGAGCATCCACAACTGATGTGAGTAGATTAGAAAAACATCATAGAGCTGATGAAAGATTGAAGGACCCATAAATGATATGTTCAAGGCATATGAGCTGCAGATTACACACTATGAATAGATGGCCACCTAGTGTTAGGCCCGGATGTTTGCAGTTTGTTTTGTTGTAGAAAAGTCTTTCGGAGTCACGGGATAGGTGACTCCTCCTTAGGATGATACTGCGCATGGGCATCGGCTCCATCCCCAGATTGTTTTTTTCCGCCACCGGGCTCTGATGTGTTTCCAGCGCTCCATGTTGGAACCGATTTCCTTCGGCGCGCAATCCTCACCAAACTACGAAACTTAGTTTTTAACGCTTTCCAGTCGACGCTAATCTTCAAACATCGAGGATCTCTATTTCGGTCGTCGTCGACGGCCTTCGGGCCTACCCTGGCCTCAACTCCAGCTCATGGAAAGGACGCCATTTAAGAAGTGTCCTCGATGTGGGCCGAAGTTTCCCCACACCGACCTGCATGAGGTGTGTAACCTCTTTCTCTCCCCGGAACCCGAGGCGAAAGACTGTTCAGCTTGTGCCTCTTTCCGCTCCAAAAAAACTACCCGGGACCGAAGAGCGAGGAGAACAATGGCTCAAAGATCTTCAGCTCCGATTCTGGACGACATCTTCGAGGAGGGCACGACGTCGACTGCAGCTCCGAAGCAGAAGATTCCGAAGTCAAGGACATCACTCCAGCGCAGCGGGTGGTAAGTAAGACAGTCGACCCAAACCCCTCATCGACACAGAAGGCCCCGGTCACACCCTCGCCCTCCAGCTCGGGTGCACACCTGCAAATTGCTTCTCCTGCCCCACCTTCGTGCCCGGCTTAGAAGCTTACCAAGCCTTCAGGCGACTCGAGTTCGAGTGGACCTTCACACAGTGCCGACACACACACACCCGCACCGAAAAAGACAATGGCCCCGACATCCAGGCCATCGGCACCGAAGCACACCACTCTCCTTCGGCACCGAAACTCAGGTCGGAACCAAGCAAGCCTGCTCCGGATTCCAAGACACCACCGGAACCGAAAAAATCATCGGATCCGAAAGGGTCATCGGATCCAAAAACCGTACCGGAAACGAAAAAACACTCTGAACCGAAAAAAGCTTCGGAGCCGAAAAAGACAGCTGCCTCCCCAGTTAAAGACATTGCCAAGAAACCAAAACAGGCCATCTCGGTGCACAAGACTTCCTCCGCACCAAAAGATCACTCCCCTGCAGTGGATTTATCCTACCCAGACCCTGCTCAAAAGACTCTGGCTAAGGACCCAGTCACTGGACACATAGTTTTGGCTCCAAAAAAGCGACCACTGGACACACCAGCTCCATCTCCGCATTCAAAGAAGTAGGACATGGCTACCTCTCCCTTAAGACTGCCTTCCCCTTCTCTCTCACCTGTACCATCACCACCACCACAGCATTCTCCAGCATCTCCTATCACACCACACAGGGATGATAGCTCTGACGATATGGGGGGGTAACACACCTGATCCAACAACGCCCACAGGATCCCCAGACCCGTGGGACAATTATACCACCCCAGATGTCCCAAATGTCCCTCAGGATGACATTTACCCCTCAAGGCCTTCCTCACCAGAAGACACTATAGGGTTTAATGAATTAATTTACAGGGCTGCACATTATCATGGGGTAGATATTTATACAGACCCTGTTGAAAAAGACTTCCTGATGGATACATTCGATAATGCACAAAGGTCTTCCTCCATCTTGCCCATGCTCAAAGGAGTAATCAAGCATGCTCCTGAAGTCTTCAAAGACCCAGTCAGAACTCGGGTCATTAACCCTAGGATAGAGAAAAAATATAAAGCTGCCCCATCAGACCCAGCATATATTAAAGGCCCAGTACCACTAGACTCACTTGTAGTTTCCAACGCACGCAAGAGAGCAAACTCACAAACATCCGGTGAGACTGCACCACCAGATAAGGAGTCTAAGCTGCTTGACGCATCAGGCAAAAGAACAGCGTCTCAAGCAGCAAACATGTGGCGTATCGCCAATACACAGGCACTGCTAGCCAGATATGACAGGGCACATTACGATGAGCTAGAGTCACTAATGAGGCACCTCCCTGATAAGTACAAAGATAGAGCAAACAAGCTCATCCAGGAGGGGAAAAACATCACAAACACCTCTATTAGGTGTGCCCTTGATGCAGTGGACACGGCCTCTAAGGCAGTTAACACCAGCCACTTGCTACGCAGACACGCCTGGCTGCGCATATCAGGGTTCAAACCAGAGGTACAAAGCGCCATTCTTAACCAATCCTTTGACGAACAACACCTATTTGGACCCGAGGTAGATGTATCGTTAGAGAAAATGAAGAAAGATACAGACACCGCCAAATCTATGGGAGCTCTGCTGTCGCAGGCTCCCAGACTTTCATTTCGTTGCTCAAACTATCGAGGTGCCACCAGGGGATATACTTCAGACACCACTACTACCTCGTACAAAGCCCCTACACAGTCTACCTACAGTAAAGGCTGCCAAAGGTTGGGTACAGGGGTAACAATAACAAAGGCAGAGACAAGAATAACAACTCACACTCTGCCTCTACCCCAGCCCAATGACTCCCTTCCCCTTCCCCCGCCTCATTCCACTCCTGTCGGGGGAAGACTTCAACAGTACCTGCCAGCCTGGGAAAACATCACATCAGACAGGTGGGTGCTCCAAATAATTCAATCGGGTTATTGTCTGGAACTAACATCTACCCCCGCAAACATACCACCCAAGCAACGTCCAATGTCACAAGAACATTTAACATTGCTCAGACAGGAGGTAATATCTCTACTGCAGAAAAATGCAATAGAAATAGTTCCACAGCATCAGAAAAGCAAAGGAGTATATTCCCTATATTTCCTAATACCAAAGAAGGACGGATCTCTAAGACCCATCCTAGACCTCAGACCTCTAAACCTTTCCCTACAGTTGGATCATTTTCATATGGTCACACTACAACAGGTCCTCCCATTACTGGTATTAAACGACTTCCTTGTCACTCTAGATCTGAAGGACGCCTACTTCCATATTCCCATCCACGC
Organism: Lissotriton vulgaris; assembly: GCF_964263255.1. Classification (NCBI taxonomy): domain Eukaryota; kingdom Metazoa; phylum Chordata; class Amphibia; order Caudata; family Salamandridae; genus Lissotriton; species Lissotriton vulgaris. The sequence continues at coordinate 882,798,030 of NC_141693.1, forward strand.
AGCACACAGAAAATATCTCAGATTTGTGCTAGACGGACAACACTACCAGTTCAAAGTGCTACCATTCGGGGTCACAACAGCGCCAAGGGTGTTTACCAAATGCCTAGCAGTAGTAGCAGCACACCTAAGAAGACTGCACATTCACGTCTTCCCATATCTGGACGACTGGCTCATATAAGCCAGGTCATACAGACAGTGTGTGCAAAACACTCAAGCTACTATTCAACTGCTTCACAACTTGGGATTTACTGTAAATCACGTCTAATCGCACCTGCACCCCTCGCACATACAACAATATCTCGGCGCTACAATAAACACCCAACTAACACTAGCCCATCCCTCTCCAGCCAGGATAACCAGTGTACCAACTCTCCTAACAAGATTCAAACTACAACACTCGCTTCCAGCTTGAGTGTTCATGCAGCTCATAGGAATGATGGCATCTTGCATATTTATAGTACCTCACGCAAGACTGCAAATGCGTTCACTTCAAGAGTGCCTAGCTCGCATATGGAACCAGGCTCGTGGTCAATTAACAGACCTAGTGTTGGTAGACAGTCGGACTCATCGCTCTCTGCAATGGTGGAGCAGTAAAAACCTTTCAAAGGGCCGACCGTTTCTAGAGCCAGTTCCTCAAATAATCAAGACCGGGGACGCATCGCTCTCCGGCTGGGGAGCTCACCTACTGCATCACACCATGCAAGGCAGATGGACACCGCAATAAAAGGTACTCCTCATCAACCACTTGGAGTTACTATCTGTTTTTCTAGCCCTAAAAGCATTCCAAAAACAAGTATCAAGCAAAGCAGTCTTAGTCCGCACAGACAATATGACAGCCACGTACTACATAAACAAACAAGGGGGTACACACTCTCTGCAGCTCTCTGTTAGCACAGCAGATATGGAAATGGGCTATACCACTAAAGATCTTCCTCTTAGCCCAACAAGTTCCAGGAGTACAAAACACCATAGCAGATCTGCTAAGTCGACAGACACTGCAGATCCACGAGTGGGAACTTCATCCACAAGTTAATCAACCGTTCTTTCAAATGTGGGGACAACCTCAGATAGACCTCTTTGCCACCCACGAAAACGCAAAATGCCCAAAGTGCGCCACCAGATATCCACACACGCTGTCCGAAGGCAATGCGATATGGATGAAGTGGTCAGGACAATTTGCGTACGCTTTTCCTCCTCTCCCACTACTTCCGTTAGTGGTACACAAGCTACAGCAACATTCCCTAACACTCATTCTATTTGCTCCAACTTGGGCCAGACAACCGTGGTACACCACGCTGCTGCAGCTATCTGTGGTACCACACCAGAAACTAAGCCTATCTCCACGCCTATCACCACAGAACCATGGAGAGATCAGACACCCGGACCCAGCTCAGCTCAACCTAGCGATCTGGCCCCTAAAGTCATAGAGTTTGGTTACCTCAATCTTCCTCCAGAATGCATGAACGTTATTAGAGACGCTAGACGTCCTACTACTAGAGCATGTTATGCTGCTAAGTGGAAACGGTTTGTGATATACTGTCAAAAGAACCACATAAATCCTTTAGATGAGTCTATTCAACACATCATAGGATACCTATTACACCTTCAAAAGTGTAATTTAGCCTACACGTCTGTCAGACTACACCTTGCTGCCATTGCAGCATATTTACAAAATAGTCAACATGTATCTCTTTTTAGAGTACCTGCTATAAAAGCTTTCATGGAAGGACTCAAAAGAATAATCCCTCCCAGAATGCCACCTTCATCAGTGTGGAACTTAAACATTGTTCTCACACGGTTAATGGGATCTCCCTTTGAACCGTTACATAAATGTGAATTGCAATTCCTAACTTGGAAAGTAGCTTTCCTAGTAGCTAGCTATTACTTCTCTCAGAAGAGTTAGTGAACTACAAGCATTTACCATTCAAGAACCCTTTCAGCAAATGCATCATAACAAAGTGGTTCTACGTACTAATCCTAAATTCCTTCCAAAAGTCATTTCACCTTTCCATCTAAATCAATCTGTTGAGCTGCCCGTATTTTTCTCGCAGCCACAAACAGTCGCAGAAAGAGCTCTACACACCTTAGATGTCAAAAGAGCATTACTGACCTACATCGAAAGGACACACTTTTCGTAAAACTAAACAACTTTGTGTGTCCTTTTCACCACCACATAAAGGCAACCCCATATCAAAATCGGGGATAGCTAGGTGGATTGTTAAATCCATACAAATATGTTCCCAGAAAGCAAAACGTACGTTAACAATTCCTCCAAAAGCCCATTCTACAAGGAAAATAGGGGCTTCAATGGCATTCTTAGGGACAATACCCCTAGATGAAATATGCAAAGCAGCTACATGGTCTACACCGCACACATTCACAAAACACTATTGTGTAGATGTGCAAACAAAACAACAAGCCACTGTGGGCCAGGCTGTACTAAAAACTCTGTTTCAAACAACTGCAACAGATAGGGGCAGTCGCCGCTAAAGGTCAGTACTGCTATACAATCTATGCACAGGGTGTAATCTGCAGCTCATATGCCTCGAACGGAAAATGCTACTCACCAGTTTGCCTCTGGCATGTAGAGCTGCAGAGTTACACATGCCCACCCGCCTCCCCGGCTGCCTTTATCTGTTCCAGTATTATCTTAATTAGATACAAATCGCATGGACATCACTACTTGTTGTACAGCTCCATCACTTCCCTAATGGCGAAAAACAGTCTGGGGATGGAGCCGATGCCCATGCGCTGTATGATCCAAAGGAGGAGTCACCTGTCCTGTGACTTCCAAAGACTTTTCTACAATAACAACAAACTGCAAACATCCGGGCCCAACACTAGGTGGCCATCTATGCACAGTGTGTAACTCTGCAGCTCTACATGCCAAGAACAGATGCATACTGGTAAGTAGCATTTTCCTACTTATTTCTGTAACACTCTTCATGGTTGATCTCTTTATAATAGCAGATTTCTTACTACTCTCCCACCTCCCTGTTCTGCTGGGTGTACTCCTATACATCATCATAAGGTTTCAAGTTAGATTTTGCCACACTATCACCTACAATTTGTGTGAAATTCTCTGTGCCTGAGGGCATGGAATAAGAAAAATAAGAAATGGACATCGGTACGCATGGGGGATGCCTCCTCTCTGGCACTTTGTGGATGATAGAGCCTCAAGGCATGCAGGAGCATGGCTGAAAAAATCTCTAGATTCATTCTGGGATCTGGAGATAGTCTAAGGTGAGGAACCTCTGGTTCTGTAGAGTGTCTGCTGGAAAGAGCATTACGGAATGCAGGTGACTTGTTTTTCTTCTCATGATGTACAATACACAGAAGCGCCCCAAAATAGATTGCCTCTCTACCAGAAAGAGCAGGAAGAAGAGGGGCTAGTCAGAAGGTGACAATTAAAGGTGGTACTACTCGCTAATTAAGTTAAAAGGATACTTTTTACGAAAGCTTGCTTTGGAAAATATTTTTAACACTTCCTGCTGGTCAGTGGAATATTACAGTTAGAGATGAATACTATTTGCTGACATGTCTAGCCATAGAATTATTTGATGACTTGCACTTTAATAGGATATTACCTAATGAAATGAGTAATGCATGAGTATTTGCTGTGAGTTTGCAAATGTTGAGATGTGAAAGTATCTAAATATGTTAAACCTTTAATAATTCCTGCTTTTCTTGTTATAGGCTCACCATTTGTGAATGCAATTATTCACAAAGGATTTGATGAAAGGCATGCTTATATAGGTGGAATGTTTGGAGCTGGTATTTATTTTGCTGAAAATTCATCCAAAAGCAACCAGTATGTGTATGGAATTGGAGGGGGCACAGGGTGTCCTCTTCACAAAGATAGATCTTGTTACATTTGCCTAAGGTAAGTAAAATGTATTTTCTTGAACTTCCTGGTTTGTTATATTGTATTGTAATTGCATTTATATAGCTTTTACTCCCCTGACGAGGTGTCTAAGCACTTTTCATTGGGTAGCATGTTACTCCGGAACCCAAAAAGGATTAGTGGTGAATTAGTATAAGGAAATATGAATTTATTTGACCGGTGGACCTGTGAGTCTGTTAGTTGGATTGAAAAGAATAATGGAGGGATAAAAGAGGGAATGGTTTAGAAAGTGATTATTTGGAGATAATAGCAGTATGAGGAGGTTTTGGATGAGTAAAGGAGAGATGGAGTGGAAAAGAGTCTCTAGAAGTAGATTTTGGAGTAAGATGATGAGGTATTGGATGAATCTAGGAGGGATACATGAGGGAAGGATTTAGAAAGTCTTGTTTTGGAGATCCGAATAGTAAAAAGAGGTTTGGGATGATGCAAGGAGGGATAGAGAAGGGAAGACTCTATAAAGGATTATTTCAGGGGATCCTAATAGCAGAATGAGGTTTGGGATGAGTCAGAGTGGAGTTTAAAGATATATTGAGAGAGGAATAGGGTGAGATATATGGTAGTGCATTGGAGAGGTTTTTTTTTTTTCATTTTATTTTTTTACAGTAGGAGTAAAGCAATACATATATATAGATAAATAAATACCTGGACGGTATATATGTATAAGAGAGGTAATAAATAAATATTTAAGTTATATTTCATAAAATCAGATGCCCATATTGATTAATGAATTCATAACCGGTTCAAAATATTCTCTTGGATATGCCTCACTCTGGTTGGCTGGGCCCCCCCATCTGCAAGATGGCAGGGACTGAGAGTTGTTCTTCGCCTCGCCTCCCCCACCTAAGGGGTGGGGTTGGCAAAGGTGTGTTCAAGGCTCTTGTCTGAGCCCAACGCTTTTTTAATGTTTATATGGCCCCTTTTGCGAAAATTGTGCAACCTTTCGGTTTTGAGATTGTATCATACGCTGACGATACCCAATTGTTATTTCCGATAGGCTCAAACCATGTGGATGAGAAATCCCGGTTCTCAAGGGGAATGTTAGCTATCTCGGAGTGGATGCGGGAAAGATGCCTCCAGCTCAACCCTGGGAAAATGGAGATGATGCTCCTAAGTAAAGCCGCCCACTACTGGTCAGCCGACTGGTGGCCAGTAGAGTTGTTCGAGGCCCCTATCCCCTCCTCCTCAGTCAAATCCTTGGGTATTCAACTGGATCATAAACTTTTCCATGAAAGACAACATCAAATCCATTGCAGGGTCACGCTACTACAGCCTCCGGCTTTTACGAAAAACTCTCCCCTACCTTCCATTAGAACATCGGAAAACCGTCGTCCAGGCTCTGGTTATGAGCAAACTCGATTACGGGAATGCACTATTGGCCAAAGTTGGAGACACAGCGTTAGCTAAACTGCAGGTTATACAAAATACTGCAGCCAGGATGGTCTTGAACCGCCCCCCAGGATCTCCATCCCTCCCCTTACTTGGAGAACTTCACTGGCTCCCAGTGAAAAAGAGAGTCCTTTTTAAGACCTGTTGTCTTTCCTTTAAGGCCCTCAAAGGGGAGGGACCCCGTTACCTACAAGGGAAGTTACACAAGTATGCATTAGAACGTAACCTCAGATCCAACTCTCAGGCCCTCCTTAGGGTTCCTCGTATTCGCCTGAGCCGCACAGGAGGCAGGGCTTTCTCATATGTCGCCCCCAAATACTGGAACTCGTTACCGGAGGTGTTGCGTAAATCAACACCTCTCCAACCATTTCAGAAACTACTGACAACGTTCTTGTTCTAAAGCCTTCCTTCTCCTGCAAATCTACTTCCATCCCTCCAGAGGTCCTCCTCCAGGTACAAGTGCTGAGATGCCCCCGGGTGGTTCACGCACTATACAAAAAGTCAATAACATAACATAACACCTCTCTTCCTCACTTGATTTTGCCATTGAATCTCCCGCCCAGAGTGGGTAACCGAACCGGTGGGGACCAGTTGCTGGAAGCAGCAAAAGGCCTGGAGAAGCTCACAAAGGCGGCAAGCCTTTGAAGCTTCTCCTTTGTGGACCCTGCCCATCCGGGGGGAGGAGGCATGGCACCTCGTCCCAGGATGTGCATGGTTTCAGACCCCCGAGCGCAGCAAGCTACGACCCAGGAGGACAGAAACATGTCTGGTGGTGACAGCAGGGGAGCAGCCACTCAGCCTAGACACTAGTGTTAGGTTATTTTTCAGGGGGCATCTCTAAGGTGTGCATTTTTCATTAAATCCCACTCTGGCATCAGTGTGGGTTTAATGTGTGGTATCAAACTCAGTTTTCAGTAAAGCCATTTTGGTGCTGTGGAGTTCGTAATGACAAACTACCAGCACCATATACTCTTAAGGGCATTATTGCACTTACAATGTCTAAGAATTGGCTTGGACACTGTAGGGGTACAGGGCTCATGCACCTGTACCCTCACCACTGGCATAGTGCACCCAGATAGAGGGGTGTCTGATCTATGCCAGGGCAAGCGGGTTGTAGGCATGAAACACAGGGATGTGTGCCTGCGAAGATCTAGTGTATTGGTTTTTTTAATCAGTTTCTACTGATTTTCTCGCAACAGTACACAATCAAGTCATATACATGCAGATGCAAGAGACTAAATCATGTCCATTGCTCCCATAGAGGACTGAAACATTACATGACATCAAATATCGTACGACAGGTCTTAAGGTATTGTGTTGATAAGGTATATATGCAGAAAAGGGAGCTCTTCTCACTAGTCAAGATCCTTGTCATTAAAGCTTTCAAGGAAGGCCTTAAACAGGTCATACTCCAAGGTCGCCTCATGATCCAATCTGGAAACTCAGTTTCCTCACCAGATTCATGTGCTCTCCTTTTGAACCACTAGACTCTTGCCCTATATAGTTCATCTCATAGATGTCCCCTTCCTTATAGCCATAACTTCCCTTGGGCGTATTAGTGGGCTACAGTCCACAACACAGCAAGATCCTTTTTTTTTTCTAGGTCCACAATGGCAGGGTTGTCGTTAGAATCAACCCCTTGTTTCTGCCAATGGTGTGGTCTCCCTTCCACCTTAACCAGACATTTGAGCCTCAAGTCTTCTTCCCACATGCTCACTCAATAGCAGAAAGAGCACTACACAGACTTGATGTCATATGTGATCTTTTGCATTACATAAATATGACTACGTTCTTCCATAAAACATTAACAGCTTTTTGTTCCATTTGTGCAGCCCCTAAAGGGCATTCCATACCAAAGGCATGTGTAGCCAGGTTGATTGTCAAATGTATACCAACCAGCTACCTTAAAGCCAAATGGACCTAACCTGCCCTTCCCAGACCTCACTCCATCCGCAAACAGGGCATCACTGGCCTTCCTGAGGAACCACCCCTAGCAGACATCTGTAAAGCTGCCACATGGTTAATGCAAAAACCCTCATAAAGCACTATTATTTAGACGTACTTGCAAGACAACAGTCTAGAGTTGGTCAAAGTGTCCTGATGACTCTGTTTCAGACCTCTGCACCATCCACAGGCTAGACATTGTTCACGGGAGTACTGCTTTACAGTCAATGCAGAAAATGTGTATCAACAGCCACTCATGCTATGAACTGATTGTTACATACCCTGTAAGCATCTGTTCGTTGCATGTAGCACTGTAGATTAATTGGCGCCCTCACTCCTCTCCAGAATCTTGTGTTTGGTACGGATATCTTCAGCCTACAAGAGTACTCATACAACACGTGGTCACTGTACTCTACTTACTACTCCATACATTCCCCCTCACTCGCTGCGAAGAAAAAGATCTAACAATGCCAATGCATACTGACTTACAAAAGAGGAGTCGCTGATACCTTGTGACTCGAAAGACTTCTGGAAAAGAAAAAACAAGTTGTAAACGTAGGAGCCCAACACAAGATGGCAGTAGTATGCAGAGCATGTGACTCTACAGCATTACATGCGACAAAAGAAGACTTACAGGGTATCATAATCCTTCTGATGGCCTTTGTCTTGTGCATCTACCAATGCTATGCTTGTAAATCTAGATATGCTATGCTGGTAACTTATTTCATTTATGCATGTATAATTTGGATGAACCTACAGATTTGCTGTGCAAATGTATTTGCATGACACCAATCCACACTTTTCCTCTTTATTTACATGCTTTATGATTATACAGCGCTGTTGTATTCTGTGTTGGCCTCTCATCACCCCAAACGAGGAACTGCATATAGGCCCCACCTGTGCATGCCGACGGGTTCCTTTTTTCCCCACACCCTTCCTCACACATCTACAGCTTCACCCCCAAACCTGTTAATTGTACCAACACCAAATTCTGAAAAGCGTTGTGCTGCAATTGTGGGAAGCAGGTGTGGGTCACAGACCCTCACGACATTTCCATTCTCAATTTAATTGTGTACTATAAATGCTACCTCATGCACCCGAAAGCCATCAAGGAGCGGGAATCGAAACTGCACAGTGTGGAACATTCATCCCTTTCACCACTGTAAAGCAGGTGAGAAACCACTCAGTGAGACTCTGTTTGGCTAAAATTCAGATGCAGTTCAGTGGCTTCGGAGTGTGCTGCAAGATGATAATGAGGAGGCAGACCACTTACTCTTCCTTAACTATACTAATGCTGAATTATACTTACACGTTCAAAATGCTAGTGATTTAAACATTTTTTTGAGACTGAATTAAATCTCCACCAGGCCAACCGACAGAGGAAAATGCCCACTTTGTGGTTGTTTGAAGGTCAGCAGAAGCTTGACTTGTGGCTACTTAATGTTGACGTAGTTGCAAGGCTGTTGGCTGAAATCTTACAGCCATGCAGAGCCTTTTCTACCATTTAATGAGGCCTCAGGAGACACTTTGATGCCGTCTTGGACAAAGCAGAACTCAGCTCCTCAAGTTAGTCGCCCAGTGGTTGATAGACATAGGCTGGCAACTGGCATTTCTCACCCAGCAAACGAACCTGCAAAGTTTAGAGGCCCAGGTTTCCACTAGCAACATCAATCCTAGCTCCTTCCATTCTGCACCGCCCAATAGGGAGTCAACGTGCATAGACTCTTACAGCTACAGAGTATTATCTTCAGCCTGGCCCTCTGGTCCAAAAATGTGGTTTCCTAGGCTGATAGACTGATAAGATTTGGCCTGTGAATCTTGCCAAATTCAAGAACATCCTCACTCAAATGACGGGAATTCAGGACATCGTTTTTTGGTCATGGGCATGCCTTTTAAAGTATCACGACTCTTTGGAGAAAAGGCCAAGTCGGCACTAGGGCGTGATAAAGATGGCCACATTACAACCTGCTCCTTAGGTTTGCTTTCACTGATCTGCCAGTTTCACAATACAGAACATTTTGAGACTAATCGCTGGGTATCGCCTAAGTCCAGTATCAGACCTCACAATTAGTTCATGGGCCGACCCAGATTTTTCTTTTCTCCTGAGGGCGTTGTGGTAGCTGAGGTCACCAAGAGGAGCAATCTTCCAGCTCCCTCACTCTCGTCAATGGCTTAAAGCTGCTTTCATTTCCCCTTCCAGGAAAATGCACCGATAGTATGAGGCAGGAGTTGATTTTTCCTACACAGCTGGCAATCGATTACTTCTGATCGGTGGATGCTGTAAATTCTCCAGAAAGGATGTCCCATGCGATTCCATAAACCCTTTCTTGTATTCTACCCAGGTTTCAGAAGATCATGCGGTCATCCTCCTGTAGGAAGTCAAGCCGCTTTCTACCAAATGGGCCCAAATCAGAAGAGGGTGAAGGATGTTATTCCCACTGCTTTCTGGTGCCCAATACGGATTGAAGGATGAGGTCTATTCTGGATCTTCAACCCCTAAATTACTTCCTAAGGAAATACAACTTCAAAATGCTGACTGACCCGGACCCTCTCTTCTCTGGATACTGGGGATTGGATGGTGTCCTTTTATTTGCTGGATGCATATATCCATGCCCATCCTGCAGTCTCACATGCGTTTGCTCTCCTTTGTAGTGGGGTATAGTAGTGAAATGTGGTGAATTACATGGTGAGGTTGTGTGACCTCGCTGTGTAGTAAACTTACAAACCCTTTCAGGACCAGTAGTTTATTTTTTGTTAAACCTGAAGCTCAACCATGGGAAGCAGTGGCTCTGAGCAGTCGGGCATACACAAAGGAAAAAGTGTTCAGAATCAACAGCACCAAAAAAAATTGAAGAGACATTCAAGAAATCCGACACCCATTTATAAAAATATACCCTATGTTGATGTAGTTTTAGGCACCACAATGAAAAAGATCTACAGGAGGGTTCTGGAGAAACAGCAATTACAAGGTATAAGAATTATGCATTTTTCCACTTAACTGCAAACAAGCATTGGCAAATGCAACAAATTTGACACAAACATTTTCAGGAAAACATATGTAAGTATCAACAAGGTTATTTTGAGTTATTTATGCTACCAACTCTGGCAGGGAGCCAGTACGGGGGACCAGCAGGGTCCTCAAAATCAGTTAATTTGGAGGAAGAAGCAGTGTTCAGGAAGTTCCATGCACTTGTATCCCTTTGCTGTAGGTTCTCATGGAAGTGGTCCTGATGCAAGGGACATAGGATGCAAAAGATGCTGTGGATGTGATGCAGTTGACGGGGGTCTTTTTGCCGCTGCTCCTTGGTCCACAAGCTTGGTGAGGGGGTCCTGGCCACAGGGGTCTACGTAATCTCAGCCCAGGTAGGAAGGAGTCCAGTTGTCCAGTATCGCAGTTAGTGCCAAATCATTTCCTTGGGGATAACTAGACGTCTGGATGACAAATCTGCACTCCGATAATTCTACTGGATCCAGCAGACTCTGGTGCAGCTTTGAACATCTGGTCCTGGATCTACACTTAGATAAGTTGGCTGCAGTGTGAAAATCTAGGCTACTAACTTGACCCAGCAGGCTTCTTCATGTGGTGTGGCCCTGTGCTGCAAACAGGAGGCAGCCAACTGAACCTTGGAGTCTCTTGCTCTTCGTCTGGGCTCCGGAGACTTCTCCGTGAGCAGGACATAGCAGGTACAGTCACATCTCCTTCGCTGGTCACCAGGTTTAGCAGGTGCAGCCTACGCCGGTGCAGGATTTCTTTGCTGGTTCTTTGTTGCAGCAGGGCAGTCCTTCAGTCCTCTTCTCGATTCCATCAATATCTGGATGCCAGTGGTGCCCTTCTTATGCTTGGAAAATGCCTGAGGCAGAGGTCGTGGTCCGTAGCCAGTGGGCTACCAGGTCCCCTCCCTCCCGATGACTGCTTTCCATGAAGTGAGGCATCTAGCTATCCCAGAAGTCCCTGTCTGTCATCTTTCAAGATGGCAGGATCTCTCTCTCTCTCTCGCTTGGCGTCCAAAGCTCCCTGGCCTAGCCCAGAATTGTGGCTATCTGAGAGGATACCCCCCAGAAAACCGGTTTGACAACTTTTTCCTCCTCTCTGTCCCTAGTGCCAGCCTCTCTCTCTAAACAATAGAGCAGCCCCTCACCCAGGTGTTAGTCATTTGCTCTCCAAAGGCAGTTTCACCTTGGAAGCTTGGCTTTTGCACCAACACCTATGTGGCTTCCTGTCAGTGGAAGGTAACACCTCTCCCCCACGCAGGCTTCCATTGTATCCTTTCTTGGAAGTTGTTTGCACGTCTCTCCAGGAGGGAGGTGGCAGGACAGACCCTCGACAACTTTAAACGGGCACTGGAAACCTTGAGCAACTAAAGTGGCTACTTCTAAAGTTGCACTTTGCCCGATGTAACCTTAAATGGCAAAGTCGAGTTAGCAGTTTAAATCTGCACTTCTAGTCTGCAGTGGCAGACTGGGAGCCATGTTTTACCTTGTCCCACTCAGGATGTCACTCAAGTGTTGTAGTCCCTGAGAAGGCACTCTAACTTACAGGCCCTAGTTACCCTGGTACCACATATTAGGGACTTAACAGTAGGCTAGGCTATGCCAATTTGGTATGAGCCAATTAAACATACACCACTTTGAGGGTCAGAGCGCATGCTCAGAGTCCTGTTTAGCTAGCTTCGGGTCATTTCTGAGCCTTTACAGCATTACCTACTAGTCAAAATGTGAGGAAAGAAGGGCGAAAGGTAAAAAGTCTGTTTTCTTACTGATGTGAAAACTTCCAGTGCATCATTCTGCCCCCGGCCTCACCTCCGGTATTGAATAAGATCATGACAGTGTCACGGCGCATCTTAACAGTTTGGGAGTTCATTTATTCCTCTACCTTAACAATTGACTGGTGAAGGCAGGCTCACCACAGTCAGCTGTGGACCGTCTGCAGACTGCAGTCCCACTACAGGGTTCCCTCATGTTTTCCATAAACAAGCCAAATTCCAGCTTAAGCTGATGCAGAGGATTGCCTTTACAACGGAAGTTCTGGTCTCTGTGACTGTCAATGCGTTTTTGCATCTGCTGCACATCAAAGAAGTTTACAGTATGATTCATATGTTCCAGGTTTGTTTCTGGAATCTTGTCCAGATGATTCTGGGGCTTTCTAGTCTCCTGGCTGCATGCATCTTGCTGCTGCCTCATGCCTATGAGCATATGTGGCCTCTGCTGTGGGGCCATAGCCATCAGGGGGTTCAGCACTGGGAGTGTCTGTTGGACAGCATCCATGTGTCTGAAATAGTGGCCTGGGATATTCAGTAACTGATGAAGGATGCCACCAGAATTTACGGAAGGCTGCTTTCCTGCCACATTCCGAGTGGACTGTGGTAAAAGGCACATCAACTCTGAAATGCGGAGGCCATCTGGTCTTCTTGAGCTGCATACCATCCGACTGGCCTTTGACGTATTCCTGTCTTTCATGAGGGGCAGCCTTATTCAGGTTATGATAGACAAAATGACCACCATGCTGCAACAAGCAGGGCAGTGTAGACTTTAATGTGCTGTGTCAGGAGTTCTAAGATGGTGTAGCTGCCTGGACCTTTTGGAAGTTTCCTTGACTGTCACCCACCTGGCAGGCTCCCTGAATGCCAAGGCAGACCAGCTTAGCAGACATAGTCTAACCAACAACAAGTGTATTCGGCAATTGGAGGTAGTTCAAAGCATCTTTGCGAAGTAGGGCTTGCCCTGGGTAGGGCATTTCACTACCACTGAGAGCTCTCAGTGATGTGCCAATTCTGTTCTGGAGCTTCCACCTCAGAGCTCCTTGGGAGACAGGTTGCCCCTTCCATGAGACTTAAGTCTCCTTTACTCGTTTCCCTGTCTGCAGCTACTCCCCAAGTTCTGAAGATTGTCAGGAGTGACCAGGATTAGCTCAGTCTGATAGCCCTGGCCTGGGTTCGGAAAATCTGATACTCTGATGTGCTGAGTCTCAAAATCTGCAGTCCGCTCCATTTACCTTTTTTGGAGCTCCAACATCAGGAACTCCTTCTGAACTTGAACCACCACAACATACACCTCTGTGCTTCGAGATTATGCCTTCGCCCTCCCGGTGGAAGTGGTAGATATGACTTGGTCGCTCACTAGCCATTCACAAAACCAGTTTGTTCTGGTCACTGGGTAAAGTTTGTGGCCTGTGCAAAACCATATGTTTGGACTGCATCCGTTTAAGCTTTCTGATGTACTTCTCTTTATGCTGTCTTTTGCAAGTTTTGCTGTGGACACAAATGTTACTTCTCTACTCTTTTCACCTTCTTGCATTTGCCTTAGTAGCCATTTTTGTTGCAATTGACTTATGAAGCGTTTTTAAAATGCCTTACTTGTCTTTCAGCATGCATCACTTATTATGCTATATTGCGAACTTGACTGGGTCCTTACGTTATTAATCACCTCCGCACATTGTGTCAGGGAGCTACAGGTTTTGTAAGCGCAGCCTCCTTATACCACCCTCTTCCCTGGCAGGTTTGTACATGGAACTTGGACATCCTTTATTTTGAAAAAGGTGATGTCATTCAGTGAGGTTCAGTTCATCACACGCCCAGCTTTCTTTTCTCTGCTACATCCCTATAAAGAGAAGGAGAGGATTCAATGGTTGGACCTCAAAAGAGCCCTCCTCTTCTGTATCAGTTGCATTAACGAGTACCAGAAGGATGACCAACTATTCATTGGATTCGCCTGTGCAAAGAAGGGAAGGGCAGTTATAAAAAATAAAAGGCTTTCAAGATGGATAGTCCTCTGTATCAAGACTTTGCTGTTTCTTGGCCAAAAAGGAGTCACCTAAGTGCCTTTTGACTCATTCCACTAGAACCAAAGCCACCACTCCGACTTTAGCTAGGTGTGTTTTGGTGCTGGACATCTGACAAGCTGCTATGTGGTGTCTGTCCAAACCTTTACCAGACACTACTGTACAAATTCCTAAGAACGTAGGTTAGGAAATTTTGCCTGTTCGGTAATGCATTACTTTTACTTTCTGGTGTAACATCCCCATCTGACTCGCCACCTTTTACAGGGTACTGCTTTATCTATTCAAAAGGTGGGGAATCTGCTGTGAGAAGTAGCCATAAGAAGAATAAGTTATTGACTTTTGGCAACTCGGTTTCTTGTGGATACCCTTTCTATCTGCATATTCTTCACCTCCCCACCCTCCTCCTCGTTCTGTGGAGTGGACTTCTGATAGTCCTAAAGTTCCATTTTTGATTTAGCACACTGTCCAATTTCTGATTTGTCAGTCGCTCCATCTTGGATTGTGCCGAATTCGCCTTGTAAACCGACTAAAGCACACCAGGATGGTGCCAACATGCAACTTTGTGTTGTCACATCTGGAGATGGAGTGAATATCCACCAGAAAGCATTACTGAAAGTAAGTTTCTTTGTGTTCTCACCTAGTAATGAGTAATAGCTCTGTAAGTTATTAGCTTGACTGATACAACATTACATTTTGAGACCTGTAGCAATCAGGATTTGGTATAATTTCATTTTCTAATTTTAAAGCATGTCATAAGTTTTAATGCATTTTTTTTTATTTTTCTTAGCCTGCACCTGAACACATATTGCATGCCTCTAAAGTCAGATGCACATTCAAAATGTCATGATATGTGAAAAGATATCCTTAAGGTTTACCATGCAGCTGTTTGAAATAGTTTATCAAAGATGTACTGTAAATGTCATGTTTACTATGAAACTGCAAATAGTTATTTACCGGGACACTATAAAGTACAGCACAATACAGGAGTAAGGTATTTTAATATTCCTTTAAATGACCATGTACCTAATTTGTAATTCAGAGATCTGCAGCTGAGCTGGTCTATTTTTTAGAAGTTGTTTCATTAGTCTTTAATTAATTTCCAAGTGAAATCTTCAACTTCATCTTGGTCGCAAACAGAATAGTATAGCCAGGTTCCGGCTGCATATTAGATTGGAGAGAACCGCCTTTGGTGCAGGGCAGCCTGTCACGCGTCTATTGATGCAGGATCGATCCTTGAAGTGTTGGAACACGTGCAAGGAGACACTTTCTTATTTATTTATTTTGTTTTTTCTTTTCTTGTCCACTTTGTAAGCAAGTCTAGGCTGCATTTATGTTGTGGAAATAGCCATGGATGTTCAAGAAATTTGGTCAAAAAAGACCTTGTCTTGGAAATAACCTGTTTATTTAATTTCAATGACCTTTGCAAATGGCAAAAAGGCAGCAGTTTGTTAAATGATGTTGCATGTACCTGAAAATAACTAGTCAATGTTGGTTTCCCATCTATTTTGACTTATTTTAATTTACTTTTTTCCTGAAATACAGGCAGTTGCACTACTGTCGTGTGACCTTGGGTAAATCTTTCCTGCAGTTCAGTGCAATGAAAATGGCCCATTCTCCTCCAGGCCATCATTCAGTAACTGGCCGCCCTAGCGTAAATGGACTGGCATTGGCAGAGTATGTTATCTACAGAGGGGAGCAGGTACAATTATTTTCTGTTTAAATGTCTGCATCATACTTACTGACATTTTTGTTGTCATTTTCTTCACAAGAAGAATTGATTGCAATGCATGCTCTAGTTAACGCTTCCAAAGTCAATTTATGTAGACTCCTCTAGATTTGCGTGCTTTGCATAATTCTGCCATCTGGGTGGGTGCGAAAGTGTTATACTACTTAAAAGAATTTGCTGTTTGTTGGGTGTCAACTTGGGTAGAGGCTGAGTATGACTTCTTGTTAGACCTGTCAGCCCTAGAGTGGTCTTACCCCGTTTTTTGACCTTTTCGCCTTATTTTTGCCACCCTCTTTTTGTTGGACCTAGGCCTCTGGGCACCTTACCACTGCCATCAGTGATGAGGTGCCGGTTCTCACTCCTAATAACATGGCTGCCACAGGCCCCTGCTACTGCGGAGTGGCCATTGAACACACACGCACTAGTAGTTAGGAGCAGGCTGGGACATCCTGATACTGTATCTTTGCTGTCCCTCCTTGTTGTCCCATAGACCAACATGTGGAAGCTCCTGGAATCTCTCAGCCGAAGGAGGAGTTATGCTTTGCCGCCTTTACAGGAGGGTCACCTGACCTAGGGGTATAAGAAAGAAGGAGGAAAACCTGACTAGTCAGCTGGGGCACCACTCGACCTGGGGGAACCTCTGCCGGAGTATAGGCGGTTAGGCCTAGGGGGGAACGTACATTACTGGCCCTGCTGTACCCAAGTTAGCTGAGGGACTCTGCCATCCTGCTGATCTTGCCCAGTGAGGGGCAAGCCCAGGGGGCCAACTCCAGTGTGCTGCAGGGAACCATCCTGCCCTTTTATGCCTGCCAACTCAACCCCTTCTTTCCCTGTAACCTGTAACAGAGCCCTGCCATCCCTCCCCCTCAAGAGAGGCACTGCGCCCACCAAGCACTGTACTGAAGAAAGGGACTGCCTGCTGTGAGCACTGCTAATGGGAATCATGAGGTAATAAGCGCTGTGCCCACCAACCGCTTTAATGATAGAACTGTTCCCCTTAAGCGCTAGACGGTGATAACTTGCTGCTCTCCTGCTAAGTGCTGTGTTATTCGAGCGCTAAATTGCCTAGATCACCGCCGCAGCCCAGGACTTGGTTGCACTGCTGCTGGGCCCGTGCATGCTGTGACTCCCTAAGCGCTGGGGTAGGTTGTGGTTAATGCCCCCAGTACCTGCCATCTAGCGCTGTGCCAGGAAGCACGCTATCTGCCCCAATCACCGCCGCAGCCCCGGTACCTGTGATCTAGCACTGTGCTTGTAGGAGCACTATCTGCAGAAATCGCCGCCGCGACCTCAGGGTCACTGGAAGAGGGAGTGCTGTACGCTAGGAGTGCTGTACGCTAGGAGTGCTGGGTGCCCCAGGAGCGTGAAGGAAACTGCGCGCATGGCGCCATGCTGAAGGAGTAGAGGTGCTGCTCGAGATCCCCACTGTGGCCCCCGAAGCCTGGGAGGGCCGCCGCGGTAGTAAGGAAGGCCGCACTAGGCCCAAGAGCGCTCCCTCAAGGCCGACATCATCGGCCGTGTCTAGTTGCAGGCGCGGCCCCATTGGTTCCTGTGGTCGCTCCCACTGGAAGCCGCCATCCTATTGACTCCTGCTCCCGACCCCTTGAAGCCATGCAGCTATTGGCTGAGGCTGCCGCGCCCCCCCCCCCCCTAGGGCCAGGTCCTCATCGGTTCCCGGGCCGGCGCAGGCATCGGAAGGCCCGGGACCGAGTCTGAGCGCCAGCGAGGGGGCTCCGTGAAGTGCGGGAGCCCCCCCTGCCTCTCCCAGCCCGACCGAGAGAGTGTGGAGGGCCGGAGGAGAGACTAAGAGCAGCGTGGGCCTACCCGAGGCCTACAACACAAGGTAAACCCCCTGGGGGAGGGCGGAAATACTGCTGGGGAAGCGGGCTGCCGAGGAGCCACATTGAATCAGAGGGGAAGCCCCGTGACCGTCCCTCCACTCAGGAGACTGCAACTGGGCCCCGAAGGCCCCAATTAACCCCTTCTCCTCCTGGAACTGCTGGGGGTTCGGCCCACAATTGAACCCCGGAACTGTATATGCCAGCCTGAGTACTACTATCATCCCTATGCCTCAAATGGTTAATGTTGTTCATATATTACCCACCAAAGTTGTGTTCAATGTGTAGCTAACACTCCTGGCTACCTAATGATCTTTGCCTTATTGAAGATGCACACGAGTGATGATGCTTCCATGAAGTTACATGAGATATGTTGCCTATATTACTCCCAGGAAATGTGTTGAGGTTATATACATGCCTATGATGTGTTATTTGAATGATCCCCATGCACAGGAAACGTTTTGATGTTATATCCAGATCCACGAAATGTTGCATTTGATGACCATGCCTATAAGAGAAGTTGCCTATGATGTCCCTGAATACTGAAAGCAGTAATTTTGATGGGATTTATGTTTGAGGTAGGATTACTCGATCTGCCTAGTATATAAGAAAAGTTACTTACCTGAACCTAAGAGATTACATAAAGAGTCTTGATTTAAACAGCAACCTGGTGTGGTGTCAATTTAATGCGTGTACATTCTGGAGTCAGTGCGAGTGTGTGCTTTACACATTGCCTTCGGGTGCCTTCCTGCCTCGGGCCAAGCTACCGTGTCGGAATTGGTGACCCCAGTTCTAACACTTCTACTGTAAGCCCACAGTGCTACAGTATGTGACTATCATTTTGTATTCTTTTTGTCGCCATTGGGTGTGGCGGTACACCATGGGAGCTCAGCTTCTGAGAAAAACACCTAAAGACCAGTAACAAATAAAGAACAGCTGTAAAAGGATTCGAAGAATCATGGATCTCGATGCTGGATCGAAGTTCTTTTTGGGGGGAATGGGGCAGGGTAGGGGGGGATTTCACTGGGTAAGTTCAATGCAGTCTAAAAAAATTATTGATAGAAGGTAGGGTCCCTGAGATTCCTAGATGCATCTTAGAGTATGAGCCCAGTCTTCAGTTTTTGCCCAATCTGCCGTCAGAAGTTCCCTTCAACAACGGAGTATTCAGTATATATATTCTGTTTGCTGAGGGACCTTAAATCCAACTACTATGATTGTTACCCTTTCGAATTCAAAACTCTTTCCACAAGGACAAGGTAGTCTTTGCTCTCTGAGAAGCCGAGGACAAAGCAGCATTATCAGAACTTCAAAGCTCTCTATCGATGGATGACTTTCTCTGAAGAAAACGTTGAGGCTGAGGAATGGGCTAACACCAGAAGGACCTAGATATTGCAATCATGCACCCAGGAGTAACTTCATATTACAAGAAAGACTGTAATTCTACAGGCCCCCTTCCCAAAAAAGTGCAGGAGCTGATGAGACAAGGCATCCTAACTGCCTGTGAAACTCTTGGAAGCCAAAGTATTTTTCAGCAAAAAGAAATACCTGCAAAAGTCCTCAACGCCAAAGAGCTTGATACTCTTCCCTTGCTACGGGATCTAAAGAAAACATCACCCGTAAGGAGTTGCCAGAAGTAGTCAACTCCACTTCAAAGGATGTTTAAGCTACAAGAGGGAAGGAGGGGTGCGCACTCTCGTAGGAAAGTTCCAGGGCAAGAAAACCTCTGACATTGAAACACAAGAAAAAAGCAATTGAGATTGTGCCCTGAAAGAAATACAACACTGGAGCATGCTCACTGAACTTCCTAGTGCCTATGGAGGTACCCCTGTTCGATGGAAAAGACTATCTGGCTGTTAAAGATGTAAAAGATCTCTACTTCCTGGTTTCGATTCACCCTTCACACAGAACATACCTCAGGGTTGTGTTAAGAGGAGTTTATTACCAGTCCAACATGTTTTGTACTTTTGGCATAAAATCGCCACCACATGTTTACCAAGACTCTGGCAGTGGTTGCAGCCCACAACAGGAGACAGTCTATATGTATCCCAATCTAGACACTGACTGGTAAAGGCGAGCATATTCAATCAACACGAAGATAACTTAGTATGAGTAGTCAACCTACTTCTCCAACTAGGGTTCACCATAAACTGGAAAAGATCTTCCCTCACTCCAGAGATGAAGAAAACCTTCCTGGAACATAGCTCGATACCCTGAAAGCAAACATGTTTCCAACTTTAAAAAGAGTGCAAGCATTACTAGAAATGGCTCACCTTTACCACAAGTCTTGGTCTCTGAAGGTGTGGACAGTGATTAAACTGTTGGGTATGCTGGCCTCTTGTATACAATTTTCCCTGAATACAAGGTTATTCTTAAAGCCCTTTCAAGACTGGCTGCACAAACAGTGGTCACAAATGTCTGGAAAATGGGAGGATCTAGTGATTGTTACTGAGAAGGAGAGCTAAGAGGTAGACCAGTGAGAATATGTTGAAGGGAACTTTTTTGACTCACAAGTAAGACAGCCTATCATAAGAGATGCCTCACATATGGGCTGAGATGTACACGTGGCGTTGGACAGCTGAGAGTGAGAGGGCTATGATTGAACCATTAGGCAATCAATCATATCAATTACCTGCAAAGTAAAACTATTTTCCTAGCACGAAGGGCATTCCAAAATCAGATCAAGAGAAAGAAAGTACAAATCACAAGACGCATTCCTCCATAGCAGGCATTGTTTCTGGCCTCTGAGTTATGCTGACTCTCACTTACAGGGGGTCAGGAAATTGTCTGTGGTGGCAGGCTGGACGATTCCAGTCAGCCCGCACACTAGAGGACTAGCAGGGCTAGTCTGGGTGCCTGTCGCAATACATTTGATACTGGCATCAGTATAGATTTATTGAGATGAGGTGTTTCAAACCAAACACCATTATTTTCAGTGCAGCCATTAGGAGGCTGGGTAACTCGTAATGACCAATGCCCAGTTAATGTCCATAAAACGGCTGCCTGATCACTTGCAATATGTACGTAGCAATGGAACTAGACATCACGGGCTTATGTGCTCATGCAGGTGGGCCATCACATATAATGCACCCTGCCTTAGGGCTCTAATGCCCGCTGTAGGGGTGACTGAGATATAGTATATAGAGTGGACCTTGGGATGGCTCACAGTGAGTGTGCCATGTCGTGTTTTCAAAAAGGTTTTCACCATTTCACGCAGCCTACAATGGCAGTCTGCATGCAGTTTTAGTGTTGATCCCTTAGGATTGCATAAAACATTCTGCAGCCCTTGGGGGCCCTCTTTAGTACCTATGCCCTAGGTACCAGGGGCGCCATTTATTAGGGACTCTAAGGAGGGCTAAAGTCCTTGCCAATTGGGTTACAAATAAACATATACCTTGTTTTAAGGGAAAGAGCACTGGCACTGGGGGCCTGGTTATCAGGGGCCCAGTGCACTTTCAGTCAAAAAGCATCAGTATTAGGGCAAAACGTGGGGTGACCATGTCAAAAAGGGCATTCACAGTAGGGGGGATGGGGGTTTGGGGGGTGATGTTTCACCCATATCATTGAGAACTGAAATTGTTGGCCTGGCATAGCATAATGTGGCCATCTAAAAATACCACACAAAACACTTGACTCCATTAGTAAAGAATGTAGACCTTCCTCGAGAAAGTGCCACACCTTATGTTGGAAGAAAGAACTCACATATGGTGTGAGAAAAAACATTTTCTTCCACTACTTTGAAACCGTCAAATAGCTAACATGTTTTAGTGGCCTGCAAATTAGCATATGGATCATTAAGAGTTTGTCAGTGATTACAGCATTAGAGGCGTACACAAACATATTTTTGGTATTTCACTAATCAACGGTTAATAGAAGCAGAACAAAATGCTTTTTTCCCTATGTACAGTTTCAACTCCACTGTAAACCCTTAACCTAGTATTGGGTGGTCTGATGATGCCACAATTTGAGCCCATAAACCAAGCTGCACTTAAGTTTCTCAATGTAAAACAGCATTCCTTGTAGCCTTCACATGACTCAGGATAGTAAATGAACTACAAGCACTCCCTGCACATAATACCACTACATAATCTATGTATAACATATAAATCTAGAAGACTTCACACTACAAAAGAAACCAGTTACTTACTTGTATTTATGGTTTTGCCGCTTAAAAGTCTTCTAGATTCACTTGTGATCCTCCCCAATATAGGAGGGCTTTGGAGATTTAAAAAGAAATTGAAAATGGTGATCATGTTCTAGGGCATTGTGGGCTCAGTGCTGACGTCCTATTTGGGCTCAAAAACCACCAAAGGTAGGAATTTATTTTTAGTATAACACTTGCAGTCCCACACACTAGATAGCGGAATTATAGACAGCAAGTGAATATAGAAGATCTTCAACCTCCAAAACCATAATATTTCTGATTGATACCTCTAACCACAAATTCTCACCTTAGAATACTCAAATGTCAGACTGAAGCTGGAAACGTACCTCCAGCAAATCTCCTAGGTGGCACTGTGCGACTTTGCATTGGTCCATTACCACCTAGAACTGACGGAGTGGAGCCACAAATAAGCACCACCCTAGTGCACTGATGAGTTTCTTTATTTCTGCACCTTCTGATGTGGAGCCAGGGCTCTGCTCAGCTCTCAATTTCAGTAGCCTCCCTACAACTTCCAAACTTAGTCCATTGTTAGAGGAAGAGATGTCCCCTCCTGAAATGATAGGTTTCAAACCATGCCATTACTGTAGGAAGTAGATTGGACCTGTATGGGATGTCTCTGGTGCTTGGCTCACAACACGTCTCGAAATTGTGCAACAAATGTGCTCTCATGCACCCGGCGACGATCCAGGCCTGGGAAGTGACGTTTTTCATTTTGGAACATAAGTAGTAGTCACGGCCCACGTCGTGGAAATCCCACTTTTTTTCGCACTCCCTCTGTTCCAGTGGAAGTAACCCTCTTCTGATGAAGGCTGTGGGTTGGTCTAGGCCCTCCTCATTTAACTGTGACAAAACAGTCCCCACACTATGCTCTGAAGCGTCTGTCTGAAAGATAAACTCTTTTGAGAAGTTGGGTGCCAGGAGCACGGGTGCCATACACATGGCAGTTTTCAGGGCCTCATAAGCTTTCTGACAGGTGTCAGTCCAAATCACTCTCTTTGGCTGCTTCCTGGAAGTCAGCTGTGTCAAGGGTGCAACAATGCTGCCATACCCCTTGACAAACCATCTGTAATTTCTTTTTGGGGAGTGTTCAAAGTTTATTGTGTGATTACTTAAAAGCATTACAATTTACAAAAAGATAAAATATCATGAAATGCTCAACAAAAACAGTCACTGAACCATAACAATCAATGTTCACGAGGCAGTGCCAGATAACATATGGTTAAAAAAATACCAACAGTATAAAATGTGATCCACAAATGGGTCTTGGGCTAAACTGCTGACTGCTGTACCGCTGTGAGAGTTCTTCTAGTATCATATTAGTGCTTCCTAACCAGACATGGATGTCTTTCTGAGTGCCTTACAGCCTTATAAGAATTCTTGAACAGCAGCCATCGGCATTCGCTTCTTAGTGGAGCATAGTCGGCACAGTTAATCTGAAGGTGTTCCAGTGACTCAAGCCATGTATTTAAAGTGCTAAAGTGCCTAGAAGAATTGGGCTTGTAAAGTGTAAGCTACCACAATGATACTTATGTCTATCTGTACTTGAAAACTTTAAAACAGGAAGTTCAGTGCGTTTGGAAGTTGATAAAAATATTGGTCATAAGTTTTATCCACTTTAAAAATTGTGCCTGGGACCCTTGCTTGTGTGAATGTATAAAGAGAAACAGAATTTGGGCCATGCCCCGTTCCTGAAGCTATTCTATCTTTCCGTTTTCTCTAAGTCTGCTTGCTGCAGAAGTATCCTTAATTCCGCAAAATATTTTACGCCCCGGCAGGACAAAATGATTGAGGAACCTTCCATCCAGCTTATCACAGCTTGCCTGCATGTACCGATGTTCGACTTATTAAAAATGGATTTTAAAAGCAGTTTCCTCAAATCCTTTATCTCCAGGGCATGTGCATAACAAGTTAGTTATTGTTTCGTTAGCGTAGCCACATAATCGACAGTGTGCTGCTTGGTCTTTACTTTTCCACGATGGCTGTAGGTCCTTTGAGTCGTGCATTCCTAACAGATGATGAATAAAGCTCTTTTTTATCTCAATGCTGACATGCACTGATAGATGAGCTTGAGGCTTTATATGAGTGTAGGAATTAATCACTGTCCATGCATGACGTCGTTTGGACAATGTTGTTTTGTCTTCCGAGAGAGATTTTTTCTTTGCTGATTCATTGCTGGATTTGTTTGAGTTCGCCTGATCTACCCTGCTATCCCATGCTTGTTTGATATCGAGTTCGTTCAAGGATTTTCTTAAATAGGCTACCCATATATTAGATGTTTCTTGATCCAGCTGGCCTTTGATCTCTTCCCAGCATAAACTGTTCAATGTGCCGGGCTCGGATGATTTAAATTTATGGCAGAGCTTCGCAAAGGAATTCATGCCCTGGAATTTCTGATTCTGGAGGCCGAATTCCAGCCGTACCTGTGCGGGGGATGCGGACTTGGGGAGATTAAAAACAGCCTTATAGACCTTTGTCTTGAGCTTGTTTAATAATTCTTACTCCTTTCCACACCATGTCTCTAGACCATATGACAGGGTGGGTAGGGTTTGAGCTGCCATCACTTTTAAAAGATGGTTGTGGGCCGGGCAGCCCCGTTTTTAATTCAGTAGTCTGTAGGCGAAGATTAACCATTGGGCTTTAGCTCTTAAGTCCATTTTTTGTTCTTATGTGAAGTTCCCCGCCCCAGTTTTACACCAAGATATTTGTAAGATGCTTGCTCTTCAACTAGCACCCCTTTAACATACCATTTAAACTTAGATTTTTTGGGGTCCACTTGGCGGACCACCTTGGTTTTCTTTTTATTCAACTCAAGGTTTTCCTGGTCCAGGTAAACTGCTAGGTTGTTAATTGCTCGTTGCAGGCCAATCGGAGTTTGACTCAACATCACAATTTCGTCTGCGTACTGTAAAAAGGGAATTTGTTCTTTGGCCAAATTTAGCGGGTGACACTTGGCCGATTGCATGTGTTTAGTTATGTCCGCGAGAAACAAATTGAATAGGCTTGGAGCCAGGAGCAGCCTTGTTTTAGGCTGTGCTCTGTTTTTATGCTGGCTGTTATTCTACTCCCATCGCCTAATTTTACTCTTGCCCAGGTTTCGCTATATAGAGTGATCATTGCTTCCAGTAATTTACTCAGTAACCCCCAGGTTTTTTGTTTTTCCCAAAGTTGGTTTCTGGTTACTCTATAGAACGCTGAATTCAGGTCGATAAAGCACACATATAGTAAAAAAATAATTTTTTGCTGCTTTTTCAATGAAGCGTGCCAGAATTGCCAGGTTTGTGGCTGTTCACATTCCAGGCCGGAAGCCTGTTTGAAACTTTGGAATTATGTTCTTTTCGTCTATCCAGTCTTGAAGATGAACTAAGAGACATTGATGCGTATAGTTTAGCCTCCACATCGATCAAGGGTATGAATATGTAATTTTCTGGCTTACCTTGGTTTCCTTGTTTAAATATAAGATGAATTATGTTCCCTTTCCAAGAATTGGGGACCTTATTCTGGCTATAGATGTAGTTAAAGAGGGGCGCAAGATGGTCTGCCCAAAAATCTGGAGCTTGCTTGAAAAGTGCTTTGGGGAGCCTGTTTGGTCCCACTGCCCCCTCCGTTTTAAGATTTTTTATTATTCCTCTTAATTGTTTGGTGTCTGTTAGGTTGTTTTGTTCGTTGGTACTTATCTCTTGTTCTTTTTCATTGCATTCTTCCTGAGGCTGGGGAGTGGTTTTGTTCTGCTTTAAAGATCTGTCCAGTGGGTGTTTCTGAAACCACTGTCACTTTGGCACACTTGTTGTGACCTACCTTGTCGTACATGTTTTGTACGTGTTGTGTCCAGGTCTCTTCACTAATTCCTGCTTCTTTCCAGAGTCTTGGTCCCTTGGTCAATTTATTTATGATTCCCCAGAATTCCCTGCTATTTGGCAATTTGCTTACCCACAGTAATTTTTTCCAGATGTTTTTTTTGTACTCTTTTTTTGCATCCCTTAATTTTTTCTTGTAGGTTTTTTGCATTTCCTTGAGATTACCATTGTCTCTTTTTTTTCCAATTCTTGCTGCCACTGCTTGAAGTCTCATCTCTCTCGTGATCCTTCTTTTTTGATCTCAGTTCAATATTAAACCATGGCTCCCCCCTTGTTTCTATTTTCTTTTGGCGTCCGGGAATGACTGGAAATTTTTTGATAAGAACTTGGCCCAAGTGTTCCCAGTTTTTTAGAAAATCTTGTTTCTCTGTCCTGTCTGATTGTATCCATTATTAGCTTCGTGTCTGATCCTCGCCACTTCAATCTCCTGAAATTATACTTTTTTAGATATTGTAGTAAGGATTTTAATTTTTGTACCTGTGCCAGTTTGATAATTTTCATGATATGCGGGAAGTGGTCACTTTCTAGGCGTGGGCAAACTTGAAATGAATCTATTATTGGGATGAGGTTACTGCTGGTGATTGTGAAGTCTATGGTTGACTGACTTTTTCCGTTCAAGTGCATGATGGCCGCTGGTCTATTTCCGGTTATGTTGCCATTCAGGATAGTCAGTACCTTTATCAGGTTCATTAGTGTTAGGGATTTTTCCTTCTGCTTTTTTTCCGGATGGATATGGACATTAACTAATATTAGTTGCCAATTTGAAGAATTAGAGTGAAGCTTACCAGTAAGTTTTAAAATTTGCAATCAATTTTCTCCGGCAACTAGTTCTTCTGTTAGCCAGCCATATTTTACTGTTGCGTAAGTTGATAGTCCTCCTCTAGGATGCCGGAAGTTTGAACATTTTTCTGCGAGAATATGATGTTCTATATATCCCGGAATTAAAACGGGTTTCATGTTCCATGTTTCTTAAAGCAAGATGAGATCTTGTTTTTGCAGGAAGGACAGGGTTTCAAAGTCTTGGCCCATTTCTTTGAAGCCGTGGACATTCCATGAACAGATCTTGATAAACTCCAGGACCAGAAACTCCACATCTGTAATACCCAGTGAGTCCTAAAAAGGCTCTCACCTCTGTCTGGGTCTTGGGGAGGGGGGCTCCCAAGCCAGGATGGTCTCAATCTTGGGCTGTAGGGGCGCCACCTGGCCACTCCCAACCTGGTGTCCTAAGTACAACCCGGAACCCTGCCCGATCTGGCACTTACTCGCCTTGATCATGAGGCCTGCCCTGGGCAGCGTCATCAACACTTCCCAGAGGTGGCGCAGATGTTCTTCCCAACTGGTGCTGGTGCTGCACACTGCAATGTCGTCCTGGTAGGTGGCACTGAACTCTTCTAATCTAGCCAACACCTGGTTGACCAACCTCTGAAAGGTGGTGGGGCATTCTTCACCCCAAAGGGCATAACCCGGAACTGGTAGTGCCCATCTGGTGTGGAGAATGCCGACATCTCTCTTGCCCCATCAGTCAAGGCGATTTGCCAGTACCCAGACGTTGGATCAAACGTGCTGAGGTACTGGGCAGCCCCTAACAGATTGATGAACTCATCAGCTCTGGTGATGGGGTGCGCATCAGGACTGAATTGAGCCCTCAGTAGTCCACACAGAACCGGAGTTCTGGCGTGGCACCCAGGGCGGCAGCCTTTGGTACCAAGACCACTGGTCTGGCCCAAGGACTGTTAGAGGACTCAATCACCCCTAATGCAAGCATCTTGGAGACCTCCTCCTTGATGCAAGCTCTCACCCTGTTAGTCACTCTGTAAGTTTTTGCTTCACAGGTGGGCTGTCTCCAGTGTCCACATCATGGATGCACCAATCTGTGACTCTGGGAATCAGGGAAAAGAAATCAGAAAACTGTCCAAGCAACTGGTGGCTGTCATTCTGTTGCTCAGGGGTCAGGGTGAAAGAGAGGTTCACACCATCCACTGACGCATTTCGCTTCGTCGCCGACAGGAGGTCCGGAAGAGGCTCAGTCTCCTCCTCCGTTCCAGCATCTGTCGCTAAGAGCATGTCCACTTCGGACCTCTCCAAGTGGGGCTTCAGGCGGTTGACATGCAGGACCCGCAAGGGGTTCCTGGTAGACTGCAAGTCCACCAAGTAGGTAACAGGACTTTTGCGCTCCACCACCTCAAATGGTCCGGTCCACTTCTGGTTGTAGCGCTGCTTCATCTCCTCCTGGCTGGCTTCCAGATTCGCCTCAGCAAGTTGCCTGAAACGCCTAGTCTGGTTCCTGAAGGCCAGCATGTAGCTATATACATCCTGGGGAGGTTTCCTGGGAGATTGCTCCCAGCCTACCTTGACCAGACACAGGGGTCCTCTCACCGGGTGACCATAGAGAAGCTCAAAGCGGCTGAACCCTAGAGATTTCTGTGGCACCTCACGGTATGCAAAGAGCAGGCATGGTAAGAGGACGTCCCACTTATGCCTCATAGGTTCCTCAAGACCCATAATCATGCCTTTTAGGATCCGGTTGAATATCTCAACCAACCAATTTCCTTGGGGGTGGTAAGGAGTGGTGAACTTATAAGTTACCCGACACTCCTACCACAGGGACTTCATATACTTGGAAATATAGTTTGTTTCTCTGTCAGACACTACCTCTCTAGGGATCACCACACAGGAGAAAATTCCCATCAGTGCCCGTCCCACCATAAGGGCTGTCACTGTCCTCAGAGGTATGGCTTCCGGGTACCGGGTGGCATGGTCAACCAAGACCAGGATGAACCTGTTGCCCATAGCTGTCTTGGGGTCCAGTGGCCACACAATGTCAATACCCACCCGTTCAAAGGGGTGCTTACCACAGGGAATGGCTGGAGAGGAGCCTTCTGCTTCCTCCCACTCTTTCCACTTGCCTGGCAAGTCTGACAGGTCCTGCAATGAGTGTCAGAACTCTTGCGCATTAGGGGCCAATAAAAGTGGGTGACAAGCTTCTCAAAGGTCTTGTCCTGTCCCAAATGTCCTTCTAATGGCACATCATGAGCCAGCACCAGTAGGAAGGCTCTGAAGCACTGGGGTACCACCAGCACACGGGCTGAACCAGTCTCAGCAACCTTAGGCTCTGTATACAGGAGATCATTCTCCCAGTAGATCCAATGTGATCCAGACTGATCCCCTGCTGTCTGGTCTGCAGCCTGCTGCTGCAAACCCACGAGAAGGGCATTTCTTCTGCTCCTTGCAGAACTCTTCCCTGGTGGGTCAACCTTCCTGCTGCCAATGTCAGCCTAGTCAGGTCCCCCAGTTCAGCTACTTGTTCCCCTGTAGGCTCCAGGGCATCTCCCTCAGGGTCTGCCTCTTCCTGGACCGTGGGAACTTCAGGGGCCAGTTTCCCGTGCCCCCTGCCCCTTCTCTTTAAGGCAGGCACCTGGATCCCCTTCTCAGGCTCCAGGTCCTCTTGAGCACCCTTACGGGCTGCCATGGGTCATTTGGTCACACAAGCCCAGTCAGTCAGACCCAACATCTCCAAATGAACACTTTGCTCCACCTTAGCCCAAGGGGAGCTCTCCAAATCGTTCCCTAACAAACAGTCAAGTGGCATAGCTGGCCTCACAGCTACTTGAAGAGTACCGGAGATCCCCCACCTCTTCCCCCCCCCCCCACCTCTCCCCCCCCCCTCTCACCCCCTCCCCCCCCCCACACTCAAAGGGAACCTGAGCCACCTTGCAGTGGCTCTCTGACACTTGACAGCTGTCACACTGGCTCCTGTGTCTCGAAGAGCCTCCACTCTATGGCCATTGATGGTTACCCACTGCCTGTACTTTTTAGTGTTATCAGGCATTTGGGTCCTGGGGACCATCTCATAGTCTCCTAAAGAGACAAGGGACCTCTCTGCAGGACCCCACCCACCTTGGGCACCCATATTCTCCGCCAGGACTTCTCACCATCTGCCGGGGTGGAGCACCAGTGGGTGCTGTCTTTCCATACTGTGGGCACCGGGGATCAACAGACTTGTGACCCACTTCACCACATGTGAAGCACCTCAAGGGTCCCCTGGGAACAGGTCTACCTGTCGGGCCCCTTGCTTCTCCGGGGGAGGATGGGAACCTTTCCCTTGAAGATTACTTTGGGGCCCTTTCAGGAACTACCTCTGTTTACCCTTGTCCCCTCCCCACTCTTCTGCCTGGGATCCTGCTCACTCTTGGCTCAGTCTCCCACGGGACCCTTGTGGACCCGGGTGCTCACCCAGTGGTCCGCCTCCTCAGCAAGCTTCCTAGGCTTAGTCAGCCTGCAATCAATCAGGTGCTGGCATAGCTCTGGAAAACAATTATTTGACAAGTGCTCCCATGCAATTAAATCAAAGAGCCCCTCAAAATCATTAACTTTGCTACCCTTCACCCAACCATCCAATGCTCAGTAAAAGAAAGTTATATATTCTACCCATGTGCTTGACTCCAACTTCTTGCAATTTCTAAACCTCTGTCTATACAATTCAGGAGTCAACCCATACCTGGACATCAATGCATCTTTCATGTGGCTATAAGAATTGTGGACCTCAGAAGACAAGTCTAACAAGGTATCACGCCCCTCACTAAGGAACCGATCCCACTCCCCAATACTACTCAGGGACCCGGTGGGAGAACATAGCTACCTCATAGGCATTGAATCACTGCCCAATATCATCATTCTTATAAAATTCCCAAACCAATTCCTTAGGCATGTACACCCTTGCTTCAACAGGCATGGACGGGGTGCTGCCCCAGAGGGAGTCATCTCTAAGCTCCTAGCTTTTAACTCCAACTCCCTCAAATTTCTCTCATGATCCAGTTGCATTTTCTTTTCCTCTAGGGTCAATTTTCTATTCTCTAACTCCAGTTGCCCACCCAATTAGAGCTTGGCCAGCTCCAATTTGTGGAACCTATTTTTCTCCCTGTCCTCCAGCTCCTCTGGGGACAGGCCTTTGGCAGAAACACTGCTACTTACTGGGGAGGTTGCTCTCCTTCCTCCTGGACCCAATGGCCCATCCAGCTGCTCATTTGCATTCTCAGTCCCCTCCTCATTCTCAGGGGTAATCCTTTCTTCAACCCAGGCCCTCAGCGCCTTTTGGAACTCATCCTTCTTGGTGGACCGTTCATAGCAACTTTAAATTTCCTGCAGAAGTTCTTTAACTGTCTCACATTGTAGCATTCCAGTTTCTCCTCTTCCCAGTCAAAATCAACAGATGCTATGGATGCTAAACTTGGCAGTTCTTGGCAAAAATAGAAAATCCCAGGAAAAACAATCTACCAAAAGTTGTGGTCGCGTTTGGTCTGCACTCACTAGTAGTGTTCACCAATCACTGTATATGAGTCTCAAATGCAAGTCTTCACCGCTGACCACCAATGTTAGATTTGGCGGTCTCTAGTTGGCAGAGGTAGGTACCTTTGGCAAAATAGGGACCCTTGTGTCTAGTCAGGGTAAGGGGGTACACTCCTAAAAAAAAAACCTGCTCACCCCCTTGGTAGCTTGGCACGAGCAGACACGCTTATCTCAGAGGCAGTGTGTAAAGCATTTGTGAACACATACAGTAACCCAGTGACAACACTACAGATGGACACCACACGAGTTGTAGTATAAATGGAAGTATTTTTATATAGACTTAACACAAGACCACAAACAGAAATCCACAATACTGTACTTCAAAATGGTAGAAATAGCTTAGTTCTCTTAAGATGTAAAATGCAACACTTGGATTTCAATGTACCTTTGGATGCATCAAGCAATACAATGAAAGTGTTGCAGGGAAGGTGAGGAGTTGGTTCCTTACACGCAAGAACTGTGATGCGTCGGGTCCCTACTGGTGCGTAGGGGATGCGTTGGTTCTTCTCCGCATGGAGAGGTGATGCGTCTGTTTCTTACTGTGCATCCATGGCGATGCGACCAGCAGCACCGTGATGCGATGAAGATCCGGTGTAATAAAACAAAAATGGCGTCTTCTCCTTGATGCGAAACAACGCATGCACGCCTGACAGCCGTGCGGTGACTCAGCGATTCCTCTGAGCTGCGACAGGCCCTGCGACACGCTTCTCCGGTGATGCGACGGCTTCTGATGCGACAGCGGCGCTCTTCACCGATGATGCGAGGCGCTTCGGCGATGCAACACCGGCAGCGGCGACATTCTTCTTCAGTGATGCGGCGACAGAGGCTGCGGCGCCGTCACACTTCTTTGTGAGTCGCGCTTCCAGCTCCTTGCGACACGCAGTCCCTCAGAAGGCCAAACACAACAGCAGGCACTTCAAAAGAACTCTTGGGGAGCTGGCTGGTGAAGTCTGTTGTCCCGGAGTCTTCAGCAGGAGGCAAGCTCTATCTCAAGCCCTTGGAGATCCTTTGCAAGTTTATGTGAAAGTAGCACAAAGTCCTTTCTCCTTTCTTTGGCAGTCAGGCAACCACTGCAGGCCAATCCCCCAAACAGTTCTCAGCTTAGTGACAGACTCCTCCTCAGTTTCTCGGGTTCCTCCCCTCAGCAAAGGTTTCTTCTTGTTTCCCAAAAGTGATCTAAAGTTCTGGGGTCTGGGTCCCCCTTTGTATACTCATCTTCTCTTTCTTCTCTGAAGGCAGAAAGGCCTTGGCCAAGTCCAAACCGGTTCTGGTCAGTCCAGGAGCACTTTGTTGACAAGACTCCTTTCCTTTCACAGTGTAGGCCAGGGACATCAGACGCACTACAGGAGGTGGAGCCAGCATTGTGGAGGGAAGGCACAACCCAATTCAGGCCCAGGTGCAACTCCTCCCACCACTCTACATGTAGATCTCTGTATTCAGTCCTGTGCTGACTCACCCCGTCTCCCTGAATCCCCAGCCCCTGTCACTCAAACTCCAGACAAGGAATGCACAACCCAGCAGAGGCATGCTTGGATAGTTAGGCAAGAAAATACTACTTTCTAAAAGTGGTATTTAGAAACACAATGTTAAAACCAACTTCACTAAAATATGTATTTTATCATTCTGAGTTCAGGCATACTAAACTCTAATTTCGGTCTAGTTCCCTGAGTCAGTTAGGATTATAAGATGTAATAATCAAACTGCCCATTCTGGTCAATGGGGAACAGGTAGCCTTGCAATAGTGATAAACGAAAATGGCTGTAATTCACTATTGGGACATGCCACACACACATCAGGCCATGTCCTACCTTTTACCTACAATGCACCCTGCACTTGGGCCTACCATAGGGGTGACTAATATGCAGAAACAGGAAGGTTTTGGGGACTAGCAAGTGGGTGTGCTTGCCCAGTCAGCATGGCAGTACCAGACTGCACACAGGCTCTGCAATGGCAGACCTGAGACACACTTTTACAGAATGCTTCTGTGGGTGGCACAACCAGTGATGCAAGACCACCAGCAGCATTTGGTTTACAAGCCCTAGGCACATTCAGTGCACTGTACTAGGGTCTGCCAAGTAAATCAAACAAACCAATCATGGAATCAGTCATCCATACATCAATTTACCATAGGGAGCACTTGCACTGTGGCAATGAACAGTAGTGGCATAGTGTCCAAAGCATCTATAACCAGCAAAAACACACGAGGCAACAGCAAAAAATGGAAGGGAGACCCATGCCAAGTTGCCAGGTCTAAAAGGTCCCTAGGGGACCCTCTTTAGTCCCAATGCCCTAGGTACCCAGGTACCATTTACTAGGGACTTACGGGGGCCTGAAGGGCCAATTGAAGAAAAGTTTTAGGGAAATAACACTGATACTGGAAACCTGGATAGCAGGGACCCAGTACTCTACAGTCAGTTGTTTAGAAAGCCAGGCAAAAATTGGAGGGTACTGCAACAGATCCCCATTTTCTCACACTCACCACTTGGGCTACAAAATGAGTGCATGATTTGCAGCAGTGGCCTGACGGACAGCTGAGATCCTGGGTTTCCAGCTGCATTCATATGAAACCAAATTGAACATCTTTACAGAACTTTTGAAACTTGGAGAAGCCATGTTTGACTACTTGCTCCCTTTTAACAAGTCCTTCACCAATACTTTGATGTGCAGTTGGTCAATGCATTGTCCTGTTCTCCAGTGAATAGGCAGCTGCAAAGGCATTGCAGACCGGCTCATAGCAATCATGATTTTCACATTAAGCCTTCTACTCATAAAAGCCTGGTTTTTCAGGCATTAACGAGCAAGATGAATCCCAATTCATTTCTTACGACTCCCACGGATTTCAAGAGGATTAATTAATTTGGCAAATAAATGTCCCTTCTGCTAGCCTGGCATTCAGATTGGTGTAGGAAAGTGGGTTTATGTTGCAGTAACTCTCCCAATTTTTGCCCGACTACTGATGCACTTTTCCTTGGTAAGCCCTGGGTCCCTGTCAATCAGGGTCCCAGGGCCTGTGTTCTTCCCCAAAAACTAACCCAATTGGCATCTCTGGCCACAGGTCAGCCCCTGGTAAGTGGTACCACAGGTACCCAGGGCACTGTGACCAGGGAAGACCTCTAAGGGCTGCACCACTTATTGTGCCACCCTTAGAGGCCTTGTACCCCGACACTCACACACTGCCTTGGCAGGCTGCGTGTCTTGGCGCAAAACAAAGCGAAGAGTCGACATGGCACACATCCCTGTGTGCCATGCCCACAAAACACTGCCCTAGTATACATCAGTCACCTCTCTAGCTGGGTGCCCTATGCCAGTGGTGAGGGTACAGGTGCATGAGCCCTGTACCCCTACAGTACCCAGGTCCATTCCTGGGCACTGTAAGTGCAGTGTTGCCATTAAGAGTATATGGTGCTGGGAGTTTGTCATTAAACAAACACCGCACCATAATGGCTGCACGGAAGACTAGGAAGTTTGGTGTCAAACTTCTCAGCACATTTAACCCACACTGATACCAGTGTGGGATTTAATGTAAAATGCACGACAGAGGGCATCTTAGAGATGCCCCCTAAAACTCGACCAACTCCTAGTGACCTGACTGAGTGGCTGCCTAGGCTGCCACCACCAGACATGTTTCTGGACCCCTGGGTCGAGAGGTTGCTGCTCTCGGGGGCCTGAAACAATGCACATCCTGGGAAGAGGTACCAAGCCCCCTCTCCCAGGATGGGCAGGGTTCACGAAGGGGAAGCTTCTAAAGCATGCCGCCTTTGTGAGCCTCTCCATACCATTTGTTGCTCTCAGCAACTGGTCCCCACTGGTTCTACCCCCCACTTTAGGCGGGAGAACCGGCAGGAAAAAACAAGGTAGAAAGAGAGATGGGCCCACCTCTCCCAACTCCACCCCTAAGGTGGGGGAGGCGAGGTGAAGCACAACTTCGAGTCCCCGCCATCTTGAGGATGGGGGGGACTCAGCCAATCATGGAGAGGCTCCTGCCCCTCTCCCACTGGAGAGTGGCAAAATAGGGGGTGTACCCACCCCAGGGAAGGGACCCATTGGTCCCTGTCCTTTACCTACCTGTAACACCCCTACATTTAGTATTTAGGGGCACCCTGAACCTTCCTTCCTCAGATCCCGATTCCGAAACAACAAGAAGAAAGAAGACCTGCTGTGCAGCTGCTAACAAGAGGACGACACCACTGACTTGGCCCCAGCCCTACCGGCCTGTCGACCCTCGAACCTTCGAAAACCTCGGCCTCTCCTGTGGTCAGCAACCTAAAAAACCCCGGAGCACCTGACTGCCTTGCTTAACTAAGGATTGGGACTCCCACGAGCAGTGGTTCTGCTCAAACATCTGCAGCTCCTGGTGCCAACCAGGAACCGCAAATTCAGCACACTCTGCACAGCCGAGCGCGGCCCTTGCCCGAGTGAATAACATTGGGCCTACTCTCTCTCTGCACCCGGCTGCCCCTGTGCCCCTGAGCCCCTGAGGGTGTAACTACAGTACCAACCTGAACCTCTACCCGCCATAGGCTAACATTGGGCCTACTCTCTCTGCACCCGCCTGCCCCTGTGCCCCTGAGGGTGGTACTGTAGTTACACCAATGTTAGCCTATGCAGACCCCCGAGTCTTACCCCAGAACCTTAACTCTGCCAGTCGGGTACTTACCTGAAAGACGATAACTTACATTTTCTCCATATGGTAACATTGACTGGTTTTCACTTGGAAATTCTTTTAAGTGTTGAGTTTTGAAACTTTGAAATATCCACTAAAAACATCCAATCAACGAAAACAAAATTACTCACCTGTTACCAGGAGAGATCCCAGTGCTGGATCTTGGCACCCAACACTGACCTGAAAAAGGGATAATAACTGTGGTTTTCCAATAACCTGGTTTTCCTCCATAGGATAACATTGCCTGGTTTTACCAGAAATTCTTCTAGGTGTCGATTTTTGCAACATACAAATATTCCTTAAAAATCGCCTGTTTAACAAAAACGATTTCCTTCAACTGTTTTCAGGAGATTCACCAGGGCTGAGTCCAGGATCTAGCCCTGAGTAATTGTGTTAAGTTTGAGTTGCATATTGCAACCACTGTATCTATTGCATCCAAAAGTCTATTGCTCATTGAAAGTATTCAACTGTGGCATCTCATTCTGAGAAAGTATTTTTATACCAACCTGTGGTTCTAAAATAAATTAACAAATATATTGTGTATACAAAACAATTGACCTAGCGTTCAGTTCTTGAGTGTGTGAGACCATTTGCTGACTGTGTGTACATCAAAAGCTTTACACTGTCTTCTGATACTGCCTTACTGCTTGACCAAGATACCACTTTAGAGAGTAAGGTTATATCTAACTTTAGCCTCTGCCAAACCTCTGGAGACTGCTGGACTCTGTGCACACTGTATCTTACTTTGGTGCAGTATATATAGAGCCATTTTCTTACAATTGGTCCGTGCTTTTTATTTGTAAGGTCATTGTTACACATGCTCTCTTGGACATGGCCAGCAAAATCTTGCTGGGGGTTATGGAAGATCTTGGGGTGTCTCTGGGTTGGACAAATCATAGCAGACAAATCTGATAGACTTCTAGTCACAGATTCCTTCTCTTAGAATTATTCCCAGGCGTCAGACTGGATTTGGAATTTTTTTGTGAGCAGTGCCCCTGCGTGCCAGTAGGTGGCGGTGTTCAGCTCAGCTTGGCGTCGTTCAGCTCCATTTCGTGTCTTCGGCATCATCCACGCCTGAAGTGACGTGTGCGCTGCCTATATAGGCATCTCCCCAGCGAACTGACATCAGTTCTTTTCTTTCTGCACCAGTCAGAGTAGATCTGGAGAAGAGCTAGCCCTTTGTCAAAATTTGACTAACTTTTTAGGTCTCGCCTGTCGATGCGCATGCGCATCGAGCTTGCGAGACTATGGGGGCTTAAACAGTCTTTAACCAACTTGCAAGGAATCGTGGCGATTCCTTGCAGTGCCCGTGAAATTCAAGCTCAATGCGCATGCGCATTGAGCTTAAAGGCGCGTGCACGTGCCCCCAGCCGCCACCCTCTCCCCGCTCCGCCCCCTCCCCTGCCCGCCGTGTCGCATTTCTCCTCCCCCCTCCCCTTCTCGGCCTTCCCTCCGTCTTGTCTCTTTTGGCCCCCCTCCTCCTCCTACTCTCCTCCCCCCTCCTCCTCCTACTCTTCTCCCCACTCTCTCTCTCACAGCCTCCCCCAGCTCCGCCCCCTCACTTCTTGGTTGCACGGCCGCTAGGCCATGCCTCCCCTACTCTCCTCCTCCCTCCTCCTCCTACTCTCCTCCCCCTCCTCCTCCTACTCTCCTCCCCACTCTCTCTCTCCCAGCACAACCTTGCCGCTCAGGTTTGGACCCCCAGAGCTTTTACTTTTCAAAATAAGTCGCAGATTAGAGCGTTACTTGTTTTTAAAACGGCAGTCCTTAAAGAAAGACCAGAGGTTTTACATTTAAATGGCGTTGGGGTGGTAATTACTTTTTTCACTTTTAAACCAAGTTCCGATGTGAAAACCTCGGTTAGGCAGTCTCTAGAGCCTGTTTCTGGTTCTTTGCCTGAACTGCCTATTCCAGTTCATTGGAGTACATGGGTCCGCCCACAGCGAAAAGACGAAGCATCGTTGGCTTTGCTGTGTTTAGTTGAAGTAGGGCGTTTACGCGCATGCTCTAGTGCCTCGTCAGGTTATGTGTCTGTCTGGTCGAAGAAAAGAATTTTGGAGAGGTAACTACATCGTCGCTGACATGGTAAGTTCTCGGGTGTTGCAGCGTTAGTTAAGGCTTGAACCTACCCGCTAAAACACTCGGCGGAACCCAGTGTGTGCAGGACAGAGACGCATTGTGTGATCGATGCACACTGGGCGCGTAGCAGGGGGTCTCACTCGTAGCTAACTGCAGGTAGCGATGGTCTCCCTTGGCAGGGCTTTTCATTGGCGGGATTGTGATGGGTGATCCACATTTATCGCTAGGAGGATATGGCACACAGCTGTCAGTGAAGCGCCAAATTGCTTGTGCTGATTTGGGGCTGGGTCCGGGTCCGTTCCTTCGCCATATCCAGTCGTTGCTTTGATCACCCTCTTCTACCTCTTATTATTCCTCTGGGATATGAGGAACTTACATTTTCAACCTCTTTCCATGGCAGCTGGAAGGGCTTGACAACCCCCACCCACACTTTATCTGTTGTAGTCAAGAGGTCACCCAGTTTTCAGGCATTCCCATTGCAGACGGCGACTACTTAACAGCCTTCAAACCCTTCCTGGCCCTGCCTTACACTCCCAATCTGAAAATTTCAACGCCGCGTTTTAATATTATGAAAATCTTACACTATACATAGACATTACGCTTATAGTCACCAGGTATTCACTGTACTTTTGGCTTACGAATATATTAATGGTAGGTGTCTTTAAAACTGCATTTTTTTACTTCTTAGAGCTCGATCTGCCCTTTAAAAAAGCTTTCTTGTGCTTCTGATTTTTTGGGGTGTTCCGTAGATCCTATAAATATGTTGCCTCGTGAGTGCTTGATTGATTAAACTTCTTAGTTACTGGTTAGTTGGTGGCGAACACGGCTTACACTAAGAAAACCTTTGTCTATTAATCTGTTGCCTTAGTACCCAACGTGCTTGTATTCTTCCTGCCAACAGGCAGGTCGCCACTCCGTTTGTAGCTAGTCGTTAAAGGCAACCTCGTCGCTTTTAAGAGCAGTGCAAAGCGTTCTGTTTGCCATCTTTCCCTTCTAGTGGAGACTTATTAATACATCCATGGCTTATATTTTTGTGTGTTTGTATTTCCGATACATTATTATTGCTTTCTTTGCTGGCTGACTTCAGATTGTTTTGCCTCTACCGTTTCTAACTCTGACGTGAGAGACTGGACTTTGAAAGATGTTTGGTACCTGAGCGGTTCCTCTTCTGTCCAAACATGTAAGACGTCCTAAATAGCACCATTATCATCCTGCACCTTCTATTGATATTCTCATTAGTTTTAAGTGACAGAAAATTTATTCGGAAGGACCGGTACGGAAAATAAAATCTTTCAATTGAAATAGCCAATTTGTTTTGCACAGTTATACAGTTTTATTGATAAAAATATACAGCTCATTAACGCTAAATTTTGGTAATGTAATCACCTAGTGTATTGATTTTTGTTCTTATTAAATATGTGTCAGCCACACTTCATAATTTCAACAAATGTGCTTCATTTGTGTTTTCTTGATTCAGATATATTATAAAATATCTGCACAGTTCATTCACCGACATTTACATTTTGTTGTGCTTTGGGGAAAAAGGCTTTCTTTTACAGCAAGGTTGTCACATACATCCTCTCACTTCGAAGTCAGAGAGAGAAAAGTAAACACCAAGATCCCTCGGAAGAGACTGCCTGACTTTTGACATCTGTTTTTGAATGCACATCAAATGTGAGAACCTAAGTACACGACGTAATGACCTGTCTACACAAAGCTAGCACATAGACGAATACAGTAATTAGGCAATGCTTCATGGGTGAGATAAATTCACTCTGGACAACCCAAAACAACACCAGCAAATCAAAAGCATGCAAATGTGAGTTGCAAACCATAAAGCCAATAGTAAGCAATTTGTATGATGTTTTACCAGGGAAGGAAGCTTCCTGGATGTCCCCAAGACGCATTTAGCAAACAAGACAGCTGCGCTGTCTTAGGCTTAAACCTGAAAGTTACTACCAATTTTGCAACTCGGCAATGGTTCAAATGAGCCAAAATACATATGCTTCTCATTTCTAGGCAGCATACAATTCACAGTCATTTATGTCGCTAAGTTCGGTCTCGGTGGCAAAAGAAATGTCACAATTCGTTTTATTTGTATAGACTGTTGCATCCTAGCTTTGCCTCTCCTCACTCTCTCCTCACTCTCCAATCCCTCTCTCCCCTCCCTCTTTTTCCCCTCCCTCTCTTTCCCCTCTCTCACCAATCCCCTCTCTCCTCACTACCTTCTCTCTTCACTCTCCTCTCTCTTCACTCCCCTCTCTCCCCTCTCTCCTCACTCCCCTCTCTCCTCACTCCCCTCTCTCCTCACTCCCCTCTCTCCTCACTCCCCTCTCTCCTCACTCCCCTCTCTCCTCTCCATCTCCACTCTCCCCTCTCCTCACTCTCCCCTCTCCTCACTCTCCCCTCTCTCCTCTCCATCTCCCCTCTCCTCACTCTCCCCTCTCTCCTCTCCTCACTCTCCCCTCTCTCCTCTCCTCACTCTCCCCTCTCCTCACTCTCCCCTCTCCTCACTCTCCCCTCTCCTCACTCAACCCTCTCCTCACTCAACCCTCTCCTCACTCTCCCCTCTCCTCACTCTCCAATCCCTCTCTCCCCTCCCTCTCTTCCCCCTCTCTCCCCAATCCCCTCTCTCCCCACTACCCTCTCTCTTCACTCCCCTCTCTCCTCACTCCCCTCTCTCCTCACTCCCCTCTCTCCTCACTCCCCTCTCTCCTCACTCCCCTCTCTCCTCTCCATCTCCCCTCTCCTCACTCTCCCCTCTCCTCACTCTCCCCTCTCCTCACTCTCCCCTCTCCTCACTCTCCCCTCTCCTCACTCTCCCCTCTCCTCACTCTCCCCTCTCCTCACTCTCCCCTCTCCTCACTCTCCCCTCTCCTCACTCAACCCTCTCCTCACTCTCCTCTCTCCCCTCTCTTATTCTACCTCTCTTCTCCTATCTACTTACCTCTCTCCTCTCGTCCCGCTCCCCTCAGCACCACCACAGCATCACTCAGGGGCACCACAACATCACTAAGCGCCACTACAGCATCACTGAACGCCACAGCATTACTCATCGCCACCACAGCATCACTCAGCACCACACCAGCATCACTCAGCACCACTCACCATCACCACATCATCACTTAGCGCTACCCCAGCATCACTCAGCACCACCACATTCTCACTCAGCACCACCACATTATCACTCAGCGCCACCCCAGCATCACTCAGCGCCACCCCAGCATCACTCAGCGCCACCCCAGCATCACTCAGCGCTACCCCAGCATCACTCAGCGCCACCCCAGCATCACTCAGCGCCACCCCAGCATCACTCAACACCACCCCAGCATCACTCAGCGCCACTCCAGCATCACTCAGCGCCACCACAGCATCACTCAGCGCCACCACTGCATCACTCAGCGCAACCACAGCATCACTCAGCGCAACCACAGCATCACTCATGACAAAGCTAATAATTTAGCTATTTCAAAAAACAACACAATAATTAAAAAAAGTCATTTATAAGACCAATAGCTCAAACTTTCCAAATGCGAGACCTATTGCATTTCCAATGCTTGTTTCGATATGTCAGTATTTTTGAGGTTTACCACCTGGTGTGGCAGGGATTTCATCTAAGAAGGCCGGCTTCAAACCCTGCAGTCCCTGTTGTCACGTGGCTGGGTTAGGCCCAGGAAAAAACACTGCCATTTTACATGCACACATTCCTTCAGTTGCCTTCATTTCTACACAATGACCTTTCACACACATTTGCTTGTGTGACAGAGCGGGATTAGTTTCTCTGAAACCACATTGCTTACATTTCCAATTCGTTGGCACACTATCATGACACCTTGAATATTTAGTACAAGGCCTAAACGTCCATTGTGCAAATATTGTTTGTTGTTCGTCCAAAAGGTGGCACAGCTATCACAAGAGGATAAACAATGACAGCCTGGCCTTGGCCTCGAAGCATAGGTGCTGTTATACACGCACATTTCCATGTTCTCATCCGAGTAGAACTCTGCTGTCACTGCAGGGTCTCTGTTTTTCGGAATCTCAGCCCAGCTGATTACTGTTTTCCCTCTACGAGGAGGGATGTCCAATTTGTGACCAAGACGGGGACTTGGACACATTCACCCACAGGTAATGGGGAGTTTGATCATCCAATAAGGGATTTTTGCAGATCACTCGTCCTAGGTAACTAGGTTAGGGAGTGCATAGCAGGAGTACACTATACACATTACTTATATGCCAGCATATATATACTGCTCTAGCACAATGGTGGAATTGTTAATCCTTTTCACTGTTCTCATATTGCTAATCACTTTCATCTGCTTCTGTCTATTAATCCTTGCAGCACATACATTTTACACAAGAATCACATTGGTTCAATAGCTATTGAAATGCCTCTGTGTATTTCTTGTGTATCTCTCTGGGTATGGACAGGAATTGAACAAACCAACTCTAGATCTGTTGCCATAGTTCCTTGGGGAGGCAAAGTTGCTGTGTTCTGTTGTTGCCCAATCCATTTGTTATCTTCTCAGGTTTAGGGGTACTTATGATGGCACTGTGAGCTAGCCGTGCTATACACCAACATAATCTGAGGGGGTGCATAGAATCAGTCAGGCACCATCCCAAAGTTTATGTTGTGCAACTAACGCATGGTTCCTACTGAAAAAGTAGAAGTTATAAGACACTGTCACCTATCAATGTTGGTGACTAGAACCACACCTTATATACCTTTGGTGCCTCAAGCTTGACCACAATCTGCTCCAATTGCTGCACCATGAACTTGAAGGCCTTGAGGGAGGGATCCCTCAAGTTTCTGGTGGCTTGACAGGCGAGATGAAGGTCCTGGGAGCTGTCAGAGAGCCTGAGATCCTCGTCGCACCCGAAGTTACCTGGTCATTTGGGGAAGTTTCACCAGAAGAAGAAGAAGCACACTAAGGGTTCTTTGACTTCACCTCATCCGTCGGCTGACGAGTGTGTGTCGACATTGGAGACCTGGCTCCATGGTTGAGCCAGCGCCTGGGCCGTCTCTCCTGCGCCTCGATTTTCCAGGAGCCAAAGCAACCCCGCCCAAGTACAAGAATCTTTTGAGGGCATGCACCTCATATTTGGGTGGTCAATGCCCTCTGCTGTGCCTTCAGGCCTTGCGGGTTCGGGAGGCGCGCCTACTGGATCCATGCCAGCTGCTCTGACACCAGTCAGGCCCCAGGGATCCACAGATGAATTTGCATCAGTGCTGGTCATGCCACCTCGGCCTTCCCC
This sequence comes from Lissotriton vulgaris, assembly GCF_964263255.1. Classification (NCBI taxonomy): domain Eukaryota; kingdom Metazoa; phylum Chordata; class Amphibia; order Caudata; family Salamandridae; genus Lissotriton; species Lissotriton vulgaris. Next base: position 882,840,963 of record NC_141693.1, read on the forward strand.
GGTGCTGATCCCATTGCTGACCTCATTCTGATGCCTGACACGGAGCCAGAGGGTCGTCATCTGATTCGGACTCTGACTGGGCTAGGACTCACAAAGGAATGGAGTCCCCTTCTGAATTGCTTCCCCTGTTTATTGAAGCACTTACTGTGAACAGGACAATTTCACGTCGCCAAGGAATCCTCAATTCCTCACAAAACACCCTACCCTGGCTTGATGGGTCAACTTCTGCATGGCTGAGGACGCAGTACCCACAGGTCCTGTGGGTCGGGCAGCCAGAGGTTGGACCTGTTCACCACTCCCTCGGAAGTCGCAGTCTTGAAAACCTTGTAGTCTGCCCTCTAACCATCATGGGCACCCAATGTGGGGGGCAGGATATGCCATCACCTGCCCCACTGGCAGTCTATACCATCCAAACGGTGGGTTTTGCAGATCGTCCGTAGGTGCTACTCCAACCCCTTTGAGACTACCCCTCCCTCCATGCCACATTCTTACAATAGGATGACGGAGTACCACCTGTCCCTTCTCTGCCAGGAAGGGATGCTTTTTTGTCCTAGCAAGCCATAGAGGTAGTGCCAACACCAAAGGTAGATCATGGTTGTAATTTCCGCTACTTTCTGTTACCCGAAGAAGGACAGAGGCCTTTGTCCTATCCTCAACATGCACCCTCTCAATTTCTTCCTCAAGAAGCTCAAAATTCTCACTCTCACGTAAGGACTGTCTGCCCTAGACCCAGGAGAATGGATGGTAGCGTAGGATTTGCAGGACCCATATTTTCTCATCCTCGTCCTGCTTGCCTACAGACATTCCCTGCGGTTCATGGTAGGTCACAAGCACTTTAAATTCACCGTCCTCCCCTTTGGATTTACCGGTGCATCTCTGGTATTCACCAAGGTGATGGCGGTGGTTGAAGCTCATCTGCGGCGATCAAGGATGCCAGTCTTCCCCTATCTCGATGACTGGCTATTGAATGCAGGCTTGCCCCAAGCTGTCGTCTCCCGCCTCCTGACTACGGCGGACCTTCTGCCCCCGCTGGTTGAAGTCACACCTGACTCATTTTTCAGATGCTCCATTTCATCTGAGTTGTTTTGGACACAGTGCACTTTCTGGTTTATGCTTCTGAGCGGCGAGTCCAGGATGGTCCGACTAGGATACTGATGTTTCAGCCTCCAACCTTGATTTCAGTGAGACTGACTCTGAGGCTACGGGGCCTCATGGTCTCCTGCATCCTGCTCGTGGCACATGCCCGCTGACATATGCAGTCTCTGCTGTGGGACCTGAAGTTCCAGTGGGCGCAGCATCAGGGGAATCTCTCCAACATGGTCCAGATCTCAAAGGGAATTGCAAAAGAACTGCAGTGGTGGCTAGAAAACTGCAATTGGTTTAGTGGCAGACTCCTATGCCTTCACCAACCAGATCTCACAGTAGTAACAGATGTGTCACTCCTGGGATGGGGTGGCCATCTGGGTGAGGTGGAGATCAGAGGTCTCTGGCAGAATCCGGATTCTACATCAACCTACTGGACCTCTGTGGGATCCGACTGGCATTATAAGCCTTTCTAAACTCCATCAAGGGAAGGTTAATGCAGGTTTTCACAGACCACACCACCACCATGTGGTATTGCAACAAACAGGACTTGGTGGGGTTGAGAACCCTTTGTCAAGAGGCCCTGCAGCTCTGCAAACGGTTGAATAAATGGGCATGTCCCTGGTGGTTCAACACCTGGCAGGCTCTCTGAACACCAGGGCGAATGAAGTCAGCCTAAGATGCCTAGCGGATCCCTAAGGGTGCCTCCATCCATTTCAGCAGTGGGGAGAGCCTTGGTTGCATCTATTCGCCACTGCTGAAAAAGCGCAATATCAGCAGTTCTACACACTGGAGTTCAAGTCAGCTCTCACTCGAAGATGCTTTTCTTCCCGAGTTGAGCTCCTGCCTCCTGCATGCCTTCCCGCTCATACCACTCCTTCCCAGAGTTCTCAAGAATATCAGGACCAACCGGGCCCAAGTCATCCTTTTGGCTCTGGACTGGATATGGAGAGTCTGGTATCCTGAGCTGTTGAGCATGGCCATTGATTCTCCGATCGGGCTGCCCCTTCGGGGGGGATCTGTCATTACAGCAGTGAAGGGTCCTCCACCTGAACTTGAGTGACTTAAGTTGACTGCCTTCGTCCTTCTGCCCGAAGCCTGTTGTGTTATCTTGGTAGCCAGGCGTCCATCCACAAACACGGTATATGCCTGCCGTTGGTGAAAACTTGTGACACGGTGTACAGAAAGACAGCGCTGTTCCCTTTCAGCCCCACTTTCGCAGGTTCTTCTCTTCTTACTTTCCCTTTCCCAGCAGGGCTCTGCTCTGGGCACTCTCAAATGATATCTTTCAGTTTTTCTGCAGTTGCCTGACGGGTCATCTCTCATCAAATCCCTTATTGTAATTAGATTTCTGAAAGGTTCACAACATTTGTTCCCACTTTCTCCGTTCATTATGCCCTATTGTGACCTCAATCTTGTCCTCACTTATCTTATGTGCAGTCACTTTGAGCCTCTGCACAATTGTCCACTCAGGCTCCTTACCGTCAAGAATGCCTTTCACATGGCTATAACATCTACCCAGAGGGTCAGTGAGCTTCAGGTGTCATCTTTGGCAATAAAATGAGCTGGAAACCCCAAATTAACATCCTAGTTCTGAAACACTCACAACTAGCAGGAGCTCTAACTAAGGAACATAGGGTTTCATTAACTAAACCCGTAGCCCCAGTCGTTAAAATTTATAAGACTAAAATCATGTCTGCCATCCTACATGGCGCTGAAATTTGGGGTTTTTGGTAATTTAGCCCAACAATCGGTAGCCCAGAATAAATTCATGAGCATGGTTGTGGGTCTGCCCCAATCCTCCCCGTATCCCACTCCTTCTGGACCTTGGCTGTCATTCAATTGAGGATACCGCAAGGTATAGGCCATTGGCTTTTTGGAGGAGGCGCTGGACCACCCCAGAATAACATCTATTCCCTTGGGCTTTGATCGAAGTAAGGGGATTGGACCATTCGCATAAGATCTCCTGGTTGACTGGTATCAAAGCCTTGCATATTGATATGGGGATGAGAGACTTGTGGGACAGTCCAGAATCTGCGGAATTTCCTTCCAAAGAAATATTTAGAGCTGCATATTGGAATTTTATTAGAACTAGGAGGTATTCCACTCTGACTAGTGCTTCATTGACTAGAGATTTTTGCGAGTTCAAAAAGGAACCCTGTTGGGAAAGCTATTGGAATTTAATAACAAAACCCCGAGATCGTAAACTCTTATCACCAGTTCAGAGTTGAGACGCTCCCGCTTAGGAAGTTCACATGCAAATGGTTACCAGGAACTAGTGATAAATGCCCATTTTGCCTGGATTGTGTAGAAGATATCGACCATTTTCTATATATTTGTCCGGAGTACCAGCAACCCAGAAGTACGTGGCTTAAACCAACATGCAGAAATCTGGGGATGCGCTCTGCGCTGTCTGCCAAAAGGCTACTGAAAACCGGTTGTAATGACATCGCAATAATAGGGGTATCTAAGTTCTTGAGTTGGGCTTGGGCTTTGCGGGAGAGAAATGGGGGGTTGCAATAGCTATACATTAATTTCTCCAGGGTTCGGTATTTAGTAAAGTCTTGTCCGTGTGATATATTTAATTCTGTTTTAATATATTGATTCTTAAAATTGTAAATAGGTATTTATATTCTTAACAAATTTGTCGGACAGTTTTTATGGTGTTTTAACGGTTGAATTTTGTTGTAACATATAATTATTTAACTGTCCTATCTTTTAAGATGAGAAATCCCAATAAAGACTTTTTTGAATTGAATTGAAAAAAGGAACCTCTTTTGTGGGCTACGTTTTTAGCCCCGTTGTTTAACTTTTGTTATTCCCAAGGGAAGACACTGCCGTTGTGGTCTGGAAGTATTTTAATCCCCCCTACACAACAAGGGCCCTTGAACTCATCCGGGTAATTATAGGCAAATAGCTTTATTAGACGCAGTGGGGAAAATATTTGCACGCAGCATTCAAGATCATCTTACGGAATGGGTTATGGAGAATAAGGTCCTTCCTATAGAACAAGCAGGTTTCAGGAAAAATCATTCCACATTGGATATTATCATGTTGAAAATAATTGAGGAGAAATATACGCTATCTCGCAAATCAAATGTTTTTATGGCCTTCATAGATTTTTCTACGGCCTTTGATAAGGTAGACCGGCTGCTTCTCTGGAGGAAACTACAAAATATGGTATTGCCTGCCCCCCTGTTATACTTAATATAGCATTATAGTCTCAAACCTGGTGTCGGCTATTAATGGGTGGAAACCAAGGATTAACATCTTTATTCCCAATAGAAAATGGTTTGAAACAAGGTTGTTTATTAGCACCAATACTTTTTTCCTTATATTTAGCAGATTTACCCGACCGTCTTGCTCAGCAAGAGGGCGATGCTCCAAAGATAGGTAGCCATCCTTTCGCTTGCCTTCTTTATGCAGACGATATTGTTGTGATGGATTTAACTCCGATAGGCCTAAATAAAAAATTGTCGTCATTACAGAAATTTACAGCGCCTCATTTCTTGAAGATCAATGTTTCTAAAAGCAAAATTTAAATTTTGAAAAGTGAAAGAAGCAGAAAATTAAGAAAGTTTAATTGGCATATTGGCAAGGAAAAGTTGGAGGTGGTGGATTCATATTTATATCTAGGGAAATAATTCACGAGCAATAAGAAGCATAAACTCCATATTGAACACAGGACCAGTAAAGCTATGTCCCACGCTACTGGTCTGCGCACTTTTTACAATACAATGGGTAGAAGGCATTTTATACATCTACTGACGGTGCTGAAAGCAAAAATTCCATCAACCTTACTTTATGCCATTGAATCAATCTCTGTAAAGGAATGGAGTTTTCTAGAGAAGATATAAGGTCAGATTTTACGAAAACTGTGTAATTTTAATGCGTTAGTTTCCTCAGCTGCTATTAGATTGGAATTTGGACTGATAAGCACGTATAGCCAAGGTATTTCTAAAGTCTTACGTTGGGGATACCAGTTAAAAAATATTGATCAATATTCACTGTTTCATGTGTAAGGACATTTTCGGTAGTATGGGGGAGAAATACTCTCTAAATCGAGATTTGTCTCTGGCGCTAAAACTGTTTTGTGTTCAGGAGGAATCCGTGATATCCCTCCGGCCTTCAGAATTCAAATCCTTTGTAAAAAACTTAAGTTGTATGATCAGCTTTAATAGAGATATTGAGTTCTGTAAGACTAAAGAGAGACTAAAGATAATAACAAAAACTACTTCCCCGAAACTGCCTCAGAAGTATCTAACTTGGATCATGGAACAAGACGCTGGTTCTCCTTATTTAGATTAAATCTTCTACCTTTAAATGATCTAATTGTACACTGGACTCAGAATCCGAAAAATTGAAAAAACTGTAAATTTTGTGAACTGAGTATCCAGAACTTGGACCATGTTTTGTTTGTTTGTCCGGCACTAGCCTTTCATCGCCGTCGCTGGCTTAGGCCAATGTTTTTACAAAATGGTATTAAGGATGTAGCTTCTGCTCGCAATTTTCTTTTTAATCCTAAAAATGAAGCAGTATGCGTAAAATTGGTTAACCTTTTTAAGGAATTTATTGATATCTTTAACTGTATATTTCCCAAGTGGGATTTAATTTCTGAATCGTTGACCTTCTATCTAGATGTTTTATCTTCTCCTAATTTTGAAGGTATTTCGCACTATTGTGTCTTCTACACTAAAGGCTCTGTGTTCATCTAATTTTTAATTTGCAAATTTGCACATGAATCGGTTGCTTTCTGTCTGTCAGTTGCATATTTCCGTATATGTCCTGTTTTCTCATTTTCTGCTGCTAATTGTAAACTTTGATCCATGAAGGTGCTCTATGGTGTCCTGGCTGCTACCTATTTGTTACTTCCACAATTCATGATATGATCTGTGTTCTCATTGTCGGCTGCTAAATTTTAAATGTTATCCCCTGATACTGCTGTTTCCTCATGTTGGCTGCTAAATTCAAATTTTTATTTTTTGATACTGCTATATGTTGAAAATTGTTGTTCTCGGACCACCTTATCGTTTTGTATTTTTATATGGCTTTATTGTATTTTATGTATTAATTGGTATGTATCCTTTTAAGTGGATCTCATTAGAGTTCCAAAACTTTAATAAAACTGAATTGAATACCATTGCCATGTGATAATGAAACAGTGTCCCAGGAAGGTCTGGGATGGGTCCTGTGCAGGGGTGTGGAATTTATTAAAATATCTACTTTTCCATGGGGCAGGTTGCTTCATAAATCTACTTGTCCTGTAACAAAATCCACTTGTCCCTTTGGTGCCATGTAGGGCTGCGACAAATTATGGCAGCAATCTAATTATATAAGAGCTCTGATAAAGCCTCTCTGATTATGCCAGGGCTCATACTATAGTAGTGTTTGAATACTAGCAATCCCTTTATATTGCCACGTTTCCGCAGATCTACCTACTGGGACTGAAGTTAGTGGTAAGCAATAGTTCCAGAGTTGGAATGCCCTTTTGAGTCTGTGCAAACCTACTAACCTGCATGTTTAAGGGTTTTCAACAACTCTTCTCTAATATTTTCCCATCCTGGGAAATGTACTGCTGATATGGCAGACGCAAACCTTCTTCCAGGGTTAGGAAAAGAGTGGTTGGAGGGAAAATTAACTTGCAAACACTCAGGTTTTCGCATGAGCAAATCTACACATGCATATTTGCACATGCTATAATGCAGTTCAAAAATATTTTCTAGGAGTACAATTTCCTACTTCTGTAAATTCTTGTGAATTCACGAAAACCATATAGCTAAACTTAATGCATTTACATATACCACGGGTGCACTTTAGAGACTTTCTTTAATAATTGGGCCCCTAATTTTGTCTGGCCTTAACCATGACCTTCTTGGTTTATTAAAATTCTCCCTCTCTCTCTGTATTGGCTGGCTTAACTGTGAGTGACAGCATTCTGCTCTTTCACAATGAGCATATCGGCACACAACATAGTTTTGTTCAGTGCCAATAACTAATTTGGCAGTGTGTGCTTTTTGAGACCAAAAACAATTTGGCAATGCGTGTTATAATGGTGAGGGCCCTGCAGCTCTCACATCAATGAGGTTTTACAAAAGCCATGCCAAAACAAGTCCCGTATTTCTAAAACTAAAACACTGATCAGCAATTTCAGACCTACTGGCTTGGCCAATGCTTGTTTATTTTTATGTTTTCCATAATCTTATTGATACTGGTTACTCTGATTTTCCAATATGAATATCTTCGGGAAATACTAGCAAGCATCAACACATTTTACTAATGATGCTGCAAAGAAATGGTACCTGAAATTTTACAGTAGTTTAGCAAAAAAAAAATGTTTTTTCCCCTACTTTCATTTAGGAACATTTTATATTGAAAGCTAAGAATCATTAATCTTGCTTTCGAGCATTCTGGGAGCATTATGTATAGCCTCATATTGCTAAAGTTTGAACCCGTGTGTATACATTTTTTTACTGGAACCACTGCCAGTAGTGCAGTCAGAATTTACATATACTTAAAGCGCTCACCCGAATAATAAAGGTTTTAAATTAATCAACCATAAATACAAATTTGAACAGCATTAACATATGCAAACAAATATTAACTTAACTGCAGGTAGTGCCCTTCCCTGACCTTTAATGTGGTACTGCAAAGTGGCAGCCAAAGGGTTTGTGCTGCAGGGGGTTGGGCCTACTTGCCCCAAGGACAAAATACACAATAAAACTTGTTGCCCTGGACCCCAAACAATATGTCCTGGGCGTCGGGCCATGAGGCTCTTCACCTCTGGAGTTGATTGGAACATCTGGACATTTTCCTGATTGTGCATCACCTGGCAGGATCCATGAATGCCAGAGCAAACAAGCTATGCAGGCAGCTACTCACATATCATAATTAGCATCTGAAAGAGACAGTTAGTTGTAGATTCCTTACCTTAGAGTTACCCCCAGGCGTCAGACTGGATATGGAGAATTTTTTCTTAGTACCCCTGCACGTTAGTAGATGACTTTGTCCCTCGTCCAAGTCTTGGTCACCGGGATGATGTTGCAGTGCCTACTTATATGCCACCCCTGTGTGCTGGCAGTTCTTTCTTTTTCCGCGACATCCTAGCACAGATCCGGAGAGAGCTACCCCTTAGTCATTTTTTGACTAACCTTTTTCAACATTTTCTCGACTTCTTTTTCGAGTCTTGGACTCCTGGTGCGGATGTCCAAAAGCCAGACTGGGTTCAAGCATTGCGACTCCTATCACAAACTGATGTCTGTGACGGATCCGCACCTCGTGTGTCTTTGGTGTCTGGAGAGGGACTATGAAATGAAGTTGTGCTCCGACTGCCGTCCATGAATCCAAGGTCTTTGCGGGAGCGGTCCTGAAAGTAATTGAAGGCCCAGTGTTCAGGTCCACGTCTTTGCTGGTCTCGTTAGAGAAGGTCTCAAGGCCGCTTGCAGAACCCCCACACCTCGTTGCACTCCAAGTCTTCAAGGTCTTCGGGTAAGTCCAAGAACAAGAAGGCAAGGAAGCCCCGGTGCTCTTCGCCTTCTCTCTGTCGGACAGCTGACGAGACACGGAACTCGGAGCATTAATTGTTCTAAGGCTCAGCCTCCGGTGCCTACTTCAGGGATGACACCCTCCCCCCCCCCACCCCACCCCACCCCCGTTTCCTGGAGCCGGAGCGTCCTCTGCCCAATTCCGCAAGTTCTACGAGACCCTCTACCTCGTCTTTAGGCAGCGGAACTCCGCCGGCGATCTTTTAGACCCCTTGGAGCCAGTCGTGGGCCTTGGGCCTTCGATACCGGAGGCCCTGGTGGATCCATGCCTGGATCTGGATCTACACTGGTCGATCTCACTCGCCCTTTCACGGCGACAACTCCCCCGGCGCCGGCTGTTCCCCTGGCCTGTGCCTTCCCCATCCTCACCCCCGATATGGACATCAGATCCTACGCCAGAGGGTGCTTTCGTCCCCCGTTCATCCCTGGTGTTCCCTACTGCCCAGAAGGTGGTGATGAGGACCGGGAGGGGTCGGAGGACCCTTTTAGACCAGCTTGAAGAACTGGACTGGAGAGATGACCTGGGTGATACCAGTGGTCTGGACACTTCTCCGGACCTTGGCATGCTTTCTTCCCCTTCTGTGGTTACGGAGGGCGGCCTAGGTCTTGGGCGTCTAGCTCCTTCAGTGGCAGTCAGGACTAACCTCCTGACAGAGGTGCTTCAGCCTGCAGCATCCTGCTCTGAACCCCTTCTGCCCTTCAACGAAGCCCTCACTGACGTCCTCCTGGGCACCTGGTCCAAGCCAAGCCCAGCACAGGGTCTCCTGTAGAAAGGACGATTGCACGCCGCCATCGCCCGGCCCCTGTTTTCCTCACCCAACACCCTTCCCCGAGAACTTGGTGGTCCAAGCCTCTTCTTCAAAGGGCGCATTCCCTTCAACTCCTCTAGATAGGATATCGAAGAAGATGGATCACCTTGGGAAGTGCTTGTTCTCTTCCTCCACCTTGGAACTGCGGTCTGTGACTACTGTGTGCCTCTTGGGCCAATACTCCCACACCATCTGGGATACAGTTGCGCAGGTGCTGCCTCAGTGCCCGGAGGAGGCCCGGGCCATTCATTCCCAGACAATGGTGGATGGTAGAGACACAGCCAAATTCACAATCAAATGTGGACTGGATACCACCTACTCACTGGACAGAACAATTGCCACGTCGGTAGTCCTTAGGCTCTACTCCTGGGTGAGGACATCTGGCTTTTCGGGGGGTGTCCAGTCAACATTGCTGGACATGCCCTTTGATCGCTGTTGTCTTTTTAGAGACAAAGCAGACTCTGTGCCGGAGCGCTTTTTAAAATTCTCAGGCTACAGCCAGAACTTTGGGCCACACTGCGCCTTCCCGACCACTCCAGTTTGCTTTTCGCCGCTTTCGTGGCTACGGAAGGGGCAACCAGCCACATCTGGCACAACCTAGCCACTGGTTCACGCAAGCTGCCCAGCCTCTGCGTGTCTGCGGACTTGGGACCCAGCGATCGTGCAGGTCTCCGAGCCAGCAGGTGGGCCAGTCCACCCTTTCCTCTCCTAACGCAGCCTCCAAACCCTCCTAGTCCAACCTTTCAGGCCCATCAATGGCCAGTGGGTAGCAGGATTCACCATCATCTCCCCCACTGGAAATACATCACGTCGGACTGGTGGATTTTACACAGTCCGAAGGGGCTACTCCTGCCCCTTCGAGACTACCCCTCCCTCCATGTCACTGATTTTCGATCGCATGTCGAAGGATCATTTGGCGTTTCGCCACCAGGAGGTCTCGGCTCTCTTGGCCAAGGGAGCTATTGAGAGGGTCCTTGCGCCAGAAGTAGGTCGTGGTTGCTATTCCTGCTACTTTCTGGCATCCTATTCTAGACCTCAGGGCCCTCTACCGCTTCCTCAGAAAAGAAAAGTTCAAAATGCTCACATTGGCTCAGCTCCTGTCTGTTCTCGACCCTGGAGACTGGATGGTGGCGCTGGACTTGCAGGACGCCTATGTCCATATTCCCTTCCTGCCAGCCCACAGATGATATCTACGGTTCATTGTAGGCCACAAGCATTTTCAGTTCACCGTGCTCCCTTTTTCCCCTACCAGTGCCCCTCGGGTGTTCATGAAAGTGATGGCGGTGGTCGTAGCACATCTGCGTACATCAGAGGTTCCAGTCTTCTCCTCTATCGATGACTGGCTATTGAAGGCGGGCTCGCCCGTGGCTGTCATTTCTCATCTCCAGACTACGGCGGACCCCTTGCACTCGCTGGTGTTCACTATAAACATGCCGAAGTCACAGTTGACTCCTTCTCAGACGCTCCCTTTCATCAGAGTTGTTCTGGGCACAGTGCGGTTTTGGGCCGATCCTCCAGAGCAGCTAGTCTGGGCTATTTGGGTTATTGTACCGATGTTTCAGCCTCTATCCCGGATTTTGGTGAGAATGACAATGAGGCTGCTGAGCCTCATGGCCTCCTGCATCCTGCTGGTGGATCATGCCAGATGGCATATGCGGGCTCTGCAGTGGGACCTGAAGTTCCAGTGGACGCAGCCTCAGGGTAATCTTTCTGACTACGTCCAGATCTCGGAGGGTACTGCACAACAACAGAGCCTTGGTTAGATCTTTTGGCCACCGAACAGAACACGCAATGTCAGCAGTTCTGCACGTTAGAGTTTCCAAGGCGGCACTTGCTCAGGGACACTTTTTGTCACGAGTGGAGTTGCAGCCTCCTGTACGTCTTTCCCTCTGTACCACTTCTGCCCCAAGTGCTGAAGAAGATCAAGCACGACTGGTCCCAAGTTATTCTTGTTGCTCCGGACTGGACACGAAGAATCTGGTACCCTAGGTCCTGAGCATTGCCACTGATCCTCCAATCAGACTACCCCTTCTGGAGGATCTCATGTCGCAGCAACAGGGTACGGTTCTTCAACTGAACCTGTCCAGCCTCCACCTCCTCGCATGGAGATTGAGCGGTGACAGTTGACAGCTTCTGTCCTTCCACCCGAAGTCTGTAATGTCATCTTGACAGCCAGGCGTCCTTCCACTAAAACATTATACGCCTGTAGATTGAACAAGTTTGTGGCATGGTTCACAGCAAAGGCTATGGATCCCCTTTCTGCCCCTCTTTCAGAGGTTCTCTTGTACATGCTTTCTTTGGCCCAGCACAGCTCTGCTCAGGGCACTTTTAAAAGCTATCTTGCAGCTATTGCTGTTTTACTTCAGCTGCCTGATCAGCCCTCTTTATTCAAGTCCACTTTTGTAAGTAGATTTGTTAAGGGCATTACTCATCTATTTCCTCCATCTCCTTTCATAATCCTGCAGTGGGACTAGAATCTTGTTCTAACCTATCTCATGTATGCTTCCTTCGAGCCCCTTCACAACTGTCCTCTCATGCTCCTCACTCTGAAAACTACCTTCCTTGTTGCTATCACCTCTGCTCGCAGGATGAGTGAGCTTCAGGCTCTATCTTCTAAGCCCTCTTTCTTTTCTGTGCATCCAGACAAAGTGGTGCTTAGGACGAGGCCCTCGTTCCTTCCTAAAGTGGTTACACCATTTCACATAGGACAAATGATCACTTGACCCACCTTTTTGCCACCTCCGCACCCTTCCTAGGAGGAGGGGAGACTCCACCGTCTGGACCCTAGACGTGCGCTGTCCTTCTACCTTGACCGCACAAAACAGTTCCGCATGGATGATCAACTCTTTGTTGACTATGTAGTTTCCAAGAAAGGTTGGGCTGTTCAAAAGCGTACCATATCTCGTTGGGTTGTCCTTTGCATTAAAGTCTGTTAAGCTTTAGCAAAAAAGGAACCTCCACTGGGGCTGTGTGCTCATTCCACTACAGCTACGGCAGCAACCACTGCATTGGCATGTGAAGTCCCACTTCTTGACGTCTGCTAGGCAGCCATGTGGGCATCCTTGCACACGTTCACCAGACATTACTGCCTAGACAGCCAAGTCCGGAGGGACGGCTATTTTGCCCGTTCGGTCCTCCTGGACTTTCTGGTGTGAACTTAGTTCGCTTACACACCACCGGGGTTGATATTGCTAGGGTATCTATTCTATGGTAAGGAATCTACAACTAACTGTCTTTCAGATGAACAAGTCACTTACCTTCGGTAACGATGTATCTGTGAGAGACATAGGTTAGTTAAAGATTCCTTACCACCTCACCCATCCTCCCCGCTCTGCAAACTGACTTCTGTAGTAGGGGGATCTCTGTGTATAGTTATATTCTAGTGAATAGTCCCGCCCATGTGCATGGACCCCGGAGCAATCAAAATAGTCTAAGTTGTCTTCTTCTGCAATCCTGCATAGACCCTTAAGAGAAAATCAAAGACCAATAATGCAGCCCAAAGCTACTAGGCTACACTGGCCAGCACTTCATCTTGAAGTGAAAAAGATAGCCAAATAATATAACATTTTGTTCGAGGCATGTGGGCTGCTAAATTCATATCTTTGCATTAGATCGCCACCTAGTGTTGGGTCCGGATGATCGCACATTGTTGTCCTGGAAGAGTCTTCGAAGTATCCTGAGATGGGTGGCTCCTCCCCTGGACTACAGTGCGCATGGGCATCGGCTCCATCCCCAGATTGTTTTTTTCCGCCATTGGGTTCGGATGCGGTCTCGACGTCTCTCCGTCGGAACCGAATAAACATTTTTTTTTCACGGCCAAAAGGCTGGGTTCTTAACGTCGGTATTGTTTGCGTACGGTCTCGAGTTTCTTCCGTCTCCCGGAGCCGGAATCACCGGAGTTTCTTACAACTCTTCGGACATCGAGGCCTTCTCATCGCGACTCGACACTAAGTTCCCAACATGGAGCGGAGTCCGTTTAAACTCTGCCCGCTCTGTGGGTCCAAATACCCACATATAGACGTACACCCGGTATGTAATAAGTGCCTTTCGCCAGACCATGACGAAGGAAGTTGCCGGGCCTGTGCGAAGTTCAGGTCGAAGAAGACTCTCACGATTCGGCGCGCGGTGCGCCTTGTGGCCAAGCAAACGGCCCCGGATCCAGATAACATCTTCGATGAACAAGAAGAAGAGGACCAGAGCCATCATCTTCAAATCTCCCCGCCTGAGACGGAGGTCGAGGCCGATCCGGAATATGACGACGACGGAGTCGTGGGTCAGGGCCTTGAATACGTCGACGAGGTAGGGGACGACGCCATGGTTTATGGGGCCGAGGAAGATAGCTCAGAGGACGAGCTATGCCCCGAAGTTGAAGAACATCACGAGGGGGTCGCGGGATCGCCTGTCGGCCTTACCCAAGACCCTGTAGCGCAAGCCACGGCCCCGCCTGTCGGCCCGGCCACGGACAAACTTGCTGCGCCTAGGGTTTCGAAACCGAAACTGAAAGCAACGGTCTCGACTACACCTAAAATGGCCGACCCGAAACCGAAACCGAAAGTGAAGGACTCGAACGTCCCTAAGATGGCGGTCGCTACGGCGAAAACAAGTAAGACGACGGCCTCATCGACTCCGTCGACCTCCGGTCCACAGAAGTCGAAGAAACACGGCGATTCCACAGGGTCGAAATCGGCGCCAGAGGAGAGATCCTCTAAGAAAAGTGGCACGCACAAGACAAGCTCGCCGGCGCCGGCGAAGCCTGCTAAAGCAACCGTCACAGCACCGGCTCCAGCGGGGACATCTGCGCTTCGCTCCAAGGACTCGGGGTCGGCGCCGTCCATCCCTCATAAAGACCTCCGGAACGTCGCATCCGAGGGCAAGGTCACCACGTCGGTGCCAAAGTCATCGGTCACCGACGCATCTCTCGTGGCCGCTTCGCTACAAAGAATTAAGGACAAGGTTCTTTCCTCGTCGACGCCATCGCCATCGACGCAGAAGGCGGCAGATGTCCCGGACAAGCCGGCAAGCAAGCTCCTCTTCCTTCTGCCTCCTAAGGTGGTGCCAAAGGCTTTTTCCTCTAAATCGACGCCAAAGAAGTCGGATTCTTCTACGGTGGGAACGTCTTCAGGTCAAGGGATCGACCCCGAAGAGGATTCGGAGTGTTTTATAGATGCGGACACGGGGAAGTTGACGCTTTACAAAAGAAAGATCACTTCGCAGCCGGTGGAATCCTACGTCATTCCTCTGAAGAAGAAGAAGTTTCCACAGGACGCCCCTGTCCTCATGGAACCTATTCTACCTCCTCAGGGAAGGAGCCCAACACCGTCTCCAGACCACTCTGACAGTGGGGACTATGGGGAAGATGAACAATACACGTTCCCAGTAAATGAACCTGATTCACAGCCAGATTCTTACTATGGCATTGGGGACCAGGGCAACCAAGACGTGGGGCAAGAGCCACAGTCCTTCGGTACACGTGCATCCCCTACGGAGGATTCTGCAGGTTTTCACGCACTAATGGAGAGGGCAGCTGCCAATCATGATGTGGACATGCATGCTGACCCAGTTGAGGAAGACTTTCTATTCGACACTTTTGCAGTGTCGGAAAGAAATGTAAAGACACTGCCTATGCTCAAAGGGGTCCTCAAGCACGCTGCGGACATCTTTAAAGAGCCTACCAGGGCGAGGGTGGTCAACCAACGTATTGAAAAAAAGTACAGACCAGCGCCTGCAGACCCTGCATACATTCGTGGACAGTTGCCGCTTGACTCCTTGGTGGTAGCAAACGCACGCAAGAGGGCCAACTCCCAAACAACGGGTGAAGCTCCTCCCCCGGATAAGGAGTCCAAGGTGCTAGAGGCAGGAGGCAAAAGAGTGGCTGCACAGGCTGCCACCTTCTGGCGTATTGCTAATACACAGGCACTACTGGCACGTTATGATCGTTCACATTACGACACACTAGAGCAGATTGTAGAACACCTGCCTCAGCAGTTTCAAGAGGGCACCAAAATGCTTATACAAGAGGGACAACTGATCTCCAACGCGGCCATTAAGTGCGCACTTGATGTCGCGGACACAGCTGCTAGGGCAGTTAACACCAGTGTCATGCTCAGAAGACAGGCTTGGCTCCGCATATCGGGGTTCAAACCTGACATTCAAACAACCATACTTAATCAACCAGTCAATCCGGATAGACTGTTTGGTCCAGATGTTGACACCACCCTGGAAAAGATTAAAAAGGACACTGAAACTGCTAAATCGATGGGGGCCCTACAATCTCAGCAGTTTCGGGGCAATACTTTTCGTCGCTCAGGTGCCCGTGGAGTCACCAGAGGACAGATGGGTCAACAGTCGCAGTTCCCTAGAGGTGGAGCACAGTCCTCGTACCCCAAACAAAACAAGAGGGGCTACAGGGGAAACAGCAACAAAGGACGTGGCAAAGGAGGCAACAACTCACGCTCCTCTGCCCCAAGCAACCAGTGACTCTCTGTCACTGCCCCCCGACCATTTAACACCTGTCGGGGGGAGAATACAGCAGTTCCTGCCCGTCTGGACCAACATCACCACAGACAGGTGGGTGCGACAGCTTATCCAGTACGGTTATTGTCTAGAGTTAAAGTCCACTCCACCCAACATTCCACCAAGGCAAAGACCTATGTCCGCAGAGCACTTGCACTTATTGCAGCAAGAAGTGTTGGTAATGCTGCAAAAAGGGGCAATCGAGCTCGTGCCGGTGGGGGAAGAAGGCACAGGGGTTTATTCCCTGTACTTCCTCATTCCAAAGAAGGATGGATCTCTGCGGCCAATTCTGGATCTCCGTCCCCTCAATCTGTACATACTGTCAGAGCATTTCCACATGCTTACACTGCAACAGATTCTTCCTATGTTAAACAAAGGAGACTTCTTAGCAACCTTAGATCTCAAGGATGCTTATTTCCACATTCCGTTACATCCGTCCCACAGGAGGTACCTCAGGTTCACTATCCAGGGCACGCATTATCAGTTCAAAGTCCTACCCTTCGGAGTCACAACTGCCCCGAGGGTCTTTACCAAGTGTCTGGCGACTGTAGCAGCGCACCTCAGGAGGCAGAACATCCATGTCTACCCCTACCTCGACGACTGGCTCGTTCAAGCCAGATCGGAACAGCAGTGCGCCGCGGACATGTCGACTACCATTCACCTCCTTCACGACCTGGGTTTCTCGTTGAATTACCCGAAGTCACACCTTCAGCCGGCTCACGTCCGGCAGTTTCTGGGAGCGACAATCAATACCCTGACGGCCTCGGCACAACCGAACCAGGTCAGGATAGACGGCATACAGACTTTAATCCAGAAGTTCAGACCGGGACACTCACTTCCAGCAAGAGTGTTCATGCAGTTGATAGGCATGATGGCCTCCTGCATCTTCATAGTCCCTCACGCACGGTTGCATATGCGCCCGCTCCAGGAGTGCTTAGCAAATCAGTGGACACAGGCTCAGGGACAATTAACAGACCTAGTGTTGGTTACCAGTCGGGCATACAACTCTCTGCATTGGTGGACTCCACACAACCTTTGCAAGGGCCGACTGTTCCAGGAGCCAGTGCCACAGGTTATCCTGACAACGGACGCATCTCTCCAGGGATGGGGAGCACACCTGCTAACTTACACAGTGCAGGGACTATGGACGACGCAGCAACAGAAGATGCACATCAACTATCTGGAACTGATGGCGATCTTCATGGCGCTCAAGTCCTTCATTGTACATCTGTGCAACAAGGTGGTGTTAGTCCGGACGGACAACATGACCGCGATGTACTACATCCAAAAACAGGGGGGCACCCACTCACCACAGCTGTCTCACCTGGCTCAGAGCATGTGGAAGTGGGCCATTCAGAGGAACATCTTCCTCATGGCAGAACACCTCCCGGGGAAGGACAATCAGATGGCGGATCTGCTCAGCAGATACAGTCATCAAATGCACGAGTGGGAGATACATCCATCGGTACTCCAGCCGTACTTCCAAAGGTGGGGGCGTCCAGACATAGACCTGTTCGCCACAAGGGAGAACGCAAAATGCCAAAGCTTCGCCGCCAGGTTCCCACACCCCCAATCGCAGGGCAATGCGATATGGATGAACTGGTCAGGCAAATTTGCTTACGCTTTTCCCCCGACACCCCTGATACCACTGGTGGCGAGGAAACTACGGCAACACTCCATGACACTCATCCTAGTTGCTCCAACGTGGGCGCGCCAGGCATGGTACACCACGTTCCTCGAGCTCTCAGTGGTCCCGCACCAAAGACTGCGCCTCACGCCCAGACTTCTGACGCAGAACCATGGAGAAATTCAGCATCCAGATCCGCAACAGCTCAACCTAGCGATCTGGCTCCTGAAGTCTTAGAGTTTGGATACCTGAACCTACCTCCTGAATGCATGAACATCATCAAGGAGGCAAGGAAGCCGTCAACCAGAGCATGCTATGCCGCAAAATGGAAGCGTTTTGTCATTTACTGTGCAAACAATGACATAAACCCGCTAGATGCATCTATCCCTAACATCATTTGCTATCTGTTACACCTTTACAAGTCCAAACTAGCGTACGCTTCTATTCGGATACATCTATCCGCCATCGCAGCTTACCTTCAAAATAGGCAGCATCTCTCAGTCTTCAGGGTGCCAGCCATTAAAGCGTTTCTTGAAGGACTGAAACGAGTCATTCCCCCAAGAACACCGCCAGCTCCCGTGTGGAACCTCAATGTGGTCCTCACCAGGCTGATGGGACCACCGTTTGAGCCAATGCACTCGTGCGAACTGCAATTCCTAACGTGGAAAGTTGCTTTCCTAATTGCCATTACGTCACTAAGACGCGTAAGTGAGTTGCAAGCACTCACGATACAGGAGCCTTTCATCCAGATTCATCCAAATAGGGTGGTACTACGTACTAACCCCAAATTCCTTCCAAAGGTGGTGTCACATTTTCATCTCAACCAAACTATCGATTTGCCTGCATTCTTCCAAAACCCACAAACAGTGGCGGAAAGGATGCTCCATACCTTGGACGTACGGAGGGCATTGATGTACTACATAGACAGGACACAACACTTTAGGAAGACAAAACAACTCTTTGTTGCCTTCTCACCACAACACAAAGGCAACCCAATTTCCAAAGCAGGAATAGCCAGATGGATTGTTAAGTGCATCCAAATCTGTTATCATAAAGCCAAGCGCACTTTAACAATACCCCCAAAGGCACACTCCACACGCAAGTTGGGGGCATCCATGGCTTTCCTGGGAAACATTCCTCTAGAGGATATTTGCAGAGCAGCCACGTGGGTTACACCACATACCTTTACAAAACACTACTGTGTTGATGTACATTCCAAACAGCAAGCGGCTGTAGGGCAGGCTGTTCTCAAGACACTTTTTCAGGTTTCTGCAGCTGGCACGGGCAACCGCCGCTGATGGAGGGACTGCTATGTATTCTATGCAAAGATATGAATTTAGCAGCCCACATGCCTCGAACTGAATATGCTACTTACCAGTATGCATCTGTTCTTGGCATGTAGGGCTGCTAACATTCATATCGCCCACCCTCCTCCCCGGTGCCTGTCGCAGCTGCAGATATACTATTGTATTCAATCATTAGCATGGACATCCTTTACACTTGCCACTCCATCCTCTGCCACAATGGCTAAAAACAATCTGGGGATGGAGCCGATGCCCATGCGCACTGTAGTCCAGGGGAGGAGCCACCCATCTCAGGATACTTCGAAGACTCTTCCAGGACAACAATGTGCGATCATCCGGACCCAACACTAGGTGGCGATCTAATGCAAAGATATGAATGTTAGCAGCCCTACATGCCAAGAACAGATGCATACTGGTAAGTAGCATATTCAATACACTTTGTAAAGTTTCACACTTATAGAAACTCCCCTTCACAAAAATCCTTAGTCATGATAGAGAGGAAGGGTTGGACAGACAAGCCCCATTGGCTGCCATTGTGTCTGGAAAAGGGATACCGTGCCTTTAAGGAACTCTGCAGAGACCCTCGGTATCCCAGGATGCACAGCCAAAGGCCTTTTACTTCCAGTTCTTTTTTCCGGCTCCAGCTAGCAGGACCCTGGAGCATTAAGCTCTACCTTTTTAGGTTTTGCCTGGCGAAAGCTGCGCTCTGCGCAGCTTTTTCGCGCAGGCGAAAACCTAATGAGTATGGTACGGGAGACAGGAACGGCCCCCGTCTTCCATTGGCTAGCTCCATAAATGGAGGCTAGCCATTGGAAGACGGGCCTGTCCGTCAATGCCGGACCAGATTCGGGGGCGTTCCCGAGAATTTTTGGCTTTTGGCTACGTCACGCTACGTCAGCCAAAAGCCGGGAACGCCCCCGAATCTGGTCCGGCATTGCCGGCACCCGCCTTCCTGACCTTCTCGGTTTCTTCCCTCAGCCACGTCTGAGTTGCGTTCCTTGTTCGCTAATTAAATTTCTTTCTTTGCTGATCACTTCTAATAGGCTCGGACGTGAATAATTATGCGGAGACATTTCATGGCCTGCCGGATCAGGAATTCCCAGGGAGTTAGTGACAGGCCTTTCAGTCGCCGGCAGCCTTCCCCCCGGCGCCGAACAAGGCCCGAGCAGCGGCCCCGGGGGGAGCTGGGAGCCCAGCCTGCTCCCACTGTCACTCACACCCCGGCCTTCTCCTTCTCTGCGCCCCACCCCTCCACTCCCCTTCCCTCCCCTCCCCTCCACTCCTCTTCACACCCACTCACTCCCCTCTCCCCTCCTCCGAATTCCGCCGCCGCCCCCTCCTCCACACAGCCGATTCTTCCCCTTCCGCCCCCTGCTCCTTTCCCCGCCGCCGGCAGCCGCTGCGGGGGACCTCCAGCCCTCCACACTCACAGAATGAGCTTCTCCTGAAGGGCAGCTCTCGACGCCCTTTGATCTCTGATCCCCGAACAAGTGACTCTTTTTTTTTTTTTTTACAATCCGAGTGGTTTGGTCTGGCCTGTTTTGACTGTATCCCCACTGACTTTCGCATTAGCCCGCCTCCGCATTTTATCCTTCCTGGCTCACCACTGACCGCACTCTCGCCAGGTTAGCCCCGCTCCTTCGTCCGTGTCTGGTCCGGCACTCTTTCATGTTCATGAATGTTTTATCACACTCAGTGTGCGTCTCAAGGGAGGCCAACGATTGTTTACATTGTCATGTAAGCCCCTTTCATGTGAGCCTGTAGCAACCACAGAGTACGGACAGCGGGAGGGGGAGGGGGAGGGGGGAGGGGGGGCAGGTTTCTGCCCAGACCAGCCCTCTCACCGGAGCCTGCACACACCCTGGAGCCCCCACCCCCAGTGCAAACATCGACTATTCTAACCCGCATTGTAATATCACCCCACCCCCTCCAAGGCTCCATGCCGTCCTTCTGTGAGTAATCTGCATTTACAGGTGTCATGTGGGGGCACAGTGCACAGTACAGTTACACCCGAATTATGCCCCCCCCCCCCTATAATTAAGAGGTGCTCGCCTCCTGCGAACAGACACCATTAACAGTAGTCTTGTGCCTCGGTGCAGGGAGGGTGGCCGGACTGCTGCCCTGGCACTATTGTTACCCGCATTATAATGTCACCCACCTCGGCCCCCGCCCCGTGAAAACAAATGCGTCCGCCTCCTGTGAATACACAATACTCTGCAGTTACAGGTGTCGTGGGGGGGGGGCACGGTGAAGGGTTGGTGGCAGGACTGCTGCCCTGGCACTATTCTCACCGCATTGTTATTATATTCCACCTCCCCCAGCCCCCAAATAGATTCCTGGGAACAGGAACCATTAACAGAGGTGGGGCAGAGAGAGGAAATCAGAGCTGTGACAATGCTTTCCCCAGCATCTCATCTCACCCCTGAACCCCTCCCTGCCTCTGGGGAGCATGACCCCTCCCCCGCACCCCCTTCCCCCTGGGTTCCTCCTCACCTCACAATAGAAGGCCTCTGCTCATTTTCCCACTCGAAGTTTTCGGGGGTGTTCGACGCGTTTCGGCTCACCATCCACTTTATTTCAAGCAGTGACTCTTAGGGGCCCCGACAGAGCATTAGTGCGCGGGAAGTGCAGGTCTGCAAGATTCCTAGGCGCAGGGCTGTCTATGGCTAATGCATCTATGTTTACAACGTATGCCTCTTGTTCAGCGTGTGTGTTGAGCAGATTAAACTAATAAATAAATACAATATGCAACACAAACACCTTTCTTTTCGCAGGGTTCCTTTTGACTGGAAGGTGCGCTTAAAAATAGGTTGAAGGACGCATATAAAACTGCAATCAACATACAACGCCATCCAGGTGAGACATGCGCTAGTCGGAGGTGCACAGTCGCATCTATCTCAGCGCTTGAACGTGTGTGTTTCACGAGGCGACATACATTCGACATTATCTCGCGGAGTGAGAATGGCATTGCGCGACGACCCAGCGGTCCCTTTCTAACGACGTGTTTGCCAAAATAGGACAGACCCATGTTAGCGCCATTTCAATAATGCATTCACACTCCACGCTCCGCTTCATCGCGATCTGACCCATGCCGCCCAAGAAGCGACTAGACCATATTTACAAGCATCATTTCCCAAAAGCCATCAATGGAACCCCCTAACCATAAGCACGCGCTCGTGTGCGAGGGGAAGAAACGTGGGCACGATTACACGCACACAAACATAACAGGTGTATTTACAGGGCGCACGTCCGCTCCCCACCAGGCGCGCAACACCCATTGGACTCACTGGGCTTCAGACACCCCCCCCTCTCGTGTTTGGCAGCCCGGGATGAGACAGATCCCGGTCACACACAGAGCCGCACCCGAACGTTTCACAGGTCTTTAAAAGACCATTCGAATGTTAATTAGGCCTTGCAGTTGTTTCACCCTTTCTAAGAGCCCCTGCAGCTCCACTCTGCCTACTGATTAAAGGTTCATCCCCCCCCCGAAATTTTTTCTAACCCCCCCCCCACACATTTGGCTCTAGTTGCGCCTCTGCTCCCCGTACACATGTTTTTTTTGTTGTTGTTGTGTTTTTGCGCCAGTGACAGATAACTGTTGCTACTTTTACTAACACACACGCTTTCTCCAGCACCATGTCCCCCGACGCACAGGCGAACCTAGAAACACAAACTGATGCAATACACGAATTCACACTCTGTCTCACAAATGCACGTATAAGGAGACCCATAGATATCTTTCACACATACACAACATCGATTTTTCACCAGCACTCTGTCTCCCGATACTGGTGAATACAGAAACACAAACCGATGCAATACACTAATTCACACGCTGTCACTCTCACTGACAGATGCACTCACACATACACAACATACATACTTTCCCCAGCACTCTCTCCCCCGACACAGGTGAAAGCACGCACATACTGATGTGATGCACACATGCACACTATTCCTCTCACAGACAGATGCACAAGGAGACACACAGGGTTGTACTCACACACACACAGCCTCGTTCAACTGCCCTCACACTCCCCCGTGCTCGTTTTCAGCGGGTGCTTACCTGTAATAAATTTTAAAAAAGTATATACATTAGCTTAGAGAAGAAACGTTTGTGTGCAGAAATAACCAGTGTAAATCCCTGACAAAACAATGTGTAAAGTGAAGTAGTGGGCGGGGCGATCGCAAGAGTTCGGGCTTGTCCGAGTCTCTCAGACGTCATTACCCTCTGCCCTAACCGGCCCAACAGCCCATTAGAAGAAAAAAGTCCGCGTTTAAAGCCTAATGCGTCTACCTCACAACGGTCGCATCGGACGTGGTTTATTCCCAGTAAAACCCAGACATGCAGACTAGTGAAAGCGTCAATGCTTTCTGGAATAATTGTTAAAAAAAAAAAATACATTTTCTGAACTATTTCCTCCAACACACCGGTGACTGTTCTGCGTACTTCTATAAAAAGTATATTTATCAAGGAAACGTACAGCAGAGATTGGAGAAAGGATTTTTACATGGACTTTACTCCATGCTTGCTATCCGCTATTTCTGAATGTATCTGTGTGCAGCTATAGTGAGTTCACCCCTGCGCCCTCGAGCACCTCCTGTGTTTGACCTTGACCACGCGCAGATGACACTTGCCTCCCCCTAGGGACCCGTAGGTCCATCTTTCCAGGAGTGTAAAGACTGCTCGTTTGACCGCAACTAGCACCCGCCAGCGCTGCTGGGAGCACAGACACAACTGCGCCACGAGCGACGAAAAAAACGCTCGCAAACATTATAGTCGGAACCTTCTTTCAACCTGGGCCTTCTTCTTCTTTCTCTTGCCTCAAAGGCGTCTCAAAGCATATTTTGCAAACCTACACCTGCTTGTAACTGTTCATATGACTGGACTCTTATATTTACTACCAAAATCACGCATGATTAGCCCTCGTGCGCTCGCACTAACAGCAGGTTTAAAGTTCGAATCTAACTGTTCAGCCTTAAGTTATAATACGTTCTGTAGAGCGCTTAGATGCGCAGAACTGCGTCTGTAGCGCATAAGACAATGTGTCACTAGAGAGAGTAGCGTCTAGTGGTATAGCACAAACTGCAGGCAATGCTTGCCTTCCGCAAAAATAAAAGATTTAGCGTTGCGCCAGAGCTCATATTTCTGTTACACATTTTCCATAAGAAAAATATACGCACAGTCTTGCTAATTTCTTGCTTTATTATGTGGCATGTTTTATACATCGGATGCCCTGACTTCACGAAGTAGGGGCTGGTGGCAAGGGAGAGCTGTAAGGGGCTCGCAGACCGTCATGTCAGGTTTACTTCCTGGCATGAACGTAAAATGGGAGCCCGCTTCTAAAGCAATCGGGGTTACAGTATTCAACACGCGTACAAGTTATTACATTTTTTCTGGGGTGTGATTCACTGCAAGTCCTGCATAAACTCTGGACTCAAGCCGCGCCAAGAAGTCATAGGTCAGGGACTGGATGTCTGCGCCCCCTCCAACGCAGACCGTCGTTGGCAGGCACCGCACATCCAGTTTTGCTCGTGTCGTGGTAAGTAGGGTCACCAGACTTAGACGGCAGGGTCGAACCAACGTATATAGCAGGGTCGATCATATTATGCGGCAAAAAAAAGTTATGCCCCACATTTTGTGATAGTATCACTTCATTATTGTGTTGGTTTTTTTGTGCTCGGTTTAACACTGTTTGAGCAAGCATTTCACCTCTTTAGTACCATGTTAACACATCAATAAGAAACTTGAAATTGACTAGTAACTCTTTGTGAATGGCCTTCCACTGCCAACAACACCCGTTGCAGCATTGTAGTATTCTTTATCTGTTTGAGTTAGTCATGTTTTTTGTAAAAATGTGCAGTTTATGCAGAACGTGATGGATTATGTGGCAACATTCATAATTATGCGGAAAGTGCCACATAATAAGAGATGTTTTGCTGTTTGTGGAACTGATGTCTTCATCTGTTGCATGGAATGAGCCTGTCCCGGCACAACTAACCCAGAACAGAGGGTGCCCTGTTAATGTTCTTATCTCCAGACGCTCTTCACAAGCGAAGTCTGTGGTGTTCCCTTAAAGACCAGTACCCTAAAATGACCAGCGTCAGTGGCACCCGAGGCTCAGCCAGTCTGGCATGCCACTGCTGCACTGTCTGTCCCAGCTCTACTGGCCTGTCCTCCGACAGTAACACCAGACACCAGTACCTTCCTCTAACATTCGAGGCCTGCATTACTACTTCTTCCATCAGGTTAAACAGGTTTAATATTATCCTAAATGTGTCCTTTGTTTAAAACTCTTTAGACTGCAAGTTCCTGGGATAAAACTCTACGTAGCCTTTCTTTGGTCATGGTAAAAGTTTAATAAAGTAGGTTCATGGTCTGTAAGACAGAGCTCAACTGACCATGGACATGACAAGGATGTCTCATGACCTCTCCATCCTTGGATGTCACTGTCAGCAACGCCCCCCCCCCTCATTCAAGGGCAGTCCACTTTTACGGCAGCCTCTTACACAGAAACAAGACTTATCTTCTGTGAGGCAAAACCTCCCCGACCAAGGGGCGCATGTTCATGCACGGTTACTGACCCTGCCCCATACCTTCTATCCTTTCTGGGACAAAGGCGTTCGAGGGAGACTACTCCTACATGTAAACCTTCCTACGCAGCAGGGGCGCTTGCTCTCTTTCCACGAGAGCCAAGCACGCAAAAAAGAAAGAAAGTTTCCGGAAATTGCAGGCTCGGTCCGGAAGAAGCTAAAAGGGGAAAGCCGAGGGTCAGTTAGACCGAGTAGACACGCATCCTTCAAATGCGCGTGAACGGCGGATGCCACGTTCCAGAGGCGGAAATGAATTTATGTCCTGTTAATTTACGCCGCTCGGACAAAACCCTGACACCTTTCCCGGCATCAGCCTCCTAGGGACTTCTGCACTCGACCTTCCTCTCACTTTTTGGAGATTCTGATGTTTAAAATAAGATTCCCGATTTTCACATGTTCCCCAAGAGTCGTTACTGTGGTCTAGCATTATTGCTACCATTTATTTTTAATCGATTGTTATAGCTAATGTTTAAATAAAATTTAAAAAAAGAATCGTTGCAATTTATATACGTTTTTTTCTTGTCGGTTTGAGTCATGGTAAGGCAAACTCCACCTTTTATCCTTCCCAGGTTGGCTGAGCACTAATAAATTGGTTCATAGTACCGACGGTTACTTACAGCGCATAGAATCGGCAGATGTGAGCCGTGGAGCGCCTCCTAGAGCCTGTTATTATTGCCAATCATTTGCCTGTGATGTCACAACTCAGCTAAAAGCTGGGACAAGTGCCCCATGCTACCCCTTGGCCCAACTGCCCTCCCGAAGCCTTACCTTTAAGTGCCTCAGAATAAAATGTAAATGGTGGCATATTATTCTATAAATTACAGCTAAGGCTATAGTGCTTGCACCTGCGCTGTGATTTTAGGAACTTCATGTATTCCCATTGTTAGCACGTGCTCTTTTGACATTTATTTTCAGAGTATAAAATAGTGTCTATTAACCGGCTGTGAATGCACAAAGTTGCATATGAAAAGATGCGGCGCCGTTTTTGAACCCTTCCTGCTTCCCAGTGCCTGGTGTGTTAATTACAGTTCCTGTTTTCCATATACTTGCCGTTCAGTGGTTAAGCCCGGGAGCATTCATTACTTCCGCCCTGTCCCTCCCCTGCCTCTCCGGGGGCCTGGTGCCGGCACATATGACAATGGCGGAATGCGGGGCCTGCACGCTTAGTGGTTCCCATGAACTGCCTGCTCGCTGCAGCTGAGAGGGCCCACCCGCTCTAGTGGACGAGCCGAGGGCTCTCAGCCTTTCACTGGTGGCCGCCATTTCCTGCTTTGGAACGCATGTTTAAAACATTGCTTTCCGTCGCTTCAGAGCAGGTCTTGGCGCTGTTAGACAAGGACTGCTGGACCAAGGCCCACAAACTCTCAGAGGAAATATTTCCACACCAAACCTACATTCTTCAAGCACTTGCGGCGCGCAGCTCCACATACTCTAGGTTTGTATCCCAACATCCACCCTTCCTCTCATGGGCGTAGGAACTGTGGGGGACGCGGGGGACATATCCCCCCCAGATTTTGGAGTGGGGGGGACGCAGGGGACAAGGGTGGGTCTCCCTTCTGTGAGGGAGATTAGTAGGCCTGTAGCTCACGAAAAAAAGTGCGAGCGGAGCTGCATGACCTAATGGCCCTGCACTTGACCTGGCGCCTCTCCAGTTACCTGTCTGTGAGCCGCCAATGATCACAGCATAAGGTGACGTCAGAGGCCACTCGCCCCCCTGCCTATACCCTGTTCAACTCTTTGTGAGGCGCAGCACCCCTGAGGCTCCGGGATTTATTTATTTCTCACCTCAGCAGCCTGTAGCCAGTGGGGAAGCACCCAGAGCATCGGTGTCAAAACACCGCAACTTTGACATCGCATCAAGTCGTTCAAATCGCAAGCTTTTAGTACGCATGCTAAAACTGCGCGATGTCATTCACATCGCATGCAATTACAATGCATGCGATGTTAATGGCATTACAGCGCAAAGCGGTGGTTATCTTTGGCAAGTACAGCGATTAAGCGGTGGTTTATGCAGCGGATTAAGTGGTGGTTTTATATTTGGCCAATGCAGTGGTTTATAAAAGGGGTTTTATTATAAAAGACCGGGATTATAAACAGGGTTTTGCTGTTTTGCCATATAAAAATGCTGCGGATTTTACAAGGGGTTTTGGCAAAACGGGATTTGTATGCGATGTTGATGGCAAAACGGGATATTAAAAACATCACAGTCACATGCCATTTAAAAATGCATACTGGATGGATGGGTGTATGGGTGAATGGATGCATGGGTGCATGGATGGATGCATGAATGATTAATGGATGGATGCATGATGGGTGGATGGGGTGGATGGTGGCTGGATGGCTGGGATGAATGGGTGTATGGGTGAATGGATGCATGGGTGCATGTATGGGTGCTGGGTGGGTGGAGTGGGTGGGTGGATTAATGGATGGATGCATAATGGATGGATGGGTGTATGGTGCCCGGATTACTGGGATGGATGGGTGTATGGGTGAATGACGAGGGCAACAGTGGGCAGAAGGCCACAAAAAACGAGGGCAACATAAGGCAGAAGGGCACGCAAAAACGAGGCCAACAGAGGGCAGAAGGCCACAAAAAAAACGAGGGAAACATAGGGCAGAAGGGCACGAAAAACGAGTGGAACAGAGGGCAAAGGGGCACGAAAAACGAGGCAAACAGAGGGCAGAAGGCCACAAAAAAACGAGGGAAACATAGGGCAGAAGGGCACGAAAAAAGAGGGCAACAGAGGGCAGGAGGGCACAAAAAACCAGGGCAACATAAGGCAGAAGGGCATGCAAAAACGAGGCAAACAGAGGGCAGAAGGCCACAAAAAACGAGGGAAACATAGGGCAGAAGGGTACGAAAAACGAGGCAAACAGAGGGCAGAAGATGCAAAATGGATGGATGGGTGTATGGTGCCCGAATGGATGGGTGTATGGGTGAATGACAAGGGCAACAGAGGGCATAAGGCCACAAAAAACAAGGGCAACATAAGGCAGAAGGGCACGCAAAAACGAGGCAAACAGAGGGCAGAAGGCCACAAAAAACGAGGGCAACATAAGCAGAAGGGCACGCAAAAACGTTGTCAAGACGTGCTAAGTATAGTCGCCGATGTGACACGCGATCCTATTACATGGCCACATTTGCGTCGCAACTACGTGCGATGTGAAAATGGCTGGTGTAACTGCCTTTACGATGTAATTGCCACAATGCGAACGCCCGTGATGACTTTGAGGCCAATGGATCGTCATACAACCTAGCCAGTGGCAGTGCACTGATTGATTTGCTGACCTCGGACTCCTCGCCCCGTGTCGGTTGCCTGCTTGAAGACGGAAGGGCTGCAGCAGCACGCTCCCACTAAGTGTGAGGTCCCTCCTGCGTGAGTACCTATCCCAATGAAGTGACTGACTTTTGGTTCGGTTAACTTGTAAGTAAAGCCAAGGGCTGTTACACTGCATTCATCTGTCGGTCTGTTGTACTCGTTTTTCCCCCTCCCTCCTTCTTGCTTTCTCGTTGCGCCTCTCCCTCTCTTCTGTTCTTTGACTCCAATTTTAGTTTGCTATTTGCTGAACTTTGATTTTACCTGACATTGACATGTGATCAGCCAGGTGTGACATGACAGTGAAATGTTGTGCTCCCCAGTTTTAGGATTCCAGTGGCTCTCCCTAAAACCCATACCCTCCTCTTGTGTAACTCAGACTCAGCTCCAGTGCGCTGGCCAGCAATGACATTCCACAACAAGGGAAATGGAAGACCCATGGCTTGACCACTGTGTATCTAATGATATTATAGAGTACGCTGATAACATTAATGGTAAGCTACATTTATTCAGGCAGAACCACTCTGAACCCGGAGAAAAATAGGAGGGCCCTTTTTGCAGGCGCGGCAAGTGTAAACTGAGTTGCCCCATTATCAGTGCTTTAAATGGGAAAAAATAAGTGCAGGTACTCATTAAAATTAGTTAGAGGTGTAGGAAAGGGGCGGGGCTAGCGGCGGGGCTAAGGGTAAGATATGATGATACATAATGACCTCTATATCAGTTACAGCACATATCAAAACGCATAAGGAATGCGTTTATGTTGAAAAAAAACACATCTTTATTTTATTGGTAGACTAGTGTTGATTATGGCATCTGTTGGGACGTTCATTTATCTTATATAAATAACGTTATAGAATGTTCTGCTGATTGGATTGTTTGAGAG
This sequence comes from Lissotriton vulgaris, assembly GCF_964263255.1. NCBI lineage: Eukaryota > Metazoa > Chordata > Amphibia > Caudata > Salamandridae > Lissotriton > Lissotriton vulgaris. Next base: position 882,870,634 of record NC_141693.1, read on the forward strand.
CTGTTCTTCACACGTTACTATTTCCACCTGCGTTTGGGCCCTTATGATGTTACTACTTGAATAAACATAATTTATCCACTTTACATCTTCGTTTCCTGCTTCAACAGAGGGGCACACAAAGGAAAGCAGCCTTTGTGCTGAACTAAAAGGTGAAAAAAACATCTTTGGGAAGGTAGAGGGTTGTTTGGGGCTGCTGCTCGTGCACTTCCCTAAATCGGACAGGATTAATGACTGGCAGCCGCAGCCCATTCCACATGCCTGATGGAGGAACACTTTAAGCTGATAGCCGTTGCGCACCTGATCAACAGTGCAGGGTCAGTTTAGACCCTGTACTGTTGATCACAGCATGACACAGGGCAAGCCCTCTCAGACCTCTGTAGTGGGGCCATTCTATTGAGCACTGCTGGAATCTTCAGCAGCGACTCTACAAACGGCCTTTCATGCGCTCTGTGACTTGCAAGCTCCTCGTAATCAAAGCGGCGTCTGCCCTGAGCTGGAGGAGTCACTGAACCTGAGCCTGCTGTGCTCTCAATGAGGGTACCGGTACTCTTCCCTCAACTAAGAAAAGTGCCGGTACTGGCGGACAGAAAATTCGGAAGTGCCGGTACTCAGTACCGGTGAGTACCGGCCCATTTAAAGCACTGCCCATTATCAAATCTTTTACCATTAATGGCCTGACAGTGTTCCCAAATTAAAAATTGATTTTCCCACTTAAGTCGCTTGTGTTTGTGATTCACAAAAAGTGCAAGAGATTTACTCACACTCTTGAACCAGCATTTGAAATGTGAGTAGCCCTTATGACCTTACTGCACCAGTCGGTGCCTGTCCACCTTTAGAAGTCAGTCTTTACACCCTATGTTCCGGGCCGCTCACTACGATCAAGCAATCTCCAACTCCTCAAGGTTCCCAAGATTAAAAAAGCCCGTCAAGGAGGTAGGGCTTTGGCCTATACTGGGCCTGTTCTGTGGAACACCCTCCACCTCTCACTAAAGCTCAGTTCTGATCACTTATCTTTTCGAAAAACCCTGAAAACCTACCTCTTTTCTAGCATTTAATTTTATTCCCCCACTATCTATTGGTATTGTCCGGGTACAGTAGCAGGTTTCCCCTGGATGGCAAAGCGCAGAGATACCCCTTCGGGGGTCTATTCAGGCGCTATAGAAGCATATAAATAAAATAAATAAAATAAATAAATAAGTGTCAGCCCTGCTAGGGCATCTTCTTGATAAAACATGTGCCAAGTGCCACATGCCCTCCGAGCTTTCTGTTTGTGTTTGTATGTGACAGCTGTGGGTCATCTTGAATTAGGGACACTCAAGTGGGATTTCAGGAAAAATTATGCTTTTGAACACTGTACAATTTAGATTTTCAGCTAAGTGACTTTGAATTTTTACTCACTCCCTTACATATTTTGGGTGCAAGGGCAGGCTATGGCAGAGTACCGGTGGACTATAGGCTAGAGGTTACCTGCACCATGTTTGAGCCTTCGTGCAGCTCACACACACTCACACTCGCTCCTAGTTCTGTGTTTCACAATTCTCTATTGCTCTTAAAACTATGTGGAGTTTTACACCTGATGGTATCTCGGCTCAGGATACTGCTAGTGAAGTTTTTGTCTCAAGTCCCTCAGTTTAATTTCTTTGTACTTGTCACCATTTAGCAATTGAGCAGGATGATCTTAGTGCCACATTCGAGTAGCCAGTACATCTTCCAAGTCCACTACTTTCCTGCCTTTCTTAATATTTCTCTTCATAACTATGCGATTGTATACATTTAACGCGCGTACGGTCTCTCACAATGGGCGATTTGTATAGGGTCACTGGAAAGTCCACAAGATTGTCCCTGTCCCCCCCAGAAATTTAGTGTCTCCTACGCCCATGCTTCCTCTTTGGTATATTGTTTGTAAATGATGCCAAACTATTCAGTTGGAGACGATGTGGCTTACCGACAAGAGCTGCCGATGTTGGAACTGGGCAACCAGCTTCGAGTTTCAGAGTCGGCTCACAATCGTGTGATGCTGGGCAAATCACTTATATGATATATCTATCTCTCAGTGCCAACACAATAAATAAATGTATAACGTGTCCTTGTGTAATATAAGTGGTACCCATGTACAGACCTCTAATACCTTTAAGTCGAGTTGCGTTGTGCAAAAGAAAATACAAATACATGTAGAGCCAGGTTTTCACACTATGTGGTTATGAAGGCACAGCTCAGTTCCAGATGGTTCTAAAGAGAAACCAGTAAAATAATCCACTGCTCCAGAGTCTGGTACATCACTCTTGCTTTCGGCAGCAGAACGCAAGAGCGTGGCTATAGAATTTCTTTTATTGGTGGTCCCGGGGCTGAACCACTTCCCCTCAGATTTCCGTGTTTTCTTCCGTGACACATATGGACATTGAAACCCTGGGTCAGACTAACCATGGTATTTTTTTAAGGAGTGGTAAATTCGTATAATGTTCTCTTATATAATTACGCAAACATTCTGGGGCCTATTATGTGCAATTATTCTAATTGTAAATTCTTTACTTAGGGCTACAGTTGAGAGCATGGGTACTCACAAATATTTTCTCAAGGGCCAAAAAGATTGGTCTGTGGTGCGACGGAGGGTGGCACTGATGCCAACCGGGTGGCTGTTGGTCGGGTAAGGGGGCTGATGGTATGGTAGGTGTAGGGTAAGTGAAGCATGCCCCTCTACTGGTCGGCAAAATTACACAAAGTGAAGCCAGAAAACCTGGGATAAATTTTGGCTTTCCCACTTGACCAAATTGTGTGATACAAGGCAATTGTTTTATTTCACTTTCCCTCCTTTTTAGGTTTTGCCTGGCGAAAGATGCGCTCTGCGCATCTTTTTCGCGCAGGCGAAAACCTAATGACTATAGTAGGGGAGACAGGAACGCCCCCCGTCTTCCATTGGCTAGCTCCATAAATGGAGGCTAGCCATTGGAAGACGGGCCTGTCCGTCAATGCCGGACCAGATTCGGGGGCGTTCCCGAGAATTTTTGGCTTTTGGCTACGTCACGCTACGTCAGCCGAAAGCCAAAAATTCTCGGGAACGCCCCCGAATCTGGTCCGGCATTGCCGTCACCCGCCTTCCTGCTCGGGGCCGTGAGAAGGAGCCCGCAGCCGCCGCCCCGTCTTCGGCGAGGCCCCGGAGAGGAGGAGTTTAAAGGTTGGTAGGGGGGCGGGTGCATGGATGTCTAACGTTAGCGGCATTAAATACAGCTACTGAATTCAGGTTTTACTTGTTCAATTCCAGAGACCAGCACTGCCCCTTATCCCCGTTTCAGCTCAGCCTCTCATCTTGCCCATGTCGTTCACAAGAGTACCACCGAGCCCGGTGATAAAAAGCCCCGGTAGGATTGTAGGGCAGTGTGCTAATAGCAAGCTGTTACTACCAGGGCACCTGCCGGGAGGCTGGCATGTGCCCTCGTTTGTGCACACTTCCTGGCTCGCCTGTGACTCCCATTTCACAAGTGCTCACACGTCGACGCCCCGGCTGAGGACCGGAGGGCACTGGTTCCCAGTGTGTAATAAGGAGGAAGGGACTCACCTGTGCCAGGCCCGCTGCAGACCTCACCCCACGGCCGCTCCTTTCACCCTAATTATCCGGAGGTGAAATCAGGTGTCTGAGACCTCGCCGTGCACGCCCAGAAGAGACGGGCACCTCCGTCGCCAGAGACGAAGCAGGAAGTCCACGGGGCAGGAAGCGAGTGTGGAGCAATAACTGCCGCCCTGGACCGCTGCCCACCCGTGCCAGCCGGGCCTGTTTACTCAGCGGCGCGCTGCATTCTGAGGCTTGTATTTTGCGTTTACCTTCTGAAGGATGAGCGTTACATCTCAGCACACAAAGTTAGGTGTTCTAAAGTGCTTAATGAACTTGAGTTAAATGCAGAGTGAAAATCAGCCATTTACACGGGGCTTTCAGTGGGAGCGAAAAAAGGTGTGTGTGTGTGTGGAGAGGGTGATCTCTAGAAGGTGCTGAACTCAGTGCTTCGCATTATGTGGCTATCTCAGCTGCTGGCATTGCCACGGTCCCCCATAAAGGCTTTTTAACCAGCTAAAACCTCTGGAGAGCGATGTGGACCACTTCAGTGTCGCACTGTATTTGAGAATGTGAAAACGTCTGTCTTTGGCTACTACATCCTGCCTTGGCTTTCTAGCAGGGTATGTGTATAAATGCCCAGTATTGACATTTGAAAGTATACTTCAGGGGTGCGTGTATGCATGTGCAGCAGGGTATGTGTGTGCTTTGAAATCTGGGTATCTTTGTCTTCAAGGTGAGTGTGTGTGTGTGTGTGTGTGTCAGCCTACTGGGAGTATGTACTTCTGTCTAAAGGGGATCTGTGTGTCTGTACATGCGAACGTCTGTGCATGATAGAGTTTCTGCATTAGTGTGTCTGCACTGTGGTGTGCCTCTGTAGGGAGGGCTGTGTGGTACTGTGCAGGGGTGGGTGCATCTGTGGAATTGGGTTGTCTGTATTTCCAGTGGTTAAGCAATAGGCGAAGACAAAATGTAAATACCCATTGGTAAAGAATTAGGAAGACAGCATGGAGAATTTCCAGGTTTGAGCTAATAAGACAGAATCAACAATATTTTGGCGTATAGACTGAGTAACAACTGGTGAAAGAGGTAATGAATGTCAGTGCTGGAAGCGAAATTAGTGCACACCCATAAGGCCTAGTACCACATTCAAAATAAAAGCCGTTTTTTTAATGGACTCTGCTTGTGCCTCCGTGTGCCCCTGTTGCGCCTCTGTGTGCTCCTGTTGCCTGCTTGTGCCTCTGTGTGCCCCTGTTGCCTGCTTGTGCCTCTGTGTGCCCCTGTTGCCTGCTTGTGCCTCTGTGTGCCCCTGTTGCCTGCTTGTGCCTCTGTGTGCCCCTGTTGCCTGCTTGTGCCTCCGTGTGCCCCTGTTGCCTGCTTGTGCCTCAGTGTGCCCCTGTTGCCTGCTTGTGCTGTGTGGGTGTGTGTGGAGGGCTCCGTGTGGCTGTGTGTGTGGGAAGCTTTGTGTGGCTATGTGTGTAGGAAGCTTTGTGTGGCTGTGTGTGTGAGGGGCTTTGTGTGGCTGTGTGTGTGGGGGGCTCTGTGTGGCTGTGTGTGTGGGGGGCTCTGTGTGTGTGGGGGCTCTGTGTGTGTGTTGCGGGAGATAAAGCTAGTGGCATTGTAAATGACAATGCCATTTATTTATGTTAAAAAAAACATTAATAAAAATAATGTCAATAGCAATGCCAATAGCTCTAACTTTAACAAAGGCAAAACCCTTGCATTGTAAATGCTTGTTGGGTATATCTACAATTTTTGGAACTTTTCCAGTATTTTGAGTGTTTCACTCGACGTCTGGGGTCTTCCTCTTCCAGTTGCTATTTTTTGACCAGTTTTGCCACCTCTATATTGTCGAAATGCCAGCTTTATTCGGCAAGTGCCCTGAGTGTGGTAGGAAGAAGGCTAAATCTGACCCCCACAGAGTGTGCATACTCTGTCTCCCTTCTTCCCATGTCCCTGACTCCTGTGATATTTGCCACTCTTTTTCCAGGAGAACCCTGCGTGACAGGGAGAAGATTCGTCTCCAAGGCCTGGAGCAGAGGAGACATCAAGAAATAGGTGGGACTTCTGGGCATGGAGGGACTCTATCTTCATCCTCTGCCCATGCATCGGCCTCTGGGGGGCTCCCCAGTCAAGAAAAGGTCCAAAAAAGGCACCGGTCCCGGTCGGCGTCGATGGCTTGGACGTCAGCGTCGAGAGGTATGACTACCATCTGCTCCCCGTCGACCGAGGGCTCTGGTTCGAAGCGACGTCGTCGTTCGGCGTCGAGGGGTAGGACGTCGAGACCTCTGACGAGGTCGACGTCGAGGAGTTCACCGGCGTCGACACACCATCGACGTCGTGATGACTCCCGAAGAGGCAGGCGCTCGCCGTCGAGGCGACACCGCCGTTCGCCATCAACATCGACACGAAGATCGACGTCGATGAGAACAAGATCGCCGTCGAGGCGAAGACACTCGACGTCGGGAAGTTCGCTGACGTCAAGAAGAGAGACTTCAAAGAGATCGACGTCGAGGAGAGAAAAATCGACTTCGAGGAGAGAAAAGTCGATGTCTAAAAGGAAGTCAAGCACCAGAACGGTGTCTAGTGCTTCTGTGGTGAGCGTCTCATCGTCATCAGCGAGTCACCGGTCGCGCCGGCGCTCGCGCTCAGAGAGGTCGGCCTCCAGAGTGCCCTCCCTGAGGCCTGCTCGCAAGAAGAGACTAGTCCTTAGGTCACCGGAATCTGATTACTCCCGGACCTACTCGCCCTCAAGGCCTAGGACGCCTACTCCTCCTCCTCCTCTTCCGCATCTTCTTCCGCCTCCTCCTCCTCTTCATCCTCTTCCACCGCCTCCACCACCTCCTCCTCTTCCACCACTGCCTCGGCCTCCACTACCGAGCCCTGTGGTTCCGGCACTACCTGTTCCACAGCCCCCTGGGCCGGTGGTTCCTGCAAGGCCCAGAAAGCCAAGGTCAAGATCCAGAGGGAGGCATCGCTCTCGCAGTGGGCGTCCATCCTTAACAAGGTCACGCCATCGTCGGCGGATTGACTGGTCACGGTCCAGGTATACGGACTCATCCAGTGACAGGAGATATTCTCCCACTTTGTCAAACTCTCCCCCAACGAGGGTGTCCCCAGTGGATGACATTGTGACTTTCCAAGATGTGCTGCTGAGGGGGGCTGCGAAGTTGGGGATCACATTGACTGTGCCCACCCCTACCACTTCCGTGATCTTTGAAATGTTGCAGCGCAGACACCTCTCTCGCCCTTTGCTGCCTTTGGTGCCCGGACTGGAAGAACCGGCCATGGAGCTGTTTCTGACGCCGGCCTCTGTGAAGTCGGCGCCATCAAGACTTCAGAAGAAGTACAGGCCCCAGGATTCTGATCCAGCATTCTTGAGAGCAGATCCTGTACTGGATTCTGTCATTGTGACAGCGGCCAAGAAACAGCATTCTACTGCCGGTCAGCTACGGTTTGTAGTGTAGTTCCTATTTTCCCTATAGGCCCTGCGCATTGGAATAACATAAACAGCAGTGCAGACGTGGGACTGAAGTCTTCTAGGTCTCTACTGACTATGTTAGACTTAATTTAGGTTTGTGCCAGCTAGCTCAGAGGTCACTGGAAACTTTCTTGACTGAATAGGAAGGGATCAGCTTCCCTGGCTCAGACAAGAAGGGATTCAGCTTCCGACAACCGCATAAACATGACAACTTTGCTCCCTCAGAATAAGAGTCAATCTCTAGAGTCGTGTGAAAACAATAGACAATTATTTCACTCAGCCAGATGTGCATTCTTAGTTTCACCAGAGTGCAGAGAAGAGAGAGAGACGGGCGTTTTCAATAAAAGGTATTATTTATTGAACAGTCTTCTTTCTCATGCAAGAGAAATGGATTGCCACAATTGCAATACTTAATATAAAGTAAGATACGTACAGTAAAAGGATTATTATGAAATAATACTGTAAAAGCATTGATATGGTTTCTTAGCCATAAGATACTTAAAATGAATGAAATATATACAATATATACATTCATATATACATTGGCTAACGTACTCAACTGGTGCTTCTAACTAAGCCTACCTCGGTGTACCTGACCTAAGCCTAATACGTGGGAGGGGGTAAGTAAGTAGCAGTTTTAAGTTAAGTTGGTTTTGCCAAGAATCTGATCCAAGAATTCTCTCTAAGGGTTTAGTCAGCACTGTACCTTTTGAATAGAATGTAGGAGGTCTGGTATCTCTCTCTCAGGACTCGATATCCCAGTCACCCGCAAGGGTAGGCTGGAAACGCCGGACCTGGATTTTCTCGGCAGGAGAAAAGACAGCGTCTTTCTCAGCGCGTCAAAGAGGAGGGGCAGCGTCCGTGGGCTTCTCACATCTGCTGGGCTCTCTGAATGAATGAATGAATGAATGAATGAATGAATGCAAATTTATAACGCGCGTACTTAGCCCAATGGGCATCAAGGCGCCTAACCAAAATGTTTGCATGACCAGACAGCTAATTACTAATAGGCTTTCCTAAAACACCATGTTTTGAGGGCCTTTTTGAAGAGGGGCAGTGAGGATAAGGACTTAAGCTCCAAGGGGAGTGCATTCCAAAGACGAGGGGCAACTGTAGAGAAAGCTCTTCCTCCCCATCTAGTCTTCTTAGTCCGAGGGATCTCCAAGATATTTAGTTGTGATGAACGTAAACATCTGCTGGGGACATAGCCAGAGAGAAGTGATCCCAACCCATCAGATGTTCCAGCTTTCAGAGCCCTATGCACTAGACAAATGATTTTAAAGGAGATACGGTGCTCTATGGGAAGCCAGGGGAGGCTCTTTCTGGCTAGTGTCGCAGAGGAAGAGCAGGGAATGTCTAGTACAAATCTTGCTGCCGCATTCTGTACTGTTTGGAGGCGTTGGATCAGTCCCTTATTGATCTCTGCATACAGTGCGTTGCAATAGTCCAATCTTGAACCGACCAACGCAACCACTGTCTGTTTCCTAGCTTGCGGGGAAAGATAATGCACTATTCGTCGGAGAATTTTGATAACTCCCCAACAAGTGGCCACCGTTCTATTGACCTGAAGGGTCATTGCCAGCGAGGTATCAAAAATGACCCAGAGGTTTCTAGCTGAATGAGAGGGGACCGGGCACGTTCCCAAGGATGGAGGCCACCATTCATTTGACCACACATCCTGGTCCCTTCCAAAGATCAGCACCTCGGTCTTATCGCCATTCAGCCTCAAGGAGTTGAGTATCATCCAGTCAGAGACTGATTGCATACAACTCCTGAAGCTGAACGCGGAGGCGCTAACCGATTGGGCCAGCGACACCATGATCTGAGTGTCGTCTGCGTACGACACCACCTCCATCCCCTGCGCTTTTACTAATCTCGCTAGAGGGGCCACATAAATGTTGAATAGGGTCGGGCTTAAAGCCGACCCCTGTGGTACCCCACATTGCAGAGATTTAGCAGGGGAGAGGTATTCTCCCAGTTTGACCCTCTGTTCTCTAAGGTCTAAAAAAGAGGACAGAAGGCTCAAAGCTCGCCCCTCCACTCCTATCTCCCTCAAACGAGATGTTAAGATCGAGGGAGATAGGGTGTCAAATGCTGCGGTCAGATCGAGTAAGACCAGCAGCGTTGTCTGTCCCTGGTCCACTTTCATTCTGATGTTGTTTGTCACCATAGTGAGTGCAGACTCTGTGCTATGGAGTTTCCTGAACACATGCTGGGTCTGATCTAAAAACCCAGAGGAGTCCAGGAAGGCAGGCAAGTGCAAGTTCAGGTGGGCCTCAAGCATTTTGGCGGGGGCAGGAAGTAAGGAGATGGGTCTGAAATTCTTTAAGATTGCGGGGTCAAGGGAGGGCTTTTTAAGTAGCGGCTTGACGATCGCTTTCTTCCAGACTGAAGGAAAAAACCCCTGCAACAGGGCACTATTCATTACCTCCAATAGGGGAGGGAGTAATGTGTCCCTACACTCCTTCATCACTTTGAGAGGACAGGGGTCCAAAGGAGAGGAAGATTTGGTCCTATTCAACAGTGAGTTAAGGTTATCAAGGGTGATCGGTGGGAAGTTAGAGAGGGTCTTGGCAGGATCTTTAGACCAGTCTTCTAAGTTTGTGAGAGCCTGGATAGTGTGGTTCCCAAGGGATTTTTTCTGCATTTCTAGATTAACAGAGATCTCATCGATTTTAGCATAGAAAAAGGTTGAGATCTTGTCACAGAGCTCCTGCGATCCTATCACTGGATCGGGAACTTGTAGTGAGCAGAGGGAATCCACTACCTTAAACAGCTCCTTCGATGAGGTGAGGGAAGTTGTAAGGTAAGAGAAGAATTCTTGCTTTGTCTTGATGACCTTGGCCTTATATTCACCTAACAGTCGTTTATGAGTCTCTCTGTCCATAGTGTCCCATGTTTTCCTCCATTTTCTCTCCTGCCTCCTGAAACCCTGTCTCATCAGCCTAAGTGGCTCAGTGAACCAGGGGGCAGAGGGCCTGCGCCTCGCTGAATATCGGCGTATAGCTGGAGCTAGAACATCTATTGCTCCAACAATGGAATTGGCAAGTTTTTGTGCTGCCTTCTCTGGGTCTGACGGCAGGGAGACAGAACTAATGAGAGGGGCCAGGGAATCATTAGTGATGTTTTTATAGTTCCTTTTGCCCTCTCCATGAGCCTGTCCCTTCTTGGATGGATCTGAGTGAGAAAGGGTCAGTTCTATAGGTACTGCCAGGTGGTCTGTCCAGACCAGAGGTTCAGGAGTAACCGTCTTAACCCTGGGATCGTTAGAGAAAACCCCATCCAGCGTGTGGCCTGCCCGGTGAGTTGGACCTTTTACCAGTTGAGAAAAGCCACAAGCTTCAAGGGGATCGACCAAGGAAGAGGTGTCTTTAGAGGTGAGGTCATCTAAGTGAAAGTTTAAGTCCACTAAAATAGTAAAGTGGGGCTTGCCAACATATGGCTCCAGGATTCTGAACAGGTCACTGCTAAAATTTGATCTAGGGCCTGGGGGCCTATACATCAGAAGGCCTACAAAGGATGCTGATGGAGATGAGGAGATAAAGAAATGCAGTACCTGGAAGGGGTCAGATGGTTCAGACTGAGCATTAATACGACAGGTAAGATGCGACTGGTAGAGAATCGCCAATCCTCCACCTCTTTGCTTAGCTCTGTCAAATCTGTGCAATGCATAGCCCTCCGGGATTGCCATTAAAAGGTTGTGTCCTGAGGTCTCTGTGGCCCATGTTTCCGTAATAAAAACCCATACAGGCCTTCTAGACATCACAAAGTCATGGAAGGCTACATTGTTTTTAATTATGGAGCGAGCATTAATAAGGTATCCTTTCTCCGAGTGAGTGCATTTAGACGAGGAGCAAATAGGTTGAGGTGGATCGGTAAGCAGGGGGGCAGTATCTGGGCCCCGAGTACAGGCGTTGTGTGAGGCAATGAGCAGTAATTCCTCAGGGGTGTAACTATGATGGCATAGGAGATCACTCTGTTTCAAGACTAACATTTCCTCCGAAGTATAAGAATGTAATACCTGAGGAGGTGGCTCGGGGTACCCGGAGCGCAGCCCGTCCTCAGCGCGGACGGGCGCAGACGGGCTGAACTCTGGCGTAACTCCGGCGTTTACCCGGTGTTCCCGCTGCGCGTGACCGCTGCGCGTCAGCATGGCCTCCTTTAAATAGACGACTAGCGCTCTTGTGACGCCTAGACCGTCCGACTACCTCCTAGCACCTTCGGGCGTGCCTCTACTACTCCAATATGGCAGTCGAAGTGCTTCAATGCCAGTAAGAAGTGTGCTCGTGACGCGGGACCCGCCCAACAGCGGTGCTTTGGTAGTTTTTATAGTGCAAGAATGTGGCCAAAGATATTAACCACATTGCTGCTGCACATATTCCCCTACGGTGCTGAGGGATAATGGAAATGGGTGTGGTCATGACGGAACGTTTCCGTCATCAGCACAGCTCCACTGTGACTCATGACGGAACCGTTCCGTCATGAGCATCGAAGGGGTTAAGAACAGGGTAAAACGAAAATAAAACACAAATGAAATCCAAAACAGGAAATTTTAAAAAAGCCTCTTGAGTCAGGCGATGCAGAGGTATCACATGCAGCGTACTCTAGGTCAGCGTATCCAGCTGACCTAGACAGCTGCTCTGCTCCAGATTTCACCACCGTGTGTTTGCTTAAGGCAACAATGGCATATTTATACCTGAAAGGTACCGGGTTTGACGTAAGGTTGGACATAAGACGTCAATAAAGATGTCACTAAGAACTGGCCGTTCTTACAGTGCTTCGCAGGAGTTCTAGGACGAAATCAAAACAAAGCTAACGAGGATTTCCCAGGTTGCTAGAGGTTGGTATGTCGAAAGAACTCGTTGTGCTTTCTAGGAATCTAAGGAAGTGGCTTTTGCCGTGCTTTGGACTGCAAGGGCGATTTACTAAAATATGGATCTGATCCTTATGCCGTTATATGGATATTTATCGATTATAGTCATGTAAGGGCATAAAATGGTAATATTGATTATGGTTCCTAGATATACACACAACACCCACTCCACGATTTTATGTCCATCAATTACTAAAACTAAGCAATAAAGGTGCATGTGTATTTCAACCCACCCCAAAATACATTTTGCATTCGAAATGGTGTATGCGAAATACATGAAAATCATAGGTACTGTACGTTTTTTAAGCAGTGTAATCATTCACTAAAAACTGCATATATATTTAGCTGAACGATTTGCGAAAATTTACACATGAAATGTCTCTTAATACAGAAAAGAAGGGCGAGACTATTTCATCACATATAAATACATTTGCTGTATGTGCTATAGGCTGAGGTAATATTTTGTCTCTAGATCTACTAAAAATAGAAGCTCTGTTCTTTATGAATAGTTCTACTTTAAGCAAAAGTACATGTGCCAGAAAAAGGTAAATATTTTGGAATTTGGAAAAAAAAAAATTCATCATCAAGGGAAGAGAAAAAATAGTTCCAAACGTTTTTCAGTAGCTCTTGTTTATCAAAGCTGAAGGCCGAATTCAGAGTTCATGGGAACGCTGTGTGCCGGATTATTTTTCAAAAAATTTTTTGTTTCTGTTCAGGGGAGAACATCATTTCAGACAGACTCGCAAAAAATTGGTCTACATATTCAGGTGACAGTTCGACCAAGTTTGATAATGCTGTAACCTGGCAGTCGTGAGAATGATTGCTATCATAGATTTCAGTATCAGCAATGCTCACAGAAGGTCGTACCTGGGTGATGTTGCTTTCATTTCTTGCTTCACTGCCACCACCTAATCATAGTGCAGAAGTCTCAGCGAATGCCGTCATCAGGATTGGTAACCGCTGGGGACAACAAGTATCGATATCTATTGGTACTGCTGATTGTAGTGCAAGACAGGTGTCTAACAGGTGTCTAACACGCATTCCTCTCCGCATAGCATACATCGAAGCACAGGTAAGATGCAGTTCTGCCATATAGGTCTGAATGAAAGAAACCAGGTCATATTCAGATCTCTTAGCCGGGCTAATCCAAGGACTTTAGTTATGCGGTCCCGGTAGCGTATTGCTAGGATCGTTTCTTCCATTGTTGATGCAGTCATGTCTGCGTTTTGGCTTGCCATATCGGAGCAGAAGGGTCAAATATAAAATTCCTGCTACGAGCCCCAAAAGTAGTGGTAGGCCGCCAAAGACTGAATGGACAAAATTGGGAAAGATGCCCAGGACTGCTTCGAAGGGTGTTAACAGTCCCAAAAAAATTGTCTTAAATACATGTGGGATACTACTGGCATCCGACATATTTAGGTTTTGGCTTAACATTTCTACGAAATGCATGGGGCAATTTGTTGATAAGTGTATGTATCTCTGCAGTTGTCCTTGCAACTTGGAGATCATACTTCTCTTTTGATGACATGATGGGCACTGTTGTCTGTAAAAGCACAGACTTCATTCTGCTTAAAGTATCAATTCGTATAGAAGAGATATTCAACGGAGGCCAAATCGGAGCCTCTGAGTCTCCAGGGCCGTTTGGATACAATGCTTGCATACAGCAAGTGACCATGGAAGTAACGCTTACGAGATATGCTTTCCCTGGCACCATGCCACAACAGCTGTGGTCCGTTATTAGAACGTAACTCCCGTTAGAAAGTTGTCTAAAGAATGGCTCTATTTGTGTTGCAGGTGTGCCGTGCTGGTGGCATGAAAGGTTATTTGAAGTCCCCTCACAGGCCCCATGCAAGTTAATACCTTGGCACAAAAGTATACCGCTTAGTGATTGTTTACACTCATTACCACTAAGAAATACATTTTTGTTATTGTCACTATAACGTGTGTGTGTGTAAGGTAATTTCCATGATGACTTAATGTACCCTTTACCCAACCTTTCATACTGGCCTGCTGGTATATATTCCTGGCAATTTTTAAATTGGAAAGTTGTTATCGGAATTGTGATTATTCCGTGTATTATCCATTCAATGACAGGTCTTTCTGACGTTGTCAATGGTAATCTCTCAAGTTTTTCAATGCTCAGAATTGTATAGTCTGCTCCTTTTTGTGCCAAACTGATTTGTTTATCAGTAAGGTTAAAGATAGAAAACAATGACGTTGTGTTGATTAAACGCCATGGCACATAGCCTGAACGCAGATTTTGCAACGTCCAGCCTAGCTGTACAATCGAACGTAACTGGGACTGACCATGTTGCAACATTAGCAAGTCCTGATCTATTATATCAATGGCAGATGATACAATACTGTCCAGTGAATAAATTCTGGAGGACAGAGTCCTTAACCCATTGTCCACAACAGAAAGTGATTTTTACAAATTAATACGATCAATTTCTCGTATTTTTTCTGCTGTTTCAATTTGCATTACTTTCCAAGCCTCGTTGTATGCCGCATACATACTAGCCGCTATGAAACGTTTTTGACGCTGTTTGCGTGGTCCCATTATGAAATCACACAAGTCAGCTACGTGTTTAAGTAAAGTCAAGTGTTGCTTAATTTTTGCCAGTGCGGATGTTTGTAGCCATTCAAGGCATAGTTTCCCTACACTGTATGTTGTTACTATCCCTGGATGTTGTCTCTGGGAGTATCTAGGGTCTGGTCTGGTCAATTTTAACCCCTGTCTTTTGTTCAGGAATCTGTCTTGACAGTTATTAGTGTCTGTTGGCCAGATTAACCACTTTTTCCAGTCAGGTTGTGTTCTATTTTGATGTAAAATATAGGATACGTCTTTCTCAATATCTGTGGTTGTATTACCAGGTATTGGTTTTGGAATAGATGGTTTATTAAGGTCTTTAATCTTGGCTAGGCCAAGACAGGTAGTCTGTTGAATTGTGTCATTCAAGAACATAATTTGTTCTGGGATCATGCAGGCTCGAAATAATGCTTCTAGGCCTTATACCTGCCACTCTTTTGTACCCCAGATGGTTTTTGTTTCAATGTTATTTTTCCAGAAATCAAAACCAAAAGTAATCATTTTTTCATAAAACATTTCAGAAGAAATCAGTTTAGTATTTGTCACCATGTTTTTTTGTCCCTGTCTTATCTAACAGTTTATAATAAAATGTTTCTGCATCACTTGTGTTGAACCCTGAGAAGTATGGAAATTTCTCATAAAATGTTTTGGTGCTGCTTTTGGGTGGTGTTGCACAATGTTCCCATTCATTATATTCAAAAACATTTCTAGGTTGTGCAGATTTATGCAAATAGTGGTGTGCATAGTGGTTGTAGCAATATATCTGGTCATAGTTTGATGACCCCTGTAAATAATCATGTTCTGTAAATTTTGCTGACAAAACTAGATCTGACATCATATTATTAATGCTCTCAAAGTCCCAATCATCAGAAAATGTACTTGGTTTTACAAAGTCACTTAATGAAACCTTGAATTGATGTGGATATTTCAATAGCTCGACCGGGCCATATATTTCATAATCCGTTTTGTCCCAAACTACCCCTCCGGGTATTGGAATGGCTGTGACATTCACTGATGATAGTTCTCTTTTCTCGATGTGAGATGACTTGTGTGGCTTTAGGACCAAGTTGATGTTCTGACTTGCTGTGTCCATTGTACTGTATTTTCCTTCAATGAATTTTCCCAAACAAAGTACCATGATGAGCCAAAGCAGGAGGAAAAGTACACCTAACACAATCCAAAATTCAATCCATGGAGAAATTAGATAGGTTTCTTTGAGTTGAAGCAAGAGTTTTGTTGCTTTGTCTTTAAAAGTTTTTGTTGTTGGCATTTCTTCTGGTTCGCTTGGATCTTCAGAAAAGTTATCGAAATTGATAAAGTAGCCAGATGCAGTTCTGTCAATTGTTGGGATTGTTTTTCCAATTTGTCTTTCATCAGCACATTCTGATGCTACATCGTTGTAGTCTGGTGTTTCTTGACGAACTGTTTCAATTTGAGTTTCAAGAGGCAAAAGTTCCATGGCATTGTTGCATAGTCCTTTTTTATTCACTGTAGGTTTATCAAATGTGATTAGTCTTTCAGTTTGAACCTCTTGGATTGTAGCAAATTTGGGTATTCTGTTATTTCTTGGGAGTCCACTGGGCCTACTATTTATTATTGGCCACATGATTGTGGTTTTACCAGGTCGATGGATACAACTCTGTTCTCCTTTTTTCCAACAAGGGGCGTTAGTACAACTGATCTTGTTCCGTTGATGGCTAAGACAGGTACTGCTTTTCTGTAGGAAGGCCCAAATTCCTTCTTCACCGTGATCTTTTCTCTGACCAGATCCCCAATCTTTGGAATCCAGACAGGTCTTGCTGGGACAGGTGGTGGTTCTTCAGTGGTTGTTGGCTCTTGTTTTAATTTTACGTTGCTCAGGGCTTTTCTTGTTTCATTATAGTCCTGTAAAACAGCCAAACGATCTTTGATGTTAAAGCATTTTGTCTTGTCTTCCACCACTGAAGCATGACTATCTAAATCCTGAATATACATTCTAGTTCCGAACAATAGTTTGTACGGGCTGAAACCTATTTAGAGAATTTCTTGGCAGATTGTTAAGACTACGTTGGACACTTATTAACCGCATGCGCGCTAGCGGGTTTTCCCGCTGCGCGCAGAAAATTAAAAATCGCGGGTAACGTGACAAAGCCAGCTCGTCATGCGCGCAGCGCAGGTAACCCCCATGACGAGCTGGCTTTGTCACCAGCATCGAAGGGGTTAAATGTTGGACCCACCCATCACCCGAACCGAATACCTTTGCCTTTACAGATTGCTTTATGTCTCTGTTTTTTCTTCCCACAATCCTGTTTCCCTCAGGATGGAAGGGACAAGAGTATCGCAATTCAATACCCATGCTGGTCATGGCCTCCTTATAAGCTCGAGAGCTGAAAGCAGGACCCTGGTCAGAATGTAGCATGGCAAATGCGTATGTGCCGATAAAGACTCGCAAATCAACAGTTCTAGCGTCAGCCGAACGCTGGGGCCACATACAAATGAATCTCGTACAGGAATCCACTGCGACCATGATATATTTATAGTTACCATACCTTTGCAAGGGACCGCAGTGGTCCAGGTAAACACATTCTAATGGTTTATCTGAGATTAGAAGGGGCGTCTGTGCTGGTCGTTTCACTGTTGATGCTTTCATTCTTTGGCATATTTCGCATTCTAGAACATATTTCTTAGTTTCTATTCTCATGCGCGGCCACCAATATCTCTGTTTTAATAATGATATTGTGGC
Source organism: Lissotriton vulgaris (assembly GCF_964263255.1). Taxonomy (NCBI): domain Eukaryota; kingdom Metazoa; phylum Chordata; class Amphibia; order Caudata; family Salamandridae; genus Lissotriton; species Lissotriton vulgaris. The sequence goes on from NC_141693.1 coordinate 882,887,844, forward strand.
GGAAACTCCAGCATGTGCAGAAGCAAGCCCTTCATGTGCCGCTGTAATCAGTCTTAACCTGTGTTCTATGTTTGGAATTACTCTATCCCCCACTCCAGGGATTCGAGCAAATGGAACATTATCCGTGTTTGTTGTGTATGAGTACTTTACTGGAAAGCCTCTCTGGAGTGTTTTTCTGTCAACTTTTACTGATGCACTGACAGCTTGTAGTATGTCGCTATCTATTATTGTTTTTGACCGGGTGATAGCAGCTACGGAAGCCGTTTGCACAGCCGCCTTCGCGGCTTCATCAGCCAATGAATTCCCCGCAAAGTGAACGCCATCACGTTGATGACTCAATGTGTGTATCACGTGAGTCTGTTGTAGTTCTTTCCGTAAAAGAACTACTTGTTCCCAAAGCATTTTATGCTTGATTGTGCATCCTTTCGCATCTTTGAAACCGTTTTCAACCCAATTCTGCAAGTATTCATTATAAGACTGAACGCAGTAATATGAATCGCACACTATCAGTGTGGGGAATTCGCGATCGGTATTTTCAAGCGCCATCTTAAATGCTAGTAGTTCAGCTCGCTGAGCTGTACAATCTCCGAGAGATTGTGTTTTAGTGACCAGTGGTCTAAATTTTCCTTCGTGCCAACGACTTTTAACAATCGCACACGCAGCACTGTAAGCTTGTTTACCCCCAACTGCGGGTTGTGCTGATCCGTCTGTATATATTATACATCCGTAGTGTTCTAGAGGCAGGATTTCCGTTGGCAGAGGACATTCATATTCATATTGTAGAAATTCTTGTGTTTTCAGATTTGGATCAAATTCATATACTACGTCTGTTGCAGCAAGAGAATTAACCCATTGGATCCATCTCGTATGTAGAGCTTTAGCATTTGGAATGCTTGCTTTTGTTACCGCTTCTAGTGCCGGTATCGGTGTAACGATTATTAATTGTTTACCTTTGGCTAAGGCCCTTTCTTTTGCTACAGCAGTTTGAACCGCAGTTAGAATTTTTTCAGTTGAACTGAATTTTATTTCAGCTTTTGTGTACAAATGTGATTAGTATGCTATTGGTACCGTTTCTCCCTCATTAGAGGTCAGGTACGTTAATCCGCATCTTCCTGGGATGACTCAGATTACAAGGCTGTGCGTGTATTGTCATGCGTTTCTAATCTTGTTTTAGCTAACATGTCTGTTTGCAGTGATCTTAAAATTTCTGTGTGTCTGAGTCCAATGTATTGGTTTGAAATCAGGTTTTATTAATTCGTAGAGAGGTTTAACCCTCTCTGCATAATTTAGAATGTATGTTCTTCCGAAATTCAGGAAGCCTAGTACAGATTGTAAGTTCTTCAGCGTTTTTGGTGCTTGGAGTACAGCGCACTTCTCTAAAAAGTTGTCTGCTAGGCTCTTTCCTTCACTTGATAATTCGTATCCTAAGAACAGGACCGTCAGATGGGCAATTCGTGACTTTTTAAAGATGAATTTGTAACCCTCTGCTGCGAACCCAAGTATTATAGTGTTCACTCTTTTCAAGTGAGTATCCAAGTCGTCGTCTGTAAGATAGATGTCATCGACATAAGATAATGCCTCATCATCATACATTTGTAGTAACTCTGTTACTCTGGCTGAGAATAATCCTGGGCTGTTCTTGAATCCTTGTGGGAGCCTATAGAAATTTTTCAGTGACCCCATTATTGAGAAAGCGGTTAAATACCTGCTTTCCGGTGCTATATTTTGACAAAAGAATCCATTAGAGATGTCTAATGTTGTTTTGTATTTTTTGCGAACTATGTTATTCATCAGTGCCGCACTGTGCGAGTTCTGTACCGCAAATGTTTTGCAACACGAGTTAAGGTGTCTGTAGTCCAAGACTAGACGATATGAATTGTCTGGTTTGGAGACAGGAAACAATGGATTGTTCATTTGAGAGGTGCATGTTTCAATCACTCCTTGGTAATCAAGTTGATCTAAAATCTCCCTGACCTGTTTTTTAGCTTCTTGCTTAATTGGGTACTGCCTTTGTGCAGTTGGTTGATTTTTTAACTGGATTTTGTGAGGAGGAGAATCCTCATCCCATCCTACATGTTTCTTCTATAATGCAGGTGCTTGGGCTACTGCCCATTTTCTAGCATATGTATATTTTCTATGAATTGGAATATGATTTGAGAAGGCAGGCATAATCATTTCTTCGCCATGAGGGCACTCCCTGACAAACTCTGATGGCCAGTCTTTCTCAGCTAATAAGATGTCATAGCCTTTTGAGAGGTTATCCCAAAACAGACCCCTTATTTTCCTAGTCTTATCTCCCTTTATACGCAGTGTTATTTCGTATATCTTATGAGGTTCGCTAACTCTGGTATCTGCAGTTTCTACTTGAATGTATTCTTCCGTGTCCACTGTCTCCAGATGATTCATCAGGATCTTGCGAGCTATGCTGATTTCTGCTGCGCTGTCTAGCATTGTCCGGGCCCACTCTCCGTTTTTCAGCTGTGTCCTCAGTATTCTCGGCATGTTCGATTACTCTAATACTGGCTACCTTCTTTCTTGTAAATTGTAATTTTTTATTTTGAGCAGGTTCCTTGTCTTTGGACTTGGCGTGCTCTTCCCTTTGTTCTGACCGACCTCTTCTTTCCGATTTCTGCGAAAAAGATCGAGAGGGACGTGTATCTTTACTTTGATTTCTATCAGGTTTTTTCAAATTATCCCTATTTCTAAGGTTGTATCTTTTCTCAGAGGGCTCCCTTTGGGGAGACTGGTGTTCTTGGTTCGGAGTTCTTTCCCTCCGCCGAGGAGACCTTCCTCTGGACTGAAATCTTTTTTCTTTGGGACTGGATTGTTTATTTCCATCCCAGCTCTTTTTTTGAGTGTTTTGATTATTTTTAATAAATATTTTTTCAGGATTTTCAAGTAGTTGGGTTTTACCGGTTTACCACCCAAACTATCTCTACCTAGTTCTTCATAGGATTTTTCTATGATTCTGGCAAGTTCAATTGGTTGATCTGTTATATCTGTCTCCTCTAATTTTTGGAGGTAAGTTATATCTCCCATTGCCAATTGAACTAATTCTCTATATGCTTTTGTTAATTCTTTTATTTTAACTAAGAGTTCTTCGCTTGACATTTTTTCGATGTCAGGATGTGGTGTGTAGCTGACTAGGACCAGCCACGTTGCTCCTGGTCTACCTAGTGGACCGAGCCTGGTGATGTGATCATTATGTTTTAGGGCGCCTTTAAACCAGAGCAGGTGCTCTTGGTATTTTAATGGGATTTCAATCTCCTCGAAAGGAGCGTATTCTGTAATAGTGGAATTCGTGTGTTGTAGCGTTTGCCGCTGGAAAGTTTATCCATGAATAGAATACCTCTGTCTGCCGATATTCGTGTGCCTCTATCACGAAAATGACTGTACCACCTCGTGCTGTCAGTCCGTTTTCTATAAGTTTTAAAGTTAAAGTTTTTCTTATGTTGACCGGAATGATGATAGCATCTGTAGAAGACTTGTGTCTTCCTCTATTAGTTGAGCTGCTAATCTAGCAGCATCCCTTTCATCGTCACTGTCTGGCATTTTACTGTCAGAAAGGTTTTTGTTGCAGATCAGGTTTTCAAGGAGACAAAAGATTAGGTGCACAATATTTTGGAACACTGTATCCTTCAACGTTGACTAAACCAAAAACTTTACATAGGAATCTCTTCCTACTAAGTTCCGGCAGATTTTAACCTTGTACCCACTCCAGACGTCTATTGGAGTATTTACGGGAAAAAGGGTCTGCGTAAAAAAGCACGACTGAGTTACTCTAACGTCTTGCGTTAGTTTTATCGCCTTACCAAACGTTGGGCGCCATGTAGTGTAGTTCCTATTTTCCCTATAGGCCCTGCGCAGTGGAATAACAAACAGCAGTGTAGACGTAGGACTGAAGTCTTCTAGGACTCTACTGACTATGTTAGACTTAATTTAGGTTTGCGCCAGCTAGCTCAGAGGTCACTGGAAACTTTCTTGACTAAATAGGAAGGGATCAGCTTCCCTGGCTCAGACAAGAAGGGATTCAGCTTCCGACAACCGCATAAACATGACAACTTTGCTCCCTCAGAATAAAAGTCAATCTCTAGAGTCGTGTGAAAACAATAGACAATTATTTCACTCAGCCAGATGTGCACTATAAGTTTCACCAGAGTGCAGAGAAGAGAGAGAGACGGGCGTTTTCAATAAAACATATTATTTATTGAACAGTCTTCTTTCTCATGCAAGAGAAATGGATTGCCACAATTGCAATACTTAATATGAATGAATGAATGAATGAAAGTGAATTTCTATAGCGCAACTAAGCCCAATGGGCGTCAAGGCGCCTAACCAAAAGATACCAGCTATTAAAGTAAACTCTTACTGCGGGTAGGCCTTGATAAAACACCGGGTTTTCAGCGCTTTTTTAAAAAGGGACAGAGATGGTTGGGTCTTGATCTCTTGGGGAAGCGAATTCCACAGTTTGGGGGCAACAATGGAAAATGCCCTATTGCCCCAGCGTACCCTTTTGGCACGAGGAACCACCAGCAAATTCATCTCCGAGGATCTAAGAGATCTACAGGGCAAGTAACGAGTCAGCAGGGCACCTAGGGGATCCGGTGGCCCATCTGCCAGAGCTCTGTAAGCTAAGCATAGGATCTTGAAAGAGATCCTCAGATGTATGGGGAGCCAATGAAGACTCTTTCTGGCATTGTAGCAGAGGATACATTGGGAAGTGCAAGGACAAAATGAGCAGCCGCATTTTGCACGACCTGAAGTCGATGAATGAGCCCCTTGTTGGAGTCTGCCTAAAGTTCATTGCAGTAGTCCAACCTGGAACCCACCAATGCCACCACCGTCTGCTTGCGTACTGAGGGATAGAGATAGTGAAGAATTTTCTTAAGGATTTTTATGACCCCCCAACAGGTAGCAACAGTTCGGTTGACCTCTAGAGTCATGGACAGAGAGGTGTCAAAAATTACGCCTAGGTTTCTGGCTGACTGGGAGGGCGATGGACAGGTTCCCAGCGCTGGCGGCCACCACTCATTAGACCAAATATCCTGGTCTTTGCCAAAGACCAGGATCTCAGTTTTGTCGCCATTCAACTTCAGGGAATTCTGGAGCATCCAGTCAGAGACTGTTTGCATACAGATCCTGAAGTTGGTGGCGGAGGTGGAAACCGAGTGGGCCAGTGACACCATGATTTGTGTGTCATCGGCGTATGACACCACTTCCATCCCCTGAGATTTTACTAACCTAGCAAGGGGGGCCACATAAATGTTAAATAGGGTCGGACTAAGGGCCGACCCTTGTGGTACCCCACACTGCAAGAATTTGACAGGGGAAAGGAATTTGCCAAGCATGACTCTCTGCTCTCTATGATGTAAAAAGGAGTGCAGAAGGTTCAGAGCCGAACCGGCAATCCCTGCCTCCCTCAACCGAGATGTAAGCGTAAAGGGAGACAGGGTGTCGAAAGCTGCTGTGAGGTCCAATAAGACCAACACCGTAGTTTGGCCTGAGTCCACCTTCATGCGGATGTTATTTACCACCATAGTCAAAGCTGACTCCGTACTATGGGCCTTTCGGAATCCATGCTGGGAGCTGTCAAGAAACCCAGATGAGTCCAGAAAGGTAGAGAGATGAAGATTGAGGTGAGACTCAAGCATTTTTGCGGGAGCAGGTAACAGTGAAATAGGTCTGAAATGTTTCAACTGTTCCGGGTCCAGCGTGGGCTTCTTAAGCAGAGGCTTCACTATCGCCCTCTTCCAGACTAAGGGGAAAGTGCCTTGAGTTATGGAACCGTTCATCACTTCCAAAAGAGGCGGAAGAAGTGTGGATCTACATTCCTCAAGGGTCTTCAGAGGGCAGGGGTCGAGAGGGGATGAGGATTTAGTCCTATCAAGCAAAAGCTCAAGTCCTTCAAGGGTAAGTAGCGGGAAATCAGTGAAACTCTTGGAGTGGTCTTTAGGCCAAGCTTCTAAGTTGACCAAGATTTGAAGAGAGGAATCTCCCAGGGTATTTCTCTGGGTTTCCAGGGCAAGATAGATATCCTCAATTTTCTTGTAGAAAAACTCTGATATGTTGTCACATAGCTCCTGCGAGCCCACAACTGGGTCAGGCACCTGAAGGGAGCAAAGGGAGTCGACTAGCTTGAAGAGCTCCCTAGAGGAGGTGAGGGAGGCAGTGAGATTCGAGAAAAACTGCTGTTTTTCCCCAATGACACTGGCTTTATAGTCTCTTAACAGACCCTTATGGACCTCCCTTTCAGTAGGGTCCCATGTTTTTCTCCATTTTCTTTCTTGTCTTCTGCAGCTTTGTCTGAGAAGTCTTAGTGATTCCGTAAACCACGGGGCAGTGGGCTTGCGGCTGGCCAAATGTCTATAAGATAAAGGGGCCAACTCATCGACCGCTTTGGTGATGGAGTCAGAATACCATTCAGCTGCTTCATCCACATCTCCCAGGGGAGAGTACCTACTCTTCTCTAAGTATGGAGCAAGGACATCATTAGTAATGTTCCTAAAACTCCTTTTCGGACCTCTAGTATTGGAGGGTGGTTCAGATATTACTGCCGAAGGATAGGCCATCAGGAGAGGGACAGCCAAATGATCTGACCAGACTAGGGGCACCGGAGTATCGACAGAGAGTCTTGCGTCATTAGTAAAAACTCCGTCCAAGATGTGGCCCGCCAGGTGTGTCGGGTTATTAACAAGTTGGATACACTCACAGGCTGCAAGTGCGTCCACCAACCTAACGGTGTCTGTATCACTTAGGTTATCTAAATTAAAATTAAAGTCCCCAAGGATAGTCAAATGAGATTTTCCAAAATAGGGTTCAAGAATTCTCAGAAGGTCCTCAGTAAAAGTAGCTCTAGATCCAGGGGGTCTATACATAAGGATTCCCGAGAAAGAGACCGAGGGGGCACACAGAATGGAAAAATAAAGAGCCTCAAAAGGATCCGAGGCTTCAGACAAGGATTTTATCGTGCACGACAGGGCAGATTTACATAAAATGGCCAGTCCTCCCCCTCTGCGTTTGAGTCTATCTTGTCGGAACAGTTTAAAACCTTCTGGAATGGCCATCAGTAGGTCATGGCCCGACGACTCAGAGGCCCATGTTTCGGTAACAAACATCCAATCTGGTTGTCTGTCCGCCACGAACTCGTGAAATGCGATGTTATTTTTGATAAGGGACCTAGCATTAATCAGGAATCCCTTTTTTGTCGACAAAATCCCAGGAGGATGGAGGTATACTTGGAGCTCGTTTTAGGGGATATAGAAGGTAGAACCGCCGATTTGCAAGTGTGACAGCGTGAAGAGTGCATAACACCTTCCGGTGAGAACTTGTGAGTGCAAGGCAGGCGGAGAGGTTTAAGAGCTAATAACTCCGAAATGGAATAGTGATGAGTTACCTGTGGTCGTATGAGGGAGAGTCCAGCGTCCAGCCCGTCCTCAGCGTGGACGGGCGCAGACGGGCTGAACTCTGACGTAACTCCGGCGGTAATCCGGCGTCCCCGCTGCACGTCTGCGTGACCTCCATTTAAAGCCTTCTAGCGTCTTTCTGACGACTAGAACGCGCAATGTCCCCAGGTTCTCCCAAGATGTCCGCCACGGACCGATCACACTCCGGGAAAAGGGCCCGCCCAACAGCGGTGGGTTTTAAACATTTATCGTGCAAGTAAGGGGGCTGGGGAATAAAATCAGGGGATAACGCTGCCAAATAAAAAAGTTAACGCAAATACCATAACAGGATTTTTAAAATGTACGAGTGGCCGCTTTTGAATCAGGGACCACCCGCAATGCAAGAGTAATGCACGGTAATAGCAGGAAAAGACACGGCGCCTAACTTTCCCTCCTTTTAAAGCCTTCTAGCGTCCTTCTGACGACTAGAACGCGCAATGTCCCCAGGTTCTCCCAAGATGTCTGCCACGGACCGATCACACTCCAGGAAAAGGGCCCGCCCAACAGCGGTGGGTTTTAAACATTTATCGTGCAAGTAAGGGGGCTAGGGAATAAAATCAGGGGATAACGCTGCCAAATAAAAAAGTTAACGCAAATACCATAACAGGATTTTTAAAATGTACGAGTGGCCGCTTTTGAATCAGGGAATATAAAGTAAGATACGTACAGTAAAAGGAGTATTATGAAATAATACTGTAAAAGCATTGATATGGTTTCTTAGCCATAAGATACTTAAAATGAATAAAATATATACAATATATACATTCATATATACATTGGCTAACGTACTCAACTGGTGCTTCTAACTAAGCCTACCCCGGTGTACCTGACCTAAGCCTAATACGTGGGAGGGGGTAAGTAAGTAGCAGTTTTAAGTTAAGTTGGTTTTGCCAAGAATCTGATCCAAGAGTTCTCTCTAAGGGTTTAGTCAGCACTGTACCTTTGGAATAGAATGTAGGAGGTCTGGTATCTTGCTCTCAGGACTCGATATCCCAGTCACCCGCAAGGGTGGGCTGGAAACGCCGAGCTGGATTTTCTCGGCAGGAGAAAAGACAGCGTCTTTCTCAGCGCGTCAAAGAGGAGGGGCAGCGTCCGTGGGCTTCTCGCATCTCCTGGGCACTCTGCAAGTAGACAGCTGCTCTGCTCCAGATTTCACCACCGTGTGTTTGCTTAAGGCAACGTTGGCATATTTATACCTGAAAGGTGCCGGGTTTGATGTAAGGTTGGACATAAGACGTCAATAAAGATGTCACTAAGAACTGGCCGTTCTTAGAGTGCTTCTCAGGAGTTCTAGGACGAAATCAAAACAAAGCTAACGAGGATTTCCCAGGTTGCTAGAGGTTGGTATGTCGAAAGAACTTGTTGTGCTTTCTAGGAATCTAAGGAAGTGGCTTTTGCCATGCTTTGGACTGCAAGGGCGATTTACTAAAATATGGATCTGATCCTTATGCCGTTATATGGATATTTATCAATTATAGTCATGTAAGGGCATAAAATGGTAATATTGATTATGGTTCCTAGATAAACACACAACAGGTTCATCCGCAGACGATGGGGCAGTAGGCATATGGATTTGGCAGGAAGGAAAGTCTGTGGTACGCCTTCACAAACCTCCTTCTTCCAGATTCCTGTTATTAAGGATTTTTTGGAAGGATTGAAGAAAGTGTTTCCTCCTGTTAGGCGTCCGTCGTCTTCATGGGAACTGAATGTGGTGCTGTCTCGGTTGATGAAGGAACCTTTTGAACCCATTCATAAGGCTTCTCTGCAGCATCTTTCCTGGAAGGCGGCCTTTCTTGTGGCCAAAACATCGGCCCGCAGGGTGAATGAGATTCAGGCCTTGTGTTGCAACAAGCCTTATACAGGGTTTCATGCTTCTAAGGTTGTCTTGAGGACTCACCCTAAGTTCCTACCTAAAGTGATTTCTGATTTTCATGTCAATCAGACGATAACTTTGCCTACTTTCTTTCAACATCCTTCCTCTCCAGCGGAGGTGTCTCTTCATTCCCTGGATGTAAGAAGGGTGTTGAAGTTCTACTTGGATAAGACTAAGGACATTCGTAGGTCAGACCAATTGTTTGTCAATTATGGTTCGGTCAGGACTGGTCTTGCCACTTCTAAACAGTCAATTTCTAGATGGAGAATGTCCTGTATCCAATTGTGTTATCAAAAGGCTAACAAGACCTTAGGGGGTAAGCCTAAGGCCCATTCCACTATGCGCGAAGAAGCTAAAATGGCTTTTTCTACGTAATGTTCCCTTTGCAGATATCTGCAGGGCTGCCACTTGGAAGTAGGTCCATACCATTGCCAAACACTACTGCCTGGACTCTGATGCCAGAGCAGACTCTTAGGTTGGGCAGGCTTCGTTGAGAAATCTGTTTGCACAGTAATACTTTATCTGTTTCCTCCACCGCTGGTTTGGTTTGTTGAGATGGGCTTTCCTTTCTATTCACTAGATTATAACTATACACAGAGATCCCCTACTACAGAAGGAGTCGTTTCTTACCTGTAACTCCAGTTCTGTAGTAGGGGTATCTCTGTTATAGTCCTAAGCGCTCGCCCTCCTCCCCGGTGGATGAAATGATAATGTACTGAACGCTACAGGCCTAGCTTTATACACCTTCAAAAAGAACTGAAAGTAAAAGGCCTTTGGCTGTGCATCTTGGGATACCGAGGGTCTCTGGAGAGTTCCTTAAATGCATGGTATCCTTTTTCAAGACACACAATGCAGCATATGGGGCTTGTCTGTCCAACTCTTCCTCTCTATCATGACAAAGGATTTTTGTGAAGGGGAGTTTCTATAGGTGTGAAACTTTACAAAGTATATAAAATGTAATATTATTTGGCTACCTTTTTCACTTCAAGATGAAGTGCTGGCCAGTTTAGCCTTGTAATTTTGGGCTGCATTATTTGTCTTTGATTTTCTCTTAAGTGTCTATGCAGGACTGCAGAAGAAGACAACTTAAGAGACTATTTTGATTGCTCCGGGGTCCACGCACATGGGCGGGACTATTCACTAGATTATGACTATAACAGAGATCCCCCTACTACAGAACTGGAGTTACAGGTAAGAAACCACTCCTTCTAGTTGTAGGAGATCCCTTACAGAGCCCTAGTAGTGGCGCACCTGTGGCCAGTGTCTTTTATGGCTCTGCGCTTCTGGCATCCTAGTGACCACGACGACTGATGTGGAGTCGACCAACGCCACCTACTGACATGCAGTGGTAATGCTAAGAAAAAATTCTCCAGATCAAGTTGGACGCCTGGGGGCAATTCTAAACTATAACTAACCTGTGTCTCTTACAGATACATCATTACCGAAGGTAAGTAACATGTTTATCTATACCACAGGGCATCTTCCAGCAGTAGCATGAACCCTGGCTAGATTTTTGGACCACTGTCAAGAACACACAGTATCAAAAGCTTTGCTTGTTGGAGTTTCCAGAAGAATACTACCAATGAGATACATTACGACTGGAATGTAACGCTGGACTCTTGTACACCTTCGAGACTCTGCCCATCCTTCCCTGAGTTCTGAAAAAAATAGGAACAGTTGGGGACAAGCCATCCTGCTGACTCTGGATAGGGTGAGGTACCCGGAACTTTTGCGCATAAACATCTGTCCTCCAAACAGCCTGTTACTTTGACAGGCTCTTCTGTCGCATCAGTTCAGGGTCCTCCACAGCACATTCTACACCCCCATGTATGGAGACTGAACAGAAGCAATTGACTGTTTAACCAGCTGCCTGAATTGGTGGATACAATTCTCATGTTAAAGAAATTTATTTATGTCAGGTGCTGGGACAAATTTGTTGCCTGGTGTATCCGCAAGATTAACGCTTTGCAAGCCAATCCTTTGCAAATTCAGTGCCTTTTAAATCTGATTATAGTATTCCCCTTGTCTCAAACGTTGTTTCTCAGTTGCCTTAGCCACCTCTTCAGTCTCTCCCCTGTCTCTCTTTTGTACACCCTTTTTGTGCTGGGGGGTGTATTTTTAGGAGATCATGTGCAGACAAAACTAAATGAGCATTCATTATGCATAGAAGTTAAACATGACAAATTTTGTGTTCATGTGCTGTTTTTTTTCCAATTGGTCTGTGGTATGCCTCTTGTGATTTTGGTTCTCCATTCTGAAATAATCATTCATCACAAACTGTGAATACTAGACCAGTGTGTATACTCTAAATGAAGGTATCGGGGAGAAATATGATGCATTTCTTTTATTTTTTTCACAGGCTTATCCCGAATATTTGATTACGTACCAGATTGTAAAGCCTGAAGTCACAACAGAAGAATAGAGTCTAAAAACTATTTGGAAAACAAGGCTGCGTCTTCTTCAATTTTAGATCCCCCTCATCTGAAATTGGTAGTAGTTACTGTAAACAGGTCTACCATGTAGAAGTTTTAACACTTTGAATTTGTGCGTTTTTTAATCATTCAGCACTTTAACATAATCCATTCCATACTAAATGGGTTTTGTCTGTATTAAATAAAACACAAACTTAACTTGAACTTTGCTTTCTTTCAATATGACAGTCATCAATTCAAATGTGCAATGACCTATAAGGTAGTTAATTTACTAATCCCGTGTACCTTAAGTACATAATTTACACTGAAACCTTATTTAATTTGTAAATCTGTAAATAAGAGCTTTTCTACTACCATAGTGTTTCTGTACATTGTTGTGTAAGTATATCGTTCAGAACAAAACCTTGTACAGAAAAATGTATAATACTTGTCTAAATAATGTTATATTTCAATTCATAAGGCACGATGATGGGTGGTCGTTGGATTCTGGGCTCTTAAACATCCTCCATCAGGGAAATGTGTTTTCAGATGTCAAATAAGGGAGGACTTTTATTTGAATACGATAAGAACTTTTTATTAAGAGCATATATTTTATTATGATGTCACTTTATTTGCTTGTGTTGATATTTTCCCTCAACTCTGGTTATGTTTTAGAAGCTATTTATCAAAAATGTGCGTTCATGACAATTGATGCAATAAAACAGATAGTGGAGAAAGTTGCTCTAAACTATGTATTTAACATTTCCCAGTGGCATTTGACCTTCTACGGACTTGTTAAATAATAATGCACCTTGGATTTAAAACACATGATATGCTGTTGTTACTGGGCATACTTGTATAAAGCTTATAACCGTAAAAAGACCCTGAAACTGAAAAATATCTGAAATTCTCACTATGCATTGTTTCGTAATCATTAATGAGTAGGTATTTTGAAGTATATATGCGTCAGTTTTCATTTTTGTATGTTTGCTGCAATATATATGTATATTTTTTTTACTAAACCGTAATTGTTAAAGAGTATGTATATTTAACTATGTCCAAAGCTATATTGCATCTACCTGCCCAAAATAATAATAACATTATAATGGTGGAGAGCAGTCACCGTAACTGTGCTAGTCTTGGAAAAGCAGAAAACATATCGTGGACAAGCAAAAAAACAATGCTGACCCTTGCTACATTTGCATTTGGGTATTTTATATTTAAATTGTTAGTGTTCTATATGACACCACTGAGTTGTAAGCAGATCTCCTATTTTAACATTTTTGATTTCATCTACGGTTTCAGAAGAGCCACATCTTTCATACATGGGCACAGAACATTCAATGGATTTCTGAGTTACGCACTGATTGACAAATTATTATACAAATTATGTTCTAGTATCTGTTTTGTTCATATTAGCCAGAAATTATATTACCAACGTACTGGCAAGCTGAGAGCAAGAACAGTGAAGCATAATTAGGTTACAAGGGCTGTGTTTTTGTTTTTTGTTTTAAAAAATTGCTAGCATACTATGTGTCCCATAAAAACTTATCATGCTAGCCAAGTTATCTGTGTATTTTCAGATGAAAAATGTTTCCAGTACAATTTAATGCATCCTTTTGTTATTAAATGCAATAAATAAATGATTAATTGCACACTGTATTTTGTGGGTGGAATGTCATATGTTTCTTTTAATTATTTTAATTTTCCAGAATGTTTTATTTATTTTTGCATGACTTACTTGCTCTCTAAAGGTTAGTCAAATCTGTCTGACCTTGTATGTATTGACTGGTGTAGTATTTGAAAATGCATTTGTACAATACGTGTGACTAATTTCCCAAAATTCTCTATGTACTGTTACATTCCGTACCTGTTTAATAAACATTAAATATTTTATAATGAATTGTTCTTTTAGATTTCTTTCTAAACAATTGATGCCTATGTATTAAACATACTAAATTAGGCATATAAAAAGTAAATTGCATTTCCTGTTTATATTAAAGTTTTCAAAAGAACATCCATGTAGAGTACGCCAAAAGAGTCTGATTGTAAGTCATTGGAAGTAACCATTGTTCCACCTTTCATATTAATGCTGAAATTCTAAAAATGCACAGTGTTGTCCATTTCTGGGGTTATCTTGTGTCAGTGGTTGTACACTGTGCTTGGAATGCCATTTAACATTTACCATTGTTATTTATTGGGTGCTTTCAGACCTGAATTTTAACAGTTTCTGCCATATTGGCTTAGCATGACTCAATATGAAACAATTTATCTAGGACGTCCAGTGCTGTACCTTAGGGATGTGTAATATCTAGCTGCAATGCTAAAAACATATTGTTTGGGGTCAAGGACAAGTCTGTAATTTGATTTTTCCACTAGACAAGCAGGCTCCACCCCAGCAGCATAAACCCTTTTGCTTCCAGTTTATATTTTGACAGAGTTGTGGGAAAGAAGAATGCCTGCTTCTGAGATAAAATGCTTTATATGGATACTTCTAACTGCAGATTCCTCATCTTTAAAGTATTCCCCAGGTGCCCGAATGGATCTGGAAGATTTCACAGCAGTGCTCTTGCGCCCCACTAAGTGGCATCATGAGGCTCCATGTTGTCCTCTTTTTACCTTGGAAGTGACGGAGCCTTTTATAAGCACCACTCCTTCATGTTGTTGTCAGTTCATTTCTTTGAATGCCATTGAATGTGAATCTGGAGCCATTTGTCAGTTGACTAACTCTTTCCAATTCTGTTTTCAATGTGCAAGGTTACGATGTGCCAACCGAAGACTACAGGGTTCAAACCATTCCGTGACCATCGGAAATAAATGTCAATGGACCTGCTTTAGGTGTGCCTCTGGTGTTGGGCTCTGGGCAGCACTCCAAGTCCTGCGAACAATGTGCTCTCATGCATCCAAAGGTGATCCGGGACTGTGAAACAAAGCTGAATGTCACTGAACACAGACAGTAGTCATGGACCTCAAGTAAGTCTGGCTCCAAGTCGAGGGCTCCGATCTGTTCCTGATCTTGACACCATTGCTCTGAAAGGTCTTCACTGTTTAAGTCATCCAGTAATTCGAAGTTGAAGAAGGTAGAGAAGTTGAAGTAGAAGTCGCCACTCTGTCTAGAGAGAAGTCTGGAAGGTGTTAATCGATCTCACTACAGATCCCCAGTTGAGGAGCCAATCCCACAACTGGTCCTGTTGCGCACTGAATTTCCCAGTGATCCATGACACAGCAACAGGTTGAGACCTTTAAGGAGGCCATGCTGCCTATTATTGGCCCTCTTTTGGCTTGCCTCTCCAGAATTGTTCCTGCCAGCATCCATCATTCGTGCCATCTAAACCTTTGAAGCCTTTCTCCGGTTCTGCACCAACTCCATTGCAGACTTCCAATCCGGCTCCAAGACCTGTACTAATCTCTCCTTCGTAGACGCTGATCCTGATGTCTCAGGTAATTGAAGGCGACCTCCTACCAACTCCGGTGTCTGACCCTAAACCGAATCAGTCTAGACCCTTCAACTGAGGTCACACCTTGACTTCACCCCAGCACACCCGGTTCCATGCGATCTGATTCAGACAAAATGCTTTCTCTACCAGGGAGCGTTCCTGAAAGACCCCATCATCTTTTTGGCTCTGAATCTGACCTCTTGATAATGACTATTGTGAAAATGGGGTGCGATTTATCCTAAATTATGATGAAAGTACTTATATGGACTTGCAGAGGATCAGTGAGCCTGATCCATGTGTTGATTTTGCCTCTTGGACCCCCAATGGAGAGGAGTTCTGCATTTGCTGTAGTGATTAGACATGTAGCTGAGTTCTGAGACTTACAACTGCCAGCTGTTGAAGTAAAGACAAATGCTCTTTGAGGTTTTGAATCATGGGCAAGTCTCATCTGAGCCGTTACTTTAATTTAATGAAGCTGTTAGACCCAGTGGTTTTTGGCTGGCTGGAATGCATCGAAGCTAATCTGAATCCCCTGTCCTAGATAGGAGAATGTGATATACATGTTTGTTAACCTGTGCTTACCCGTGGGTAGCTTGGGAGAGAGCAGTCAGACGTATTATCCGAGTCAATGTGTAAATTATTGGTACAACACCACCCTCACAACACACTACGTACACTACAAAAAGATTCCACACCGTATGTATAAAACACTGGTCTTTGTGTTACACTCACACATTGAAATCAACACGATATATACATTGAAATCAAAACGATCTGCACATTGAATATATAATTTAGTTATTTGCACTTGTCAAATGTTCTCATTAGCAGCAGAATGGCATAACCATATATGCCCTATAGAGAGGTAATCTGCAAACACGACATTCCCAATATCGCACACCCCATCATTTGCAATGGTCAAGAAATCACATGTCTTCAACTACTCCTCGTGACCCAGCCCCTCCAGTCACTCAACTACCCCAGCCAATGATGCGCATTGTCCCTGTTGGTGACTGATTAGAATGTCGGGGAAAAAAGCGGATAGAAACAGTTACTTAGTTTCCTCCATCCAGATTTGATCTCCAGGCTCCGGACGGCATCTGCACAAAGGCGGGATTGCGATTTCTCCTCCCCCCTCTTAGAACACAGGTTGTGACCTGGCGCGCTTCCAAATCTGGAGAAATGTTTCCTTCAGACGGAAGAGCGAGCTGCCATAGCTCCTGACAGCCAGCTGTAGGTGCCCACAAGGCAAAAGAAAACCTCTCCAGCCAAGTCAAGATGTTTTTGACAACAAAGCACCTTGTGCTGTGGGTCCAGGGAAAGTAAGCAAGCGACCTGAAGTGAAGGCAGTGATGTCAGGCACTGTTGTCCTCCCAGTCTGGAAGTCTCAGCTCCCAGCTCTGATCCCTCGACACCCCTCGAACACCGCACGCTCCGGAGTGCAAGCTAGGTCCCCTGGTTTGAAGACAGGTCCTTTGGACTCTGCAAGCTTCTCAAACGCCTGATATCTTGACACCTCAGGTGAGCTGCCTATCTTTACGAGCACACTCCTCTGCAGTGTGATGACGGTGTATGTCAGGACAGTCCTTGTCCAAACCGACGAAGGCTTTCACCCATTTCCGCCGCATCTCTGCACAGTTCTTGCAATCTTGTGGAAACTGGAAGATAATTTTTTGACCCTCGGATTTCTTGCACAAGAGGCCAACCGACCAGCCCTTGGAGAGTACTTTGTGACCCTGGCCACAACAGTTGGCACTAGCTGTAGACCAGCAACATCTAGGAACAAGCATTTACAATGCAATGGTTTTGCCTTTGTTAAAGTTAGAGCTATTAGCATTGCTCTTGACATTATTTTTATTACTGTTTTTTTTAACACAAATAAATGGCATTGTCATTTACAATGCCACTAGCTTTATCTCCCGCAAATGACACACACAGAGCCCCCCCACACACACACCCACACAGAGCCCCCCACACACACAGCCACACAGAGCCCCCCACACACACAGCCACACAAAGCCCCTCACACACACAGCCACACAAAGCTTCCTACACACACAGCCACACAAAGCTTCCCACACACACAGCCACATGGAGCCCTCCACACACACCCACACAGCACAAGCAGGCAACAGGGGCACACGGAGGCACAAGCAGGCAACAGGGGCACACAGAGGCACAAGCAGGCAACAGGGGCACACAGAGGCACAAGCAGGCAACAGGGGCACACAGAGGCGCAACTGGGGCACACGGAGGCACAAGCAGAGTCCATAAAAAAAACGGCTTTTATTTTGAATGTGGTATTAGGCCTTATTGGTGTGCACTAATTTTGCTTCCAGCACTGACATTCATTACCTCTTTCACCAGTTGTTACTCAGTCTATACGCCAAAATATTGTGAATCTGTCTTATTAGCTCAAACCTGGAAATTCTCCATGCTGTCTTCCTAATTCTTTACCAATGGGTATTTACATTTTGTCTTCGCCTATTGCTTAACCACTGGAAATACAGACAACCCAATTACACAGAGACAACCACACTACACAGATGCACCCACCCCTGCACAGTACCACACAGCCCTCCCTACAGAGGCACACCACAGTGCAGACACACTAATGCAGAAACTCTATCATGCACAGACGTTCGCATGTACAGACACACAGATCACCTTTAGACAGAAGTACATACTCCCAGTAGGCTGACACACACACACACTCACCTTGAAGACAAAGGTACCCAGATTTCAAAGCACACACATACCCTGCTGCACATGCATACACGCACCCCTGAAGTATACTTTCAAATGTCAATACTGGGCATTTATACACATACCCTGCTAGAAAGCCAAGGCAGGATGTAGTAGCCAAAGACAGACGTTTTCACATTCTCAAATACAGTGCGACACTGGAGTGGTCCACATCGATCTCCAGAAGTTTTAGCTGGTTAAAAAGCCTTTATGGGGGACTGTGGCAATGCCAGCAGCTGAGATAGCCACATAATGCGAAGCACTGAGTTCAGCACCTTCTAGAGACCACCCTCTCCTCACACACCTACCTTTTTTCGCTCCCACTGAAAGCCCTGTGTAAATGGCTGATTTTCACTCTGCACTTAACTCGAGTTCATTAAGCACTTTAGAACACCTAACTTTGTGTGCTGAGATGTAACGCTCATCCTTCAGAAGGTAAACGCAAAATACAAGCCCCAGAATGCAGCGCGCCGCTGAGTAAACAGGCCCGGCTGGCACGGGTGTGCAGCGGTCCAGGGCGGCAGTTATTGCTCCACACTCGCTTCCTGCCCGTGGACTTCCTGCTTCATCTCTGACGACGGAGGTGCCAGTCTCTTCTGGGCGTGCACGGCGAGGTCTCAGACACCTGATTTCACCTCCGGATAATTAGGGTGAAAGGAGCGGCCGTTGGGTGAGGTCTGCAGCGGGCCTGGCACAGGTGAGTCCCTTCCTCCTTATTACACACCGGGAACCAGTGCCCTCCGGTCCTCAGCCGGGGCGTCGACGTGTGAGCACTTGTGAAATGGGAGTCACAGGCGAGCCAGGAAGTGTGCACAAACGAGGGCACATGCCAGCCTCCCGGCAGGTGCCCTGGTAGTAACCGCTTGCTATTAGCACACTGCCCTACAATCCTACCGGGGCTTTTTATCACCGGGCTCGGTGGTACTCTTGTGAACGACATGGGCAAGATGAGAGGCTGAGCTGAAATGGGGATAAGGGGCAGTGCTGGTCTCTGGAATTGAACAAGTAAAACCTGAATTCAGTAGCTGTATTTAATGCCGCTAACGTTAGACATCCATGCCCCCGCCCCCCTACCAACCTTTAAACTCCTCCTCTCCGGGGCCTCGCCGAAGACGGGCGGCGGCTGCGGGCTCCTTCTCACGGCCCCGAGCAGGGAGGCGGGTGCCGGCAATGCCGGACCAGATTCGGGGGCGTTCCCGAGAATTTTTGGCTTTCGGCTGACGTAGCGTGATGTAGCCAAAAGCCAAAAATTCTCTGGAACGCCCGCGAATCTGGTCCGGCATTGACGGACAGGCCCGTCTTCCAATGGCTAGCCTCCATTTATGGAGCTAGCCAATGGAAGACGGGGGCCGTTCCTGTCTCCCCTACTATAGTCATTAGGTTTTCGCCTGCGCGAAAAAGATGCGCAGAGCGCATCTTTCGCCAGGCAAAACCTAAAAAGGAGGGAAAGTGAAATAAAACAATTGCCTTGTATCACACAATTTGGTCAAGTGGGAAAGCCAAATTTTATCCCAGGTTTTCTGGCTTCACTTTGTGTAATTTTTCCGACCAGTAGAGGGGCATGCTTCACTTACCCTACACCTACCATACCATCAGCCCCCTCACCCGACCAACAGCCACCCGGTTGGCATCAGTGCCACCCTCCGTCGCACCACAGACCAATCTTTTTGGCCCTTGAGAAAATATTTGTGAGTACCCATGCTCTAAACTGTAGCCCTAAGTAAAGAATTTACAATTAGAATAATTGCACATAATAGGCCCCAGAATGTTTGCGTAATTATATAAGAGCACATTATACGAATTTACCACTCCTTAAAAAAATACCATGGTTAGTCTGACCCAGGGTTTCAATGTCCATATGTGTCACGGAAAAAAACACGGAAATCTGGGGGGAAGTGGTTCAGCCCCGGGACCACCAATAAAAGAAATTCTATAGCCACGCTCTTGCGTTCTGCTGCCGAAAGCAAGAGTGATGTACCAGACTCTGGAGCAGTGGATTCTTTTACTGGTTTCTCTTTAGAACCATCTGGAACTGAGCTGTGCCTTCATAACCACATAGTGAGAAAACCTGGCTTTACATGTATTTGTATTTATGCTTATTTATCCTATGCTTGTTGATCTGCATGTATCAATGCTTGTTTACTCTTCGCCAATACTTGTTTCCGTTTGTCCAATGTTTGTTGATTTGCATGTGTCAATGCTTGTTGATTTGCATGTGTCACTGCTTGTTTATTTACAGGTATCAATGTTTGTTTATTTGCATCTACCTTACGGTTATCAGTGCTTGTTGACTTCCTTTTGCCAATGTTTGTTTCTTTGTTCTTGCCAGTGCTTGTTCACTTTTGCCAATGCTTGTTTATTTGACGTTGCCTGACTCCAAGATGGCCGCCTTCCCACCTCACAAGGGGATGTCTCTACCAGCCTGACTCCAAGATGGCCCCCATTGTGGAAATCTCGCCCTCCACGAGATTTGATGCCATTTACTCTCCAGGCTCTCTCCAGGCTCACACGTTTCCTCGGCACTCACCGGCAGCCGATTTCTGCAGGCAGCTCACCCTCCGCACCTCTCCAGACGCTCCTCGGGCACCGGAGCAGTCAGACACGATCCAGGTGAGCTCCCGATTCCACTTCGTGGCTCGCATGCGATATCTCACTCATCAGGGGTGAGCTTTTCTTCCGTTTTGGCACGAACAGCGCTCTCACTTCTGGGCACACCCACGGGGCTTCCGCAGTGCCACAGGCGCCTTCTTGTAACCAGGGATTAGGCAGGATCGGGGTGGGCTCCCGATTTCTCCTTATTTTAAGTTCCCGCTCTTCTCGGCCGATCGCGTGCCAAAACCCACGCATCAGGTCGGCACTTTCACCGGCACAGGCTCCGGTTCTGGCGCGCTTGATCGCGCTTGACGGCAGTTTCTCGGGGCAGCGCCCCTTCCACCAGGGCGCCTCTTTACTTACTGTGGGGCACTGGACAGGGTCGGAGTGGGCTCCCGACTCCTGTTTCACACAGCTGCTGGGTGGCACACCCCCGGCGGGACTCGCGCTCAGGCAGTTCTTCGACCGAGCGTTTCAGCGCTCCCAGGTCGGAATTTCTTCCGGGTTTCCAAGCGTCTTTGGGGCCGTGGTCGCTTGCTCTTGACCTTCCTCGTCCGGCCTCAGCTTCTTCCAGCAGCGGAGCTCGTCTCTCGACGCTGCAAGGGACAGGGTGTCTCTATGTGGTATTGTGGGCTGTAATTAGTGACATCCCATCCTCGTCGCCAGTTGTAGTATCGTGCTACAATAAATACAGACACTTGGTTTCATCTAAACTGGAGCTTTATTAGGTACATCTAGCTCGTGCCCTGTCCCTGCTCTAACCAACCCTTTCCTGTGTCCGCTCCTCCTCTTCCTCTGGCCCCCTAGCTCCGCCCACTCCCAACTACTAGTGTGCTAACTTCACAACACCTGCCTGGCTCTCGTGGAAAGAGAGCAAGCGCCCCTGCTGCGTAGGAAGGTTTACATGTAGGAGGAGTCGCCCTCGAACGCCTTTGTCCCAGAAAGGATAGAAGGTATGGGGCAGGGTCAGTAACCATGCATGAACATGCGCCCCTTGGTCGGGGAGGTTTTGCCTCACAGAAGATAAGTCTTGTTTCTGTGTAAGAGGCTGCCGTAAAAGTGGACTGCCCTTGAATGAGGGGGGGGCGTTGCTGACAGTGACATCCAAGGATGGAGAGGTCATGAGACATCCTTGTCATCATCATGTCCATGGTCAGTTGAGCTCTGTCTTACA
Source organism: Lissotriton vulgaris (assembly GCF_964263255.1). NCBI lineage: Eukaryota > Metazoa > Chordata > Amphibia > Caudata > Salamandridae > Lissotriton > Lissotriton vulgaris. Next base: position 882,909,518 of record NC_141693.1, read on the forward strand.
GACCATGAACCTACTTTATTAAACTTTTACCATGACCAAAGAAAGGCTACGTAGAGTTTTATCCCAGGAACTTGCAGTCTAAAGAGTTTTAAACAAAGGACACATTTAGGATAATATTAAACCTGTTTAACCTGATGGAAGAAGTAGTAATGCAGGCCCCGAATGTTAGAGGAAGGTACTGGTGTCTGGTGTTACTGTCGGAGGACAGGCCAGTAGAGCTGGGACAGACAGTGCAGCAGTGGCATGCCAGACTGGCTGAGCCTCGGGTGCCACTGACGCTGGTCATTTTAGGGTACTGGTCTTTAAGGGAACACCACAGACTTCGCTTGTGAAGAGCGTCTGGAGATAAGAACATTAACAGGGCACCCTCTGTTCTGGGTTAGTTGTGCCGGGACAGGCTCATTCCATGCAACAGATGAAGACAACAGTTCCACAAACAGCGAAACATCTCTTACTATGTGGCACTTTCCGCATAATTATGAATGTTGCCACATAATCCATCATGTTCTGCATAAACTGCACATTTTTACAAAAAACATGACTAACTCAAACAGATAAAGAATACTACAATGCTGCAACGGGTGTTGTTGGCAGTGGAAGGCCATTCACAAAGAGTTACTAGTCAATTTCAAGTTTCTTATTGATGTGTTAACATGGTACTAAAGAGGTGAAATGCTTGCTCAAACAGTGTTAAACCGAGCACAAAAAAAACAACACAATAATGAAGTGATACTATCACAAAATGTGGGGCATAACTTTTTTTGCCGCATAATATGATCGACCCTGCTATATACGTTGGTTCGACCCTGCCGTCTAAGTCTGGTGACCCTACTTACCACGACACGAGCAAAACTGGATGTGCGGTGCCTGCCAACGACGGTCTGCGTTGGAGGGGGCGCAGACATCCAGTCCCGGACCTCTTTGGATATGACTTCTTGGCGCGGCTTGAGTCCAGAGTTTATGCAGGACTTGCAGTGAATCACACCCCAGAAAAAATGTAATAACTTGTACGCGTGTTGAATACTGTAACCCCGATTGCTTTAGAAGCGGGCTCCCATTTTACGTTCATGCCAGGAAGTAAACCTGACATGCCGGTCTGCGAGCCCCTTACAGCTCTCCCTTGCCACCAGCCCCTACTTCGTGAAGTCAGGGCATCCGATGTATAAAACATGCCACATAATAAAGCAAGAAATTAGCAAGACTGTGCGTATATTTTTCTTATGGAAAATGTGTAACAGAAATATGAGCTCTGGCGCAACGCTAAATCTTTATTTTTGCGGAAGACAAGCATTGCCTGCAGTTTTTTGCTATACCACTAGACGCTACTCTCTCTAGTGACACATCGTCTTATGCGCTACAGACGCAGTTCTGCGCATCTAAGCGCTCTACAGAACGTATTATAACTTAAGGCTGAACAGTTAGATTCGAACTTTAAACCTGCTGTTAGTGCGAGCGCACGAGGGCTAATCATGCGTGATTTTGGTAGTAAATATAAGAGTCCAGTCAATGTCATATGAACAGTTACAAGCAGGTGCAGGTTTGCAAAATATGCTTTGAAACGCCTTTGAGGCAAGAGAAAGAAGAAGGCCCAGGTTGAAAGAAGGTTCCGACTATAATGTTTGCGAACGTTTTTTTCGTCGCTCGTGGCGCAGTTGTGTCTGTGCTCCCAGCAGCGCTGGCGGGTGCTAGTTGCGGTCAAACGAGCAGTCTTTACACTCCTGGAAAGATGGACCTACGGGTCCCTAGCGGGAGGCAAGTGTCATCTGCGCGTGGTCAAGGTCAAACACAGGAGGTGCTCGAGGGCGCAGGGGTGAACTCACTATAGCTGCACACAGATACATTCAGAAATAGCGGATAGCAAGCATGGAGTAAAGTCCATGTAAAAATCCTTTCTCCAATCTCTGCTGTACGTTTCCTTGATAAATATACTTTTTATAGAAGTACGCAGAACAGTCACCGGTGTGTTGGAGGAAATAGTTCAGAAAATGTATTTTTTTTTTGTAACAATTATTCCAGAAAGCATTGACGCTTTCACTAGTCTGCATGTCTGGGTTTTACTGGGAATAAACCACGTCCGATGCGACCGTTGTGAGGTAGACGCATTAGGCTTTAAACGCGGACTTTTTTCTTCTAATGGGCTGTTGGGCCGGTTAGGGCAGAGGGTAATGACGTCTGAGAGACTCGGACAAGCCCGAACTCTTGCGATCGCCCCGCCCACTACTTCACTTTACACATTGTTTTGTCAGGGATTTACACTGGTTATTTCTGCACACAAACGTTTCTTCTCTAAGCTAATGTATATACTTTTTTAAAATTTATTACAGGTAAGCACCCGCTGAAAACGAGCACGGGGGAGTGTGAGGGCAGTTGAACGAGGCTGTGTGTGTGTGAGTACAACCCTGTGTGTCTCCTTGTCAGCCGCGTAGCTAGGGGGGGGCGAGGGGGGCGGACCGCCCCAGGCGGCACTGTTTTGGGGGTGGCAGCAGCGCGTAACTGGCGTGCCCCGTTGCGGTGACCTTTTTATTGTACAGTGCTGCTTGTACAGTGCTGCTCTGACACCTTCGGGTAAAAGAATGCATTAAATAAAATCCTGACGTTGAGGCTGTGCAATGATGACACATCCGTTAGTCTGGCACGGTGGGGGGACGTCAGGTCACGTCACGTCCTGCTTCCAAAGGCGGGGAAGATAGTTTTTGGAGCAGGAAGCGGCTCGGCCTGGCTCTGCGGGCGCCACCTCTATTATGGAGCTTGAAGCACCTGCCTCCTGCTCACATCTGCAAGGCCGCCTTCCTGTGCTGTCTCACTCATCCATTACCGAGGCGAGCTGAGCTCACGACACATCCTGGAGTCGGTGACCGGCGGTTCCAGCAGCGGCCGCCAGGACTGTCGAGACTTTGAGGACAGCCCCGGACCAAGAAAGCGGGTGGCAAACTGACTTGAAGTAAGTACCAGCCACCCGACTTTCTATTAACACCATGCTGCTGCAGAAATACACGAGCTTTAAAACGGTGCCGTCTGCAGAGGCACACGCTCTTTGGGGGATAAAATAATCAATAGAGGAATACAGAAGACTGGTGACTGGCAAGATGGGATGCACAAGAGGGCTCTAAATAAAAAAGAAAGTAAAGAAATAGGCGGCCTTCAGGGAGAGGCTGCGAGTTGAAGCAAGAGAGGGGGCACAAGAGATGATAAGTCATGGAAGAGGGAAAGAAAGCACCAGCAGCAACAAGGAAGATGATGGGGGAGTGAGATAATTGAAGAGGGTCGAACATAATGGCATGGGGAGCGTGAAATGGAGATCGGAATGAGACACAGGTTTGGGACAGTGGTGAGTGGAAGGTTGGTGATGTAAGAAGTTGAGAAATGAAGGGGAGGGGAAAAAATGAAATGTAAAGCAGGAGGGGCTGATTGGTGGAAAAGAAAATGATGAAAATAATGTAAGGGGAGAGCAATGGAATGAAGAGGGAGGGAAAGGAGAGCATAAAGGAGACAAGGGGAGTCTTCCTTGGCCGGGGGACATGATGACTGCAGACAGAAGTGTGAGAAAACGAGAGTAAGAAAGAGAGAAGGAGGCAAGAAGGGAAGGACTGAGGACGTGAGAGAGGGAAGGGTAGGGTGGAGATACAGGGAAAGAATTAGTAAAGAAGTGAAGAAAGAATGACCCTATGAGTGGGAGGGAGACAGAAGAGGAGGCTAGAGGGGGAAGATTTGGGGAGAAATAAGAAAGAGACTGGGAAATAGAAGGAGAGAGGGGAGGAAGGGTTAGAGAAAAGGGATAGGGCTGAGAGGGGCGGAGGCTGTCCTATCATGGAGAGGGGGGCTGTTTAAATAAGGGAATGGGGCAAGAGGAATAGGGGAGGGGTAAGGGTTCGAAGAGGGAAAGAAGGGGTGTAAAGAAAAGTACGAAGCAAATGTAGGAATCCAGGAGGGACAGAAGGAGAAAAGATTGTGAGAGAAAGTATGTGAATAAGGGCGGGAGTAAAGGAGTGAGAATGGAAGGGGAAAATAGAGGTTAAACAATGAGGAAAGGAGGCCGCTGAAAAAGAGTGGAAGGGAGAAAGGGGGAAAATATAAGGACGAAGGGAGTGAATGAATAATGGGACGTATGAAGATGGACGAAGGAAGAAAGTGAGAAGGAATAAGGCAGAGAGACCTGACTAGAAGAATTAGATACATACTATGAGCAGACGTGTCAGTAACAGCTGTAGTGTTCCTGGTATATCCGCTCTACGAAGTAGGGGAACCAGATACCCATGTTTCTAGCAGGAGCAAATCCCTGAACTTTCCAAGGATGGGAGTGAGGTGGGGGACCAGTGTGTGAACACGTTACACCTACAATTGTTTGCATTAGTTCACAATCACATGATATTACCGTGGTGAGTCGAAGCCCACTTCCTATCCAATTCTCGTAGACATACAAAAACCTTTTCCGTGTATTGACAACACATTCTTTTTGTCTTTATTTTGCATTTGACTTTTATACAGTGCGAATCTGAACCGAAGAAACGCTTTAAAGTAGCACCAGTCACGTGGCACTGTTCACAATTAGTTTTTAGGCCCGGGCAGATTTAAGTAATGGAATGATTTGCAGGTCCAATATGCTTCATGGCCGGGTGTGCGCGCTATCTAACATACATTGTGTTATGCGAAGGCCTGACGATCTGGGAAACTGTCATATCAGCTGAAGTTGCATTACTCTGGGCTGATTAGAAAAGTCGCTGTGCAGCTACAGGTACACACAAAGAGGAAATCTGTAAATAGGATGGTTTTGGAGGAGCGTAAATTCAGTTTCTACTAAGTAGAACTGAAGTGTTTTTACCTATGTGCTTGTTGTTATGTTACACACAACATCTAAAGTAGGTAATTTGCATGCTTTATGACTCTTCAATCAGCCCGAGTTTCTGTTGCACATACCTTGCCACGCATTTGAGGTGAGTAAAATATATATGCACATAACAGCCCCTTCTCAGGCAGGAGACACCCGATTTTTTTATGCCAAAAATTGCTTTATTGTAGCGCTGTCCTGCCTGAAATGCCGCTGCTTTAATATGGGAGTGCTGGCTCACAGGCCACATCGATGTGCCTGCTGTCTCGAAACGGGTCTCTATCGGGCTGTTTTGGGCCCTGGCACTTTTTTCCAGACTGCAGTGACGGCACTGCAGTCCGGAAAAAAAACGGACCACCTGTGCCAGGGCTCAAAAAAAGACCCGTTTGAGGCACCCTTTAAAAAACTGCCGGTGCTCAGACCCTTTGAGACCCGGTCCACTTAAAGCGCTGTCTGAGGCTTTCATGCACCCCCATGCTCTATTCTGTCTCAGTGTTAATTGCTTAGACTAGCAATACAACTTCAGCCTCAGGTTGTGAATAAATAACGGTTGGCACCGCACACCCTGCTGTTATCTGCAAATCCATTTTTATCAAATTGCTCAGTGTGTCTTTTTGAGATAAATTACAGTCTGCAGAGGAGTTGTGCCCTTGTACCCTTCCATTTCCAGTGCTTTGCAGCCGTTTAACAATCTTCTTACAGTTTCACGGTGCTCAAATGGGTGTAATTTCGGATATTTATGTTTCCGTTGTTTTTATTGCTTGATTTTCCCTGCGAAAAAAGTGTCGCTCATAGTTGTTGAAATGTCACTCATAGTTACGCTGACATTATAAAAATGTCACACTTAGCAATCTGAAACCTTGGCAGCTATGCTTCCTTTATTTCCGGCCTGCTGTTGTTCGCCGTACTTCCGGTGCCAGCTGCGCCCCTCCACAAGCACAAACCATGAGCTGAACATTGCAGGCATTGCTCTGCAACTGCAGAAACGTAGACATGGCTGTCTGTTGTACAGTAGGGTGTCGGAGAACATTCCATAAAGTATAGAACCCTGCGAATGCTGGTAATTTCTAACTTGCACAGACATACAGTTTTACAGATAAAACTAATATAGCGCACAAACGATGTGTGGAAATCAGGTGTCAATCAATCAAACAAACAGGATTTGCATAGCGCTACATATCACCTGTGAGGTTATCTAGGCACTGTGGGGTGGGGGCAGTGCTGCTGTTGAGGGACGGTAATCGAATAACCATGTTTTTAGGCCCTTCCTGAAATCCTGCATGGTGGCAGTCTGTGTGTTCTCCTTTGTAGTGCCGGTCACCGGTGTATTTAACTGTGTAGCCTTGGACTGTGTCATGTATGTGCATGTAACTCGCATGATCAAGGTAACTATTAGCGGCGATACTACGTGTTTCTCGGTCCTTTTTCCCCAGCACCCCTCACCCTCCTCCCAGGGCGGCAATCTGAGGGATAGCCCCGGGCGCCACAAGCTCTAGCTACGCCCCTGCTCCTTGTGCATCTGTCTGTGAGAGGAATAGTGTGCATGTGTGCATCACATCAGTATGTGCGTGCTTTCACCTGTGTCGGGGGAGAGAGTGCTGGGGAAAGTATGTATGTTGTGTATGTGTGAGTGCATCTGTCAGTGAGAGTGACAGCGTGTGAATTAGTGTATTGCATCGGTTTGTGTTTCTGTATTCACCAGTATCGGGAGACAGAGTGCTGGTGAAAAAAATGATGTTGTGTATGTGTGAAAGATATCTATGGGTCTCCTTATACGTGCATTTGTGAGACAGAGTGTGAATTCGTGTATTGCATCAGTTTGTGTTTCTAGGTTCGCCTGTGCGTCGGGGGACATGGTGCTGGAGAAAGCGTGTGTGTTAGTAAAAGTAGCAACAGTTATCTGTCACTGGCGCAAAAACACAACAACAACAAAAACAAGCATTTACAATGCAACGGTCTCGCCTTTGCAAAAGTTAGCGCTTTTGGCATTGTAAATGACAAATGTTTTATTTATGTGTTGGTTTTGGAAACAGATAAATAAATGGCATTGTCATGAGCAGTAGAGAGTGAGTAGTAGAGAGAGTAGTAGAGAGAGTAGTAGTGAGTAGTAGAGAGAGTAGTAGTGAGTAGTAGAGAGTGAGTAGAGAGTAGTAAGTGAGTAGTAGAGTGTGTAGTAGAGAGTAGTGAGTGTGTAGTAGAGAGTAGTGAGTGTGTAGTAGAGAGTGTGTAGTAGAGAGTGTGTAGTAGAGAGTGTGTAGTAGAGAGTGTGTAGTAGAGAGTGTGTAGTAGAGACTAGTGAGTGTGTAGTAGAGTGGTGAGTGTGTAGTAGAGTGGTGAGTGTGTAGTAGAGTGTGTAGTAGAGTGTGTAGTAGAGTGTGTAGTAGAGTGTGTAGTAGAGTGTGTAGGAGAATGTGTAGTAGGGAGTGTAGTAGAGTGTGTAGTAGAGAGTGTGTAGTAGAGAGTAGTGAGTGTGTAGTAGAGAGTGTGTAATACAGAATGTGAAGTAGAGAGATTGAAGTAGAGAGATTGAAGTAGAGAGATTGAAGTAGAGAGATTGAAGTAGAGAGATTGAAGTAGAGAGATTGAAGTAGAGAGATTGAAGTAGAGAGATTGAAGTAGAGAGATTGAAGTAGAGAGATTGAGGTAGAGAGATTGAGGTAGAGAGATTGAGGTAGAGAGATTGAGGTAGAGAGATTGAGGTAGAGAGATTGAGGTAGAGAGATTGAAATAGAGAGATTGAAATAGAGAGATTGAAATAGAGAGATTGAAGTAGAGAGATTGAAGTAGAGAGTGTGGAGTAGAGAGTGGAGAGTCTATAGTAGAGTGTAGTAGAAAGTAGTGAGTGTGTAGTAGAGTAGTAGAGAATGTGTAGTAGAGTAGTAGAGAGTAGTAGAGTGTGTAGTAGAGTGTAGTAGAGTGTAGTAGAGTGTGTAGTGTAGAGTGTAGTAGAGTGTGTAGTGTAGAGTGTGTAGTGTAGAGTGTGTAGTGTAGAGTGTGTAGTGTAGAGTGTGTAGTGTAGAGTGTGTAGTGTAGAGTGTGTAGTAAGTAGTGACTGTAGTAGATAGTGTCTAGTAGAGAGTGTCTAGTAGAGAGTGTCTAGTAGAGAGTGTCTAGTAGAGAGTGTCTAGTAGAGAGTGTCTAGTAGAGAGTGTCTAGTAGAGAGTGTCTAGTAGAGAGTGTCTAGTAGAGAGTGTCTAGTATAGAGTGTGTTGAAGAGAGTAGTGGCTGTAGTAGTGAGTGTGTAGTGAGTGTGTAGTGAGTGTGTAGTAGAGTGTGTAGTAGAGAGTAGTGACTGTAGTAGAGAGTGTGTAGTAGTGTGTAGTAGAGAGTAGTGACTGTAGTAGAGTGTGTAGTACAGTGTGTAGTAGAGAGTAGTGACTGTAGTAGATAGTGTGTAGTAGAGAGTGTCTAGTATAGAGTGTGTCGAAGAGAGTAGTGGCTGTAGTAGTGAGTGTGTAGTGAGTGTGTAGTAGAGAGTAGTGACTGTAGTAGAGAGTGTGTAGTAGTGTGTAGTAGAGAGTAGTGACTGTAGTAGTGTGTAGTACAGTGTGTAGTAGAGAGTAGCGACTGTAGTAGAGAGTGTGTAGTAGAGTGTGTAGTAGAGAGTGTGTAGTAGAGTGTGTAGTAGAGAGTAGAGTGCGTAGCAGAGAGTAGTGACTGTAGTAGAGAGTGTGTAGTAGAGTGTGTAGTAGAGAGTGTGTAGTAGAGTGTAGTAGAGAGTAGAGTGCGTAGCAGAGAGTAGTGACTGTAGTAGAGAGTGTGTAGCAGAATGTGTAGTAGAGAGTAGTGACTGTAGTAGGGAGTGTGTAGTAGAGAGTAGTGGCTGTAGTAGAGAGTGTGTAGTAGAGAGTGTGTAGTAGAGAGTGTGCAGTGATTTGAGTTTTACATCAAATTAAAAACGGGAACGGAACAAACTCATCCTATACATTATTGTGGTAGGTGCCCACGCATATAGGGTTAAATGATGCGTTAGATGCCACAGGTCCCACCAACACGCTTCCTTTATGATAGGAGAATGCCCAACATCGCGGAGATTTGCTCTCTGCTCTTCCCGGATATTTGTATTTTCAAATGTATAATGTTATCCTGCTAAACGAAGACGATGCTCAAACTATAAAAGAAGAGGGTTCCACAGATATGTTAGTCCTTCCCGGCAAACGAAATGACCCAAAGAAAGATCAAGTGACAGTTTAGAGCTCCAAGTGAGTCTTAATAAAATCAGTGTCTGGAACGCATAGCATCAAAAAACGAGCGGGGCATCAAACTACAGTGTTATTCAATCAAAGCTTCAAGGCTTCTGAGCGCTAGCCGAGAATTATTTTTTGTGAAGCACTAATCACTGTGGAAGGTGCCCCTGCTATCCCAGATGTGAGAAGTCAGTCTGATATGAAAATAAGCAGTATTTGGAATGAATGTATTTGGCAGGGGGAAGGTGGGGCGGCGCAAGACCGTACTGACGAGTGAACAGGAGCCATTTTGTACTGAGTGTTTCTGCGTGTGTGCATGTTGACAAACCAGGCAGCAGCATGAGCATGTGATTCGGTAAAATAACAAGCATTTACAATGCAATGGTTTTGCCTTTGTTAAAGTTAGAGCTATTGGCATTGCTCTTGACACTCTGAAGCTCCACTCTGCATTCTGAAGCTCCACTCTGCATTCTGAAGCTCCACTCTGAATCTGCACTCTAAAGCTCCACTCTGAATCTGCACTCTAAAGCTCCACTCTGAATCTGCACTCTAAAGCTCCACTCTGAATCTGCACTCTGAAGCTCCACTCTGCACTCTGAAGCTCCACTCTGCACTCTGAAGCTCCACTCTGCACTCTGAAGCTCCACTCTGCACTCTGAAGCTCCACTCTGCACTCTGAAGCTCCACTCTGCACTCTGAAGCTCCACTCTGAAGCTCCACTCTGAAGCTCCACTCTGAAGCTCCACTCTGAAGCTCCACTCTGAAGCTCCACTCTGAAGCTCCACTCTGAAGCTCCACTCTGAATCTCCACTCTTCACTCTGAATCTCCACTCTGAATCTCCACTCTGAAGCTCCACTCTGAAGCTCCACTCTGAAGCTCCACTCTGAAGCTCCACTCTGAAGCTCCACTCTGAAGCTCCACTCTGAATCTGCACTCTGAAGCTCCACTCTGCACTCTGAAGCTCCACTCTGCACTCTGAAGCTCCACTCTGTACTCTGAAGCTCCACTCTGAAGCTCCACTCTGAAGCTCCACTCTGAAGCTCCACTCTGAAGCTCCACTCTGAAGCTCCACTCTGAAGCTGCACTCTGAAGCTGCACTCTGAAGCTGCACTCTGAAGCTCCACTCTGAAGCTCCACTCTGAAGCTCCACTCTGAAGCTCCACTCTGAAGCTCCACTCTGAAGCTCCACTCTGAAGCTCCACTCTGAAGCTCCACTCTGAAGCTCCACTCTGAAGCTCCACTCTGAAGCTCCACTCTGAAGCTCCACTCTGCACTCTGAAGCTCCACTCTGCACTCTGAAGCTCCACTCTGCACTCTGAAGCTCCACTCTGCACTCTGAAGCTCCACTCTGCACTCTGAAGCTCCACTCTGCACTCTGAAGCTCCACTCTGCACTCTGAAGCTCCACTCTGAAGCTGCACTCTGAAGCTGCACTCTGAAGCTGCACTCTGAAGCTGCACTCTGAAGCTCCACTCTGAAGCTCTACTCTGAAGCTCTACTCTGCACTCTGAAGCTCCACTCTGAAGCTCTACTCTGCACTCTGAAGCTCCACTCTGCACTCTGAAGCTGCACTCTGAAGCTCCGCTCTGAAGCTCCGCTCTGAAGCTCCACTCTGAAGCTCCGCTCTGAAGCTCCGCTCTGAAGCTCCACTCTGAAGCTGCACTCTGAAGCTCCACTCTGAAGCTCCACTCTGAAGCTCCACTCTGAAGCTGCACTCTGAAGCTGCACTCTGAAGCTGCACTCTGAAGCTGCACTCTGAAGCTGCACTCTGAAGCTGCACTCTGAAGCTGCACTCTGAAGCTGCACTCTGAAGCTGCACTCTGAAGCTGCACTCTGAAGCTGCACTCTGAAGCTGCACTCTGAAGCTGCACTCTGAAGCTGCACTCTGAAGCTCCACTCTGAAGCTGCACTCTGAAGCTCCACTCTGAAGCTCCACTCTGAAGCTCCACTCTGAAGCTCCACTCTGAAGCTCCACTCTGCACTCTGAAGCTCCACTCTGAAGCTCCACTCTGCAGCTCCACTCTGAAGCTCCACTCTGAAGCTCCACTCTGAAGCTCCACTCTGAAGCTCCACTCTGAAGCTCCACTCTGAAGCTCCACTCTGAAGCTCCACTCTGAAGCTCCACTCTGAAGCTCCACTCTGAAGCTCCACTCTGCACTCTGAAGCTCCACTCTGAAGCTCCACTCTGAAGCTCCACTCTGCACTCTGAAGCTCTACTCTGCACTCTGAAGCTCTACTCTGAAGCTGCACTCTGAAGCTCCACTCTGAAGCTCCACTCTGAAGCTCCACTCTGAAGCTCCACTCTGAAGCTCCACTCTGAAGCTCCACTCTGAAGCTCCACTCTGAAGCTCCACTCTGAAGCTCCACTCTGCACTCTGAAGCTCCACTCTGAAGCTCCACTCTGAAGCTCCACTCTGAAGCTCCACTCTGAAGCTCCACTCTGAAGCTCCACTCTGAAGCTCCACTCTGAAGCTCCACTCTGCACTCTGAAGCTCCACTCTGAAGCTCCACTCTGAAGCTCCACTCTGAAGCTCCACTCTGAAGCTCCACTCTGAAGCTCCACTCTGAAGCTCCACTCTGAAGCTCCACTCTGAAGCTCCACTCTGAAGCTCCACTCTGAAGCTCCACTCCGAAGCTCCACTCTGAAGCTCTACTCTGCACTCTGAAGCTCCACTCTGAAGCTCTACTCTGCACTCTGAAGCTCCACTCTGCACTCTGAAGCTCCACTCTGCACTCTGAAGCTCCACTCTGAAGCTCCACTCTGAAGCTCTACTCTGCACTCTGAAGCTCCACTCTGAAGCTCCACTCTGAAGCTCCACTCTGAAGCTCCACTCTGAAGCTCCACTCTGAAGCTCCACTCTGAAGCTCCACTCTGAAGCTCCACTCTGAAGCTCCACTCTGAAGCTCCACTCTGAAGCTCCACTCTGAAGCTCCACTCTGCACTCTGAAGCTCCACTCTGCACTCTGAAGCTCCGCTCTGAAGCTCCGCTCTGAAGCTCCGCTCTGAAGCTCCGCTCTGAAGCTCCGCTCTGAAGCTCCGCTCTGAAGCTCCGCTCTGAAGCTCCGCTCTGAAGCTCCACTCTGAAGCTCCACTCTGAAGCTCCACTCTGAAGCTCCACTCTGCACTCTGAAGCTCCACTCTGAAGCTCCACTCTGAAGCTCCACTCTGAAGCTCCACTCTGAAGCTCCACTCTGAAGCTCCACTCTGAAGCTCCACTCTGAAGCTCCACTCTGAAGCTCCACTCTGAAGCTCCACTCTGAAGCTCCACTCTGAAGCTCCACTCTGAAGCTCCACTCTGAAGCTCCACTCTGCACTCTGAAGCTCCACTCTGAAGCTCCACTCTGAAGCTCCACTCTGAAGCTCCACTCTGAAGCTCCACTCTGAAGCTCCACTCTGAAGCTCCACTCTGCACTCTGAAGCTCCACTCTGAAGCTCCACTCTGAAGCTCCACTCTGCACTCTGAAGCTCCACTCTGCACTCTGAAGCTCCACTCTGCACTCTGAAGCTCCACTCTGAAGCTCCACTCGGAAGCTCCACTCGGAAGCTCCACTCGGAAGCTCCACTCGGAAGCTCCACTCGGAAGCTCCACTCGGAAGCTCCACTCGGAAGCTCCACTCGGAAGCTCCACTCGGAAGCTCCACTCGGCAGCTCCACTCGGCAGCTCCACTCTGAAGCTCCACTCTGCACTCTGAAGCTCCACTCTGAAGCTCCACTCTGAAGCTCCACTCTGCACTCTGAAGCTCCACTCTGAAGCTCCACTCTGAAGCTCCACTCTGAAGCTCCACTCTGAAGCTCCACTCTGAAGCTCCACTCTGAAGCTCCACTCTGAAGCTCCACTCTGAAGCTCCACTCTGAAGGTCCACTCTGAAGGTCCACTCTGAAGGTCCACTCTGAAGGTCCACTCTGCACTCTGAAGCTCCACTCTGAAGCTCTACTCTGAAGCTCCACTCTGCACTCTGAAGCTCCACTCTGAAGGTCCACTCTGAAGGTCCACTCTGCACTCTGAAGCTCCACTCTGAAGCTCTACTCTGAAGCTCCACTCTGCACTCTGAAGCTCCACTCTGAAGCTCCACTCTGAAGCTCCACTCTGAAGCTCCACTCTGAAGCTCCACTCTGAAGCTCCACTCTGCACTCTGAAGCTCCACTCTGAAGGTCCACTCTGAAGGTCCACTCTGCACTCTGAAGCTCCACTCTGAAGGTCCACTCTGCACTCTGAAGCTCCACTCTGAAGCTCTACTCTGAAGCTCCACTCTGCACTCTGAAGCTCCACTCTGAAGGTCCACTCTGAAGCTCCACTCTGAAGCTCCGCTCTGAAGCTCCGCTCTGAAGCTCCGCTCTGAAGCTCCACTCTGAAGCTCCACTCTGAAGCTCCACTCTGAAGCTCCACTCTGAAGCTCTGAAGCTCCACTCTGAAGCTCCACTCTGCACTCTGAAGCTCCACTCTGAAGCTCCACTCTGCACTCTGAAGCTCCACTCTGAAGCTCCACTCTGCACTCTGAAGCTCCACTCTGAAGCTCCACTCTGCACTCTGAAGCTCCACTCTGCACTCTGAAGCTCCACTCTGAAGCTCCACTCTGCACTCTGAAGCTCCGCTCTGAAGCTCCGCTCTGAAGCTCCACTCTGAAGCTCCACTCTGAAGCTCCACTCTGAAGCTCCACTCTGAAGCTCCACTCTGAAGCTCCACTCTGAAGCTCCACTCTGAAGCTCTGAAGCTCCACTCTGAAGCTCCACTCTGCACTCTGAAGCTCCACTCTGAAGCTCCACTCTGCACTCTGAAGCTCCACTCTGAAGCTCCACTCTGCACTCTGAAGCTCCACTCTGAAGCTCCACTCTGCACTCTGAAGCTCCACTCTGAAGCTCCACTCTGCACTCTGAAGCTCCACTCTGAAGCTCCACTCTGAAGCTCCACTCTGAAGCTCCACTCTGAAGCTCCACTCTGAAGCTCCACTCTGCACTCTGAAGCTCCACTCTGAAGGTCCACTCTGAAGGTCCACTCTGCACTCTGAAGCTCCACTCTGAAGCTCTACTCTGAAGCTCCACTCTGCACTCTGAAGCTCCACTCTGAAGCTCCACTCTGCACTCTGAAGCTCCACTCTGAAGCTCCACTCTGCACTCTGAAGCTCCACTCTGAAGCTCCACTCTGCACTCTGAAGCTCCACTCTGAAGCTCCACTCTGCACTCTGAAGCTCCACTCTGAAGCTCCACTCTGCACTCTGAAGCTCCACTCTGAAGCTCCACTCTGAAGCTCCACTCTGAAGCTCCACTCTGAAGCTCCGCTCTGAAGCTCCGCTCTGAAGCTCCGCTCTGAAGCTCCACTCTGAAGCTCCACTCTGCACTCTGAAGCTCCACTCTGCACTCTGAAGCTCCGCTCTGAAGCTCCGCTCTGAAGCTCCACTCTGAAGCTCCACTCTGCACTCTGAAGCTCCACTCTGCACTCTGAAGCTCCACTCTGCACTCTGAAGCTCCACTCTGCACTCTGAAGCTCCACTCTGCACTCTGAAGCTCCACTCTGAAGCTCCACTCTGCACTCTGAAGCTCCACTCTGAAGCTCCACTCTGCACTCTGAAGCTCCACTCTGAAGCTCCACTCTGAAGCTCCACTCTGAAGCTCCACTCTGAAGCTCCACTCTGCACTCTGAAGCTCCACTCTGCACTCTGAAGCTCCACTCTGAAGCTCCACTCTGAAGCTCCACTCTGAAGCTCCACTCTGAAGCTCCACTCTGAAGCTCCACTCTGAAGCTCCACTCTGCACTCTGAACGGTCAGACTCCAAAAATCGGCCCTAATCACAATAGTATTATTTCACCTGCGTGAATATAAGTCTTTGAAATTCTGGCCAGTGGTAATACACACAAGTAATATAAAATTGTTGTTCCAAAGAGAATTAAATGGAAATAAAATAAGTACCAGACCCATTGACGCCTGCACCTTAAAAGTGAAACTGACTGAAGCAAGCGCCAGGGCCAAGTTGAAAAAAAAAGCCACACACATTAGATGCAGTGAAGGCGCGCTCACGAGGTCAGAAGGCACTCCACATGAACAACTACCAGACACATTGTTTCATTTCACTTTGAAAGTGCAGGCGTCAAAGTGAAACTGACTAAAGGAAGCGCACGGCCCATTAGATGCAGTCAAGGCGCGCTCACGAGGTCAGAAGGCACTCCACATGAACAACTACCAGACACATTGTTTCATTTCACTTTGAAAGTGCAGGCGTCAAAATGAAACTGACTAAAGGAAGCACACGGCCCATTAGATGCAGTCAAGGCACGCTCACGAGGTCAAATCTCCAAGGAGAAGCTCGTGACAGCCTGACTACAGCAGAAAAAGCTCGTAACAGTCTGATGTCCACAATATTCCCAGAAAAGTGGCAACATAAGTTGTCTCGCATAGACAGCAAAAGCTTCGCTTTTGCTTTCGTCTAGGCGAGACCTAAAAACGTGTGTACGGGGAGCAGAGGCGCATCTAGAGCCAAATGTAGGGGGGGGGGGGGTTAGAAAAAATGTCAGGGGGGGGGATGAACCTTTAATCAGTAGGCAGAGTGGGCCTGCAGGGGCTCTTAGAAAGGGTGAAACAACTGCAAGGCCTAATTAACATTCGAATGGTCTTTTAAAGACCTGTGAAACGTTTGGTTGCGGCTCTGTGTGTGACTGGGATCTGTCTCATCCCGGGCTGCCACACACGAGGGGAGGGGGGAGGGGGGGGGGGGGGGGGGTTCTGAAGCCCGGTGAGTCCAATGGGTGTTGCGCGCCTGGTGGGGAGCGGACGTGCGCCCTGTAAATACACCTGTTATGTTTGTGTGCGTGTAATCGTGCCCACGTTTCTTACCCTCGCACACGAGCGCGTGCTTATGGCTAGGGGGTTCCATTGATGGCTTTTGGGAAAAGGTGCTTGTAAAGATGGTCTAGTCGCTTCTTGGGCGGCATGGGTCAGATCGCGATGAAGCGGAGCGTGGAGTGTGAATGCATTATTGAAATGGCGCTAACATGGGTCTGTCCTATTTTGGCAAACACGTCGTCAGAAAGGGACCGCTGGGTCGTCGCGCAATGCCATTCTCACTCCGCGAGATAATGTCGAATGTATGTCGCCTCATGAAACACACACGTTCAAGCGCTGAGATAGATGCGACTGTGCACCTCCGACTACCGCATGTCTCACCTGGATGGCGTTGTATGTTGATATCAGTTTTATATGCGTCCTTCAACCTATTTTTAAGCGCACCTTCCAGTCAAAAGGAACCCTGTGAAAAGAAAGGTGTTTGTGTTGCATATTGTATTTATTTATTAGTTTAATCTGCTCAACACACGCGCTGAACAAGAGGCATACGTTGTAAACATAGATGCATTAGCCATAGACAGCCCTGCGCCTAGGAATCTTGCAGACCTGCACTTCCCGCGCACTAATGCTCTGTCGGGGCCCCTAAGAGTCACTGCTTGAAATAAAGTGGATGGTGAGCCGAAACGCGTCGAACACCCCCGAAAACTTCGAGTGGGAAAACGAGCAGAGGCCTTCTATTGTGAGGTGAGGAGGAACCCAGGGGGAAGGGGGTGCGGGGGAGGGGTCATGCTCCCCAGGGGCAGGGAGGGTTTCAGGGGTGAGATGAGATGCTGGGGAAAGCATTGTCACAGCTCTGATTTCCTCTCTCTGCCCCACCTCTGTTAATGGTTCCTGTTCCCAGGATTCTATTTGGGGGCTGGGGGAGGGGGGGGGAATATAATAACAATGCAGTGAGAATAGTGCCAGGGCAGCAGTCCTGCCACCAACCCTTCACCGTGCCCCCCCCCCCCACGACACCTGTAACTGCAGAGTATTGTGTATTTACAGGAGGCGGACGCATTTGTTTTCACGGGGCGGGGGCCGAGGTGGGTGACATTATAATGCGGGTAACAATAGTGCCAGGGCAGCAGTCCGGCCACCCTCCCTGCACCGAGGCACAAGACTCCTGTTAATGGTGTCTGTTCACAGGAGGCGAGCACCTCTTAATTATAGGGGGGGGGCATAATTCGGGTGTAACTGTACTGTGCACTGTGCCCCCACATGACACCTGTAAATGCAGATTACTCACAGAAGGACTGCATGGAGCCTTGGAGGGGGTGGGGTGATATTACAATGCGGGTTAGAATAGTCGATGTTTTCACTGGGGGTGGGGGCTCCAGGGTGTGTGCAGGCTCCGATGAGAGGGCTGGTCTGGGCAGAAACCTGGCCCCCCTCCCCCCTCCCGCTGTCCGTATTCTGTGGTTGCTACAGGCTCACATGAAAGGGGCTTACATGACAATGTAAACAATCGTTGGCCTCCCTTGAGACGCACACTGAGTGTGATAAAACATTCATGAACATGAAAGAGTGCCGGACCAGACACGGACGAAGGAGCGGGGCTAACCTGGCGGGAGTGCGGTCAGTGGTGAGCCAGGAAGGATAAAATGCGGAGGCGGGCTAATGCGAAAGTCAGTGGGGATACAGTCAAAACAGGCCAGACCAAACCACTCGGATTGTAAAAAAAAAAAAAAAAAAAGTCACTTGTTCGGGGATCAGAGATCAAGGGGCGTCGAGAGCTGCCCTTCAGGAGAAGCTCATTCTGTGAGTGTGGAGGGCTGGAGGTCCCCCGCAGCAGCTGCCGGCGGCGGGGAAAGGAGCAGGGGGCTGGAGGGGGCGGGAAGGGGTAGAATCGGCTGTGTGGAGGAGGGGGCGGCGGCGGAATTCGGAGGAGGGGAGAGGGGAGTGAGTGGGTGTGAAGAGGAGTGGAGGGGAGGGAAGGGGAGTGGAGTGGAGGGGTGGGGGCGCCGAGAAGGAGGAGGCCGGGGTGTGAGTGACAGTGGGAGCAGGCTGGGCTCCTGGCTCCCCCCGGGGCCGCTGCTCGGGCCTTGTTCGGTGCCGGGGGGAAGGCTGCCGGCGACTGAAAGGCCTGTCACTAACTTACTGGGAATTCCTGATCCGGCAGGCCATGAAATGTCTCCGCATAATTATTCCCGTCCGAGCCTATTAGAAGTGATCAGCAAAGAAAGAAATTTAATTAGCGAACAAGGAACGCAACTCAGACGTGGCTGAGGGAAGAAACCGAGAAGGTCAGGAAGGCGGGTGCCGGCAATGCCGGACCAGATTCGGGGGCGTTCCCGGCTTTTGGCTGACGTAGCGTGACGTAGCCAAAAGCCAAAAATTCTCGGGAACGCCCCCGAATCTGGTCCGGCATTGACGGACAGGCCCGTCTCCCAATGGCTAGCCTCCATTTATGGAGGTAGCCAATGGAAGACGGGGGCCGTTCCTGTCTCCCGTACCATACTCATTAGGTTTTCGCCTGCGCGAAAAAGCTGCACAGAGCGCAGCTTTCGCCAGGCAAAACCTAAAAAGCTCTACCTCATTTGGTGACAACGTGGGATTTAGCTTCAAACGTGGCTCTGCCTGTTCAGAGGAAATTGAATATATTGAGCATAACTGTTTGGGGAGTATGTGATGGATTAAAAACGCTTTCATTTTTGTCCTATATGCAACAAAAAAAATCCATGGTCCGCTCAGCATCAGGTCTGTAACTTCTGCCTATCAGAGCATGAAGAGTCGACCTGCTTAGTATGTAAGGCTTTCAAGTGCAGAAAATACTATCCAATCTCGCAGTGAATACCGCTTGATCCACCACAGAATGCAAAGTCGAAAACTATTAGGACTTATCCAGAAGAGCACTGAACCACAATAGCAAGGGCCTTCTGGTATCTAGCTTGTAGAAGGTGACCAAATCCTGGAGGTCTTGACCTCTGATGCTTCTGTACCTCCCATTGCGCTTGAGCACAGGAGCCACATAGGTCACATATCCTAGAGCTTCCATTCCTCCACATTCACTCAAGGATCAACTGCCCCCAGGAAACAACCTCAAAAGAATTCTCATGTTGAGACCGAGCACCGCTCCCACTCCTCTAGGGTTTGGGCTTTGAGCCCTGAGATGAGCCAAAAGAGTTACCAGCCTTTGGCTCCAGCCTGAGACCTTTTTGCCCCAGAAAAGTCTCTGCTGAAGGGCACCAAGCCTTCGTAACCATCCGCACCACGTTGATCCAGAGTATCTGAGAAACAATCCTCTGTGTCGAAATCAGTTCCTATGCGAAAAGAACAATTGATGGATTGAATGCTGAAGAATGTCAAACACGCACCCCCAGTACAGACATCTGGGCCTAAATCCAGTTTTTTTTTGCTCACCACCCCTATTTGGACCCAGTCAAATGCAAATCAGTCTTGACCCTGCTCCCCATGAGAGCAGTCTAGCCCAAACTGCCAGGCTAGGTCCTCACACCGAAAACAGGCATCCTAGGACTGGTTTCGGGGTATCACGCCTCATCAGCCAGTATAGCCCGAATCCAGTAGCCTGGCTAGCATGGGACTCCCGTCTAGCCATACCCATCCCGCTCAGGGTGACAAATGCAAAAAGAAGAATTGATGGACGGAATGCTGAACAATGCCATACACTCACGCCCATTACTGAGATCTGGGCCTCAATCCATTGTTTCTTTGCTCACCATGCCACCCCAGTTCGGACCCAGCCATATGCAAATCAGTCCTGATCCTTCTCTCGATTGTACGGTCCAGCCCAAACTGCCAGGCAAGGTCTGTGCTGGACCAGAAATATGCATCCTAGGACTTAGCTTTGAGACAGGCCATAATCTGGTTTGATGCCAAAACCGTCTCTTGTAGCTGGAATGCAGGAATTCTTTCCTTTTTCTCCATCTTTCTCTCTACCCAGACTCATATTGACTATAGACGAATTCGTCAGGAGCATTTGCCTGAGGAAAGTGAGGAGATTATCGATCACCCTCATCTGGTGGCACTAAACAGGTGGGAAAGGCTTTACAAATTGCCGGAGCACTCTCATGTGAGTATACAGATTGTTCAGTAACAATTTACAAAAATCAAACACCAATTATGACAGAAGTACAAGAGATCCAAAAGATGAGTGAATCTTGGAGTCTTTAATGGAGATTATAGCCAGCCGACACGTGTTTCATCGCCTTCGCGATTCATCAGGGCTGAAACAGACAAATAAGTAGCGTCTAGCATGTTCTTAGATCAGATGGGTTTACATACAAGACCATAATATATGGCCGTTATAAACATGCAGTACAGCTTCCTCCTGCAGTGAGCATATAGTGATTGTTTCATTCCATTAAATTCGTTTCACTCGTGCAACCACAACACATCCGTGTCGGAGTTATGGTGGATATTACCGATTTATTATAAAGACGTGAAATCAAGTGAAAGTGATTGTGGAGAATACGTGTAGGGACGAGATAACCATAGTGTATCTCTGAGGCAAGCAATGACACATGCTCTATATCTTGGCGAAAGTGTCCTAATCGTGCGCGGCTCTTTCATCCTACATGCTAGTCATTCTGTGCAAAATAGTGAGAAACAAGTGTCATTGTGAGAGCATACCTAGAAGGCCGTATCAACGTCAAAAAGGTCTGCATATTTTCGAAAAAGGAAGACAAAACGGAAAAATCTCATCACTAACCCATTTTTAGTGATATTCAGGCAAAATGTCACCAAATGAGACTGTTCGCCACTATTAGTATGTCAGCTTACCGCTTAGCTGGTGATAATTCCGACCCAGCCGGGCCCGTGACCTAGTATAGCTGGTTCGAGTGCGTCCAGCAGCAGTCTATAACCTTGTTTCTGTGTAAAGAATATAGGTTGTCTTAATAAGTGCTATTCCGGATGTTAACACGGTAAAGTAAGATAGTACTTTTTTGTATATTCTAATGTCACAGGGATATTCTCATTGGAGCCCTATTATTTAGAAAAAACAAAATTATTTATATACCTATGGGGAGTTCCCTGCCTCTATTTCAACATTAAAATTTGATTCAACTCATCACCACTCTCAAGAGTGGTGATGAGTTGAATCAAATCAAATCAAATCAAATCAAATCAAATTTTAATGTTGAAATAGAGGCAGGGAACTCCCCATAGGTATATAAATAATTTTGTTTTTTCTAAATAATAGGTCTCCAATGAGAATATCCCTGTGACATTAGAATATACAAAAAAGTACTATCTTACTTTACCGTGTTAACATCCGGAATAGCACTTATTAAGACAACCTATATTCTTTACACAGAAACAAGGTTATAGACTGCTGCTGGACGCACTCGAACCAGCTATACTAGGTCACGGGCCCGGCTGGGTCGGAATTATCACCAGCTAAGCGGTAAGCTGACATACTAATAGTGGCGAACAGTCTCATTTGGTGACATTTTGCCTGAATATCACTAAAAATGGGTTAGTGATGAGATTTTTCCGTTTTGTCTTCCTTTTTCGAAAATATGCAGACCTTTTTGACGTTGATACGGCCTTCTAGGTATGCTCTCACAATGACACTTGTTTCTCACTATTTTGCACAGAATGACTAGCATGTAGGATGAAAGAGCCGCGCACGATTAGGACACTTTCGCCAAGATATAGAGCATGTGTCATTGCTTGCCTCGGAGATACACTATGGTTATCTCGTCCCTACACGTATTCTCCACAATCACTTTCACTTGATTTCACGTCTTTATAATAAATCGGTAATATCCACCATAACTCCGACACGGATGTGTTGTGGTTGCACGAGTGAAACGAATTTAATGGAATGAAACAATCACTATATGCTCACTGCAGGAGGAAGCTGTACTGCATGTTTATAACGGCCATATATTATGGTCTTGTATGTAAACCCATCTGATCTAAGAACATGCTAGACGCTACTTATTTGTCTGTTTCAGCCCTGATGAATCGCGAAGGCGATGAAACACGTGTCGGCTGGCTGTAATCTCCATTAAAGACTTCAAGATTCACTCATCTTTTGGATCTCTTGTACTTCTGTCATAATTGGTGTTTGATTTTTGTAAATTGTTACTGAACAATCTGTATACTCACATGAGAGTGCTCCGGCAATTTGTAAAGTATTTAGCAGTAGTTGTCTCTACTCTAGGGAGTGGTTTAGGTTTGTCCACTCGCCGAATAGCACCTAAGATACCTACAATAAACAGAATCGTATGCGTATAAACTGGCAGTGCACCCATCCACAACTGAGTTAAAAACCTTTCTTTTTCTAGTCAGGTGGGAAAGGCTTGTATTCGATGCTGCTGGAAACGTCTGCTGTAGGAAAGTGCCCCTTTATGCATGGTTATGCCCCACTTTTTACCTGATGCACTTTGACTGTGCACAGGGTCCCTGCTAATCAGGTTCCCAGTGCCTGTGTTCTTAACCAAAACGGTGCCTTTGTTTTCACAATTGTCACACCTCTGGCCCACATATAAGTCCCTTTTAAAAGGTACCCCTGGTACCAAGGGCCTTCTAACCAGAGAGGTCCTCTAAGGGCTGCAGCATGTATTGTGCCTCCCTCAGAGACCCCTCACCTAACACACATCCACTGCCATTGCAGATGTTGTGTATTTGAAAGAGAGTATGAAAAAGGGGGGTTTTACCCAGAGCAAGTCACTGGGACCTGGGTCATAATGGTGCTAAGAGCGAAGGGGTCCCAGTGGAAGAAGGATAATTGTACACAAATGAAACTCAATACAGAGACAATAAATGCGTCTACAATGTTTTAATCACATTATAGAACAAACCAAGGATATAGTATCCAACATTATCATTTCGAAAAGGTTGAGTAGTACCCCTGGAGGTGAGGAGGAAGTGATATAGTGAGGGTAGTGCAGGTAGGAAATAGTGACAATAAAAACAGATGTATATCTGATGTATCTGAAAATCAATTCTGAATATACATAACGGTCAATGATCCGAACAAAATTATTTCATCAACCACATGCCCCACAATACATAATATGTAAGAATAGCTGATAGGGGGCTGTGTTTGAGCAGGGACTTGTCGACGTTTCGACCCCAGACTCAGCAGGAATCAGTGGAGTCCTTGCGGCGGGGTCTTAATCCGGACAAAAGGGGACTAGCAACCTATTAATGTTAAGTAATAGGTACATATTACTTGTCTACTCAATTTTTTTCAATTCAAAAATCTTTATTCGACTGTCAGAAATCCGGTCATAAAAGCATGTTAAAATACATATATATACAGTTCATTATCGAAAGAGTACAATAAACAGATAAAAGCAGGTAATCACAAAGAGATTAAAATGATGACATGATCCAGTGTAAGTGTACTTATTAGAGACTTAATTACTAGGGTAATACAATTCAGCTGGGGGTCAACCTTCCATACTTTGTCTGAATTTCAGGGCTGTTTTTAAAAAGTTACAAGTAAAAAAGGTGCTATCACAGTGCAGCATTTGGAGATGTAATAGAGCTGGCTTGATTTGCACAAAGTTCAGTTTTTTAAGCAAGGGTTTTAAAAAGGTGTTCCGTGGTCTCGAGTAAAAAGTGCACAGGAATAAAAAGTGAGCCAGGTCTTGCGGAGACTTGTTGTCGCAGCCGCAAGGTGGCAACACTTGACCTCTATGGGCTCCACTCGGTACAGCTAACAACAGGTGATATAAACCAAAGCGGAATCTGCTCAACAGGAAACGCTCATGTCTTGATATGTGCCAGGATAGATATGGTTCAGAGCGTATACAAGTCTTAGTTAAAATATGACTCATTACACTACCCTTCTTCAACTCGATTTCTTCCCTATCAAGTTGTCGTTTTAATAGGAAAGTATCCTTTACATAGTTGGCGTCTTTCTTGGATGTATGCTGAGGTGTTAAGTAGAGATCCAACCTGCCCAGATCTTTAAGGCAGTTTCTAATGTATTTCAGCCAGGGTATCTTGAGTTGCCCTTCCCAGGTGAGGGCTTCAAGAAGGATATTGTGGGTTAATGGTATTGAGTCATTCATCCAACAGTTCATCCAACAGAGCAGAGGGTTTACAGCAATTTTGTCTCCTAAGTGTGGTGTACCAAGTTCCTCATGGACAGAGAAATTAGCGGTACTTTTTGGTAAACACAGGACCTGTTTCAGGAAGTTATTTTCAAGAGTTGTAAGGGCATCCACTGGGGCAAAGCCCCATAGTTCGCTTCCGTAACAGGCAACCGCAGTGCTTTTCGCTTGGTATAGCTTCATTACGGCGGACACTGGTGTGTTACCCATTTTGCGTGCAAAGTCCATTATTCCAGCGTTGGTCCTTAGTATTTCACCTTTCTTTTTGTTTATGGCGGGGCCCCATGAAAGTTTATGATCAAACAGTACTCCAAGGTATGAAAAGGTTTTTGTAGATGGTATTTTTTCTCCATTGACTGAGAAGGGGTAACGTTTTTTGGATTCTGAGCCTACCATCATAACAAATGATTTGGAGTTGTTGATGTTCAGGCCACGTAAGGTCATAAATTGAAGAAAGGAATCTAATAATTTTTGAAGTCCGAGTGCAGTTCTTGATATGAGGACGGCGTCATCTGCGTAAAGCAGAACAGGCACGCCCTTTTTTCCAATACGAGGATAATCTGTGTCAGTTTTTAAAAGATGTTCCTCGAGTCCATTTATATATAGGTTAAAAAGAAAAGGTGCTAAAATACAGCCCTGCCTGACCCCCCGGTTGATTTTAAAGTCTCTCGTTACTTTCAGATCTTTAGTGTAACGGACATTGGCACGTGTATCATTATGAAGGTCAGCCAAAAAGTTGATCAAGTTATTTTCAACGCCCATGTTCTGCAAGACTTCCCAGAGTTTACTTCTATCGACACAATCAAAGGCCGAAGAAAGGTCCATAAAGGCCATATATAATGTTCCTTTTCTGGCTTGAGTATATTTGCCACTGATTAAATATAAGTTCAGGCATTGGGTAGTTGTAGAATGCCCTGGTCTGAATCCATACTGGACAGGAGCCATTATGCTGTTTTGATTGGCCCACATGTTCAGCCGATTTAAGAGGATCCCTCCCACTACCTTTGCAACTGAATTTATCAGGGAAATTGGTCTATAACAAGCCGCTTTTGTTCTGTCACCCTTTTTATATACAGGGACGATGGTGGATGCTCCCCAGGACTTTGGGGCCCCGATTTCTGCCCCGGCATTAATGACAGCTGTAAGAATTGGGGCCCAAAAGGGAATGTTGGATTTAAATAGATCCGGTGGAAGACCGTCTGGGCCCGGGGCTTTGTTGCTAATAAGACCATGGATCCCTAATTCAACTTCTTTGATAGTAAAGTGCAGAGGTGTGTTTTCAGGAAGTTTAAGAGTTTGCATTGTCTGTGGGGCGTCGCTCATAAAAATGGAACTGAAATGAGAGATCCATTCGTTCTCGGGTATGACAGTTCCGAGGTTCTCTGCATTCGGGTCATCGAAAAGAGGCTTATTGATTATGCTCCAAAACTTCGAGCTGTTGCCCAAAATTGAGGGATCGAGCAGAGACTCCCAGATTTTCATTTTTATAGTCTTTTTGCGAGATGCAAGGGCGTTTTTATATTCTGCACGTCGGGCCTTGATGAGTGCAGAGTCTCTCGGCTTGTTCTTAAGGGCAGCTTTTAGTTTTCGATTAGCTGAGGAACAGGCATGATCAAACCAGCGTGGTTGTTGGGCGATTGATCCCTTTATGGGTACGGAGAGCAATTGATCAATCCTTTTTGTCACCACTATGAAGGCAGATAGGATGGATTCCGGGGGAGTGGAGTCTGAGCCACAGAGGTTGAGTTCAAGTTCACAGTGCTTTACAACGGACTCGTGCAGATTGTCGCTATTTATCAAATTCCATTTCAGGCGACGATTGTTATTAACCGGTTTTAGCACTCCCGGGTCCTTAATATTTTTCTGAAGTACAAAAGGACCACGTTGTAACTCAAGGTAAAGAGGGTTGTGGTCGCTGTGAATGCTTTCAAGTATATCAAAGTTTAGAACCTGATTAGCCACACCAGCTGACAGGAGAATGTGATCTGTGAAAGAACCTGACCCAGAACCTTTATAAGTTGGGTTTTTAAAGGTAAAAGAGTCGACTTTCAGAAATAGTGCCATAGTCAAATTTAAGGCGTCCATTAAGGTGTTCAATCTTGTTCCACGATGGCAATGAGCAAAGTGAGGACCTGCTTTGTTCCCACATCCCAAAGAGCCCAGAGGTGTTGTAAAGGGGTTTCCACAGATATGCGTATTAAAATCGCCAACAATTATTTTATCCTGAGACAATTTTGTCTGGCTTTCACTTAGATGATTTTGAAGAGTGACGATGTTACATTCGCCCGGCGAAGAGACAGAGTTGTAGAAATTGACCAGGGTTAATCCTTTCTTCCCCTTTCTAAGATCCAGGATCTGGATGTTCCTACTGTCCAGCTGCAAATAGTTTATCTCAGATTTAAGGGACAGACTAATAAATGTTGCTAAGCCCCCCTTTGCCCTGCCACTGGGTGAGGGGGATGCATGGACAAAGAAGCTTTGGAATCCCTCAATGAAGACATTACTATCTACTAACCAGGTTTCCTGAAAGCATAATATGGTGTAATTTTTAACAAAGGATACCCACATCGGGTCGTTGTTTTTGGAAGCCAATCCCGCGATGTTCCATGACAGAATTTTAATTGGGTTGGAATCATTGCGATCTAATGATGGTGCAGGAGTTATGGTAGGAGAACGCTGCAGTTGTGGATTAACATTTGTTGCAGAGTTCAACTTGTGATTTTTGGTGGTAAATGAGGGTTGAAAGACTATAGAGGTAGAGAGGCTGCGTGCTTCAGGTAAAGAAGGGGTAAGGATGTGTTCTATGGAGGGACTAACTGAATAAATAGATCTCGTCATTGTGGCGGTATTGACTAAGTTGACCTCTGAGAGGTTAGGGGTTATTAATGAGTTGACCTTGCATACTGCAGGGTTATCCACCCTGTCAGGGCAGGAGACGGGGGGCAGGTCAGATGGCAGTCAATCAACCTCATCCAATTGGTCGTAGTTGTAGAGTACATCATATCTATTAGATGTTGGGAACCCGTAGTTATTATGTTGAAAGTTAGGGTGGTTATAAGCTTGGTGGTAAATGGGCCCTGATCTCTCAAATGTTGCTGGGGGTTGATAGTTATATGTTTTACTCTCCCAAGGGTGAACATGTGGGTATGTTTCAGAGCCCACTGGCATGCCTTGAGAGAGAACAAAAGGGGCCGGCCAGGGTTGAGGATATTGCTGCGAAGTGGAGGGTCCTTCTTGGGCATAATGATGTTTATATTTATTCCTTTGGCTGTCGGAGCGAATGGGATAGAAGTAACTTAAACCCATTGTGCGAATCAGACTATTTGTCACAGGGCTCCTCCAGTCTGTAATAAATTTTGCCGCTCCTGTGTATTTAAAGGTGACCACAATGCAGTCGCCCTCTGTGGATTTAAAACGTGTGCCCACCCACTCTACTCTCTTAACATCAGAGATGGTTCCTATTATGTTGGAGGGAAGTGGCCTGTGTGTAGTTAGCCATTGCATCACTTTGTTCTTTAATTCCTCATGCGTTTCCTCCCTGTTTTCATCTGCTTAGGGTACCCCAATCATGACTATTGTATAGGGATTAGACTGTGGTGGCAAGTTTATATATGATGGTATTCGTGTTGTGATGGGTCTAGATTGCTGTGCTCCTGTTACTTTAGTAGGAATGTTTGCGTTTAACGGAGCTGATTGTTTTATATTCCCAGCAATGCCTGTATTTGTGTTAGAAGGATGACCCTCTGCTGCCCACTCACTGTCATCGTCATCCTCACATACCTGGATATTTTGCGTATTATCTGTAGGTATAACTGTAATCTTATCAGTAGGATGAACTGTTTGTGGGTTTGACGTCAAGTCAATTGTGGGGGGACTCTGATGCTGTAACTTTTTCTGTTTACCTGTGTCCTTTGTTGGATCACTTGATTTTTTTGCGGTTTTTGGATTTTTAACGTTGAGGGTTGTAGAGGCTGGAACAAAGGTGAGAGATGTATTGGGTATTTTGAGTAGTTTAAGGATGCTAGATGATATGTCGTTTTGAGCCCTCTCGACCTTACTCAAAGCCTTTTCGATATTAGCAATCTGTTGGCTAATAGGTTGTAAGAGTGATTTAATCAGGGTTTCAATCTCACTCATAGATGGTATGTTCGTAGTATGTATCTTATCTATGCGGCCTGTTTCCTCGTTGACCAGAGATCTCCCTGTGTTGTTCTTGACGTTTCCGTGTGCGTCATGATCCTGTAGAGAGGTTAGTGAGGGCCCCCACGTGTAGATTCAGTGGGTTTCCCCAAGGTTGTTTGCTGCCACATATCTTTAATGGAGCGTTTGAGTTTGCCTGATAGGAAATGGGTTTTCCTCATAGGATGTTTAGTTTTGCGTTTTTTTCGAGTGCCCTTAAGAAGGTTAGGTTGTTTAGAGATTTGAGACTCTGTTAAATCAGTGGCCAATGGATGTCTCTCCACAGAGTGGGCAACCAAAGCTGGAGATGTAACATTTTCATGATGTTTATTACTTACGCGGTTAGTTAAAATCACTAGGCTATTGTCCATATTATTCATTGTTAAGTCAGTGAACAAGGATTTAGGTGTGTTCTCTTTAACGTGTGACCTTGGTAAATCCGAGAATAATTGCATCAGTAAAGACTCCTGGGATGAAGCAGTATCATCCATATTTTGGGTGTTGTTAGTAATGTGCGAGGACAAGTTTGGGAAGCATAAGTCTGGTGTCAGAGAGAGACGCCTTTCTGTGTCCTGAATGGCATCCGCCACGACACTAATAGTTTTTTGCAGCATTATGTCTATTGCAGTTATGGTGGGTAAAGGTGTACTCACGGTTTTCAGTCTGCTGGTAGATCTTGTTGCCATCGGTGTTTTCAGTGTTTTGGTCATCCTTATGCAGTATTTAATGCCCCACGCTCCGTCTGTTATTTATGATAACTATAGCTTGCAGATCCTACCGGGCGATCTTGGGGGGGGTGGCCCGACCCGGCCACTTCAGGCCCCAGAGGGCCCGCCCGTTGCCCGAGCTTAGCCCCGGGCGCTCCTGCGCGCTCCCGCGTCGCGGGGATCCTTCTGCTTTTAACAGGGCTGTTGGCACTCTCTGGCGGGTGTGACGTCACCTTCACGCGCCGCCGCGAGGCCTGCCGGGTGTTGTGGTCCCCCGGAACGGCGGCGCGGAGTCTGATGCCCTCGTGACTCTTGGCGGTGGCGGCTGGAGCGTTTACAGGTTACAGTAGCCAGATAATGACTCTCGGCGGTGGCGGCGTTGCGGTGCTCTCCCCCGCTCTGCCGGGATCCTTCTGCTTTTAACAGGGCTGTTGGCACTCTCTGGCGCGTGTGACGTCACCTTCACGCGCCGCCGCGAGGCCTGCCGGGTGTTGTGGTCCCCCGGAACGGCGGCGCGGAGTCTGATGCCCTCGTGACTCTTGGCGGTGGCGGCTGGAGCGTTTACAGGTTACAGTAGCCAGATAATGACTCCCTGTGGTGGCGTTGTTGCGGTGCTCTCCCCCGCTCTGCCGGGATCCTTCTGCTTTTAACAGGGCTGTTGGCGCTCTCTGGCGCGTGTGACGTCACCTGCACGCGCCGCCGCGAGGCCTGCCGGGTGTTGTGGTCCCCCGGAGCGGCGGCGCGGAGTCTGATGCCCTCGTGACTCTTGGCGGTGGCGGCTGGAGCGTTTACAGGTTACAGTAGCCAGATAATGACTCTCGGCGGTGGCGGCGTTGCGGTGCTCTCCCCCGCTCTGCCGGGATCCTTCTGCTTTTAACAGGGCTGTTGGCGCTCTCTGGCGCATGTGACGTCACCTGCACTCGCCGCCGCAAGGCCTGCCGGGTGTTGTGGTCCCCCGGAGCGGCGGCGCGGAGTCTGATGCCCTCGTCACTCTTGGCGGTGGCGGCTGGAGCATTTACAGGTTACAGTAGCCAGATAATGACTCTCGGCGGTGGCGGCGTTGCGGTGCTCTCCCCCGCTCTGCCGGGATCCTTCTGCTTTTAACAGGGCTGTTGGCGCTCTCTGGCGCATGTGACGTCACCTGCACTCGCCGCCGCAAGGCCTGCCGGGTGTTGTGGTCCCCCGGAGCGGCGGCGCGGAGTCTGATGCCCTCGTCACTCTTGGCGGTGGCGGCTGGAGCATTTACAGGTTACAGTAGCCAGATAATGACTCTCGGCGGTGGCGGCGTTGCGGTGCTCTCCCCCGCTCTGCCGGGATCCTTCTGCTTTTAACAGGGCTGTTGGCGCTCTCTGGCGCATGTGACGTCACCTGCATGCGCCGCCGCGAGGCCTGCCGGGTGTTGTGGTCCCCCGGAGCGGCGGCACGGAGTCTGATGCCCTTGTGACTCTTGGCGGTGGCGGCTGGAGCGTTTTACAGGTTACAGTAGCCAGATAATGACTCTCGGCGGTGGCGGCGTTGCGGTGCTCTCCCCCGCTCTGCCGGGATCCTTCTGCTTTTAACAGGGCTGTTGGCGCTCTCTGGCGCGTGTGACGTCACCTGCACGCGCCGCCGCGAGGCCTGCCGGGTGTTGTGGTCCCCCGGAGCAGCGGCGCGGAGTCTGATGCCCTCGTGACTCTTGGCGGTGGCGGCTGGAGCGTTTACAGGTTACAGTAGCCAGATAATGACTCTCGGCGGTGGCGGCGTTGCGGTGCTCTCCCCCGCTCTGCCGGGATCCTTCTGCTTTTAACAGGGCTGTTGGCGCTCTCTGGCGCGTGTGACGTCACCTGCACGCGCCGCCGCGAGGCCTGCCGGGTGTTGTGGTCCCCCGGAGCGGCGGCGCGGAGTCTGATGCCCTCGTGACTCTTGGCGGTGGCGGCTGGAGCGTTTACAGGTTACAGTAGCCAGATAATGACTCTCGGCAGTGGCGGCGTTGCGGTGCTCTCCCCCGCTCTGCCGGGATCCTTCTGCTTTTAACAGGGCTGTTGGCGCTCTCTGGCACGTGTGACGTCACCTGCATGCGCCGCCGCGAGTCCTGCCGGGTGTTGTGGTCCCCCGGAGCGGCGGCGCGGAGTCTGATGCCCTCGTGACTCTTGGCGGTGGCAGCTGGAGCGTTTACAAGTTACAGTAGCCAGATAATGACTCTCGGCGGTGGCGGCGTTGCGGTGCTCTCCCCCGCTCTGCCGGGATCCTTCTGCTTTTAACAGGGCTGTTGGCGCTCTCTGGCGCGTGTGACGTCACCTGCACGCGCCGCCGTGAGGCCTGCCGGATGTTGTGGTCCCCCGGAGCGGCGGCGCGGAGTCTGATGCCTTCGTGACTCTTGGCAGTGGCGGCTGGAGCGTTTGCAGGTTACAGTAGCCAGATAATGACTCTCGGCGGTGGCGGCGTTGCGGTGCTCTCCCCCGCTCTGCCGGGATCCTTCTGCTTTTAACAGGGCTGTTGGCGCTCTCTGGCGCGTGTGACGTCACCTGCACGCGCCGCCGCGAGGCCTGCCGGGTGTTGTGGTCCCCCGGAGCGGCGGCGCGGAGTCTGATGCCCTCGTGACTCTTGGCGGTGGCGGCTGGAGCGTTTACAGGTTACAGTAGCCAGATAATGACTCGTGGCGGCGTTGCGGTGCTCTCCCCCGCTCTGCCGGGATCCTTCTGCTTTTAACAGGGCTGTTGGCGCTCTCTGGCGCGTGTGACGTCACCTGCACGCGCCGCCGCGAGGCCTGCCGGGTGTTGTGGTCCCCCGGAGCGGCGGTGCGGAGTCTGATGCCCTCGTGACTCTTGGCGGTGGCGGCTGGAGCGTTTACAGGTTACAGTAGCCAGATAATGACTCGCGGTGGCGGCGTTGCGGTGCTCTCGCCATTGGATGGTGTTGGGCATAGAAACCGCTGCTGAACAGATTCAACTACTTACTACTGAAATCAAGACACTCAGAGCCGAAATTGCAGCTGATGCTAATCTCGCCAGCGCAAAATAAACCCTTAACAACTTGGAGACATCGTTAAAAGACTTTGATCTTACCACACAAAACCGGAAACTAGAGAAGCTTGCCAGGGATATCAGGCTATACGATAAAAAGAAAATGTATCCGTATCTCCAGGACGATAATTACAAACAAGACAACCAAGGTCGTTTTACTAACAGAGGACGAGGCAGCTTTCGGGGTAGAAGAAACTACAGCACCTTCTCCGACTCGTCCTATAGCTCTGAGGGAGAACAAGATCTGGCAGGCCCTAGCCGTCCCTACAACTACCAAGAATACGGATATCAATCACCTCAATTCATTCCTTTTTTAGGACAACGTCCAGGACCATGGCGACCCCCGAGAGGGAGAGGCAACTATACTACCAGAGTCCAACCACGCCGCCAAACTCAGAATACCAACAATTGGGAATCAGGACGAGGCCAAGCCCAGAAACAGGTCCATTTCCAACAGGAGCAACATGGCGAGAGAGTGACGCGCAACAAGACGTACTGATGGTAACTAATCCATCTACTACCAATCCGGTAGTAAACATCTCCAAATACTCTCTCAATGAACATGAGCAACGGGTACTCAGTAAAGGATTATCCAATGTCCCTACAAACAGACCAGATCCATCTACAGTACGTACAGAACTTTTCAAATTTTTCAGAAAAATCAGGTTGAAATACTTCTTCAGGAACGCCGGACCATACATCAATCCATCCTACACTGGCCTCAGGCTTCCTTCCACCTTTGTCCCGCCTTCGTGTACCATGTCTAATAAAATTCTTGCATACGAAGCGGTGGTATGGAGAGATGTCAACAGCATATTACTTGAAAAATCTTTCACCAAATACAACACCAGCAAGGTCGAGAAAGCTGCTCTCCAATCATTGGCCAATAACGCACAGGTGGTCATCAAACCAGCAGATAAAGGTGGGGCGATTGTCATCCAAGACGTTTTGAAATATGAATCTGAAATCAAACGACAACTGACGGACGGTATCAGTTACCAACAACTCAGATCTGATCCATCCAAAGCTATAGCTCGTGAAATTTTAGAACTAACTCAACAAGGTTATGATCAAGGTTTCCTGTCCAAGAATGAATTCGATTATCTAAACCAACAACATCCTCGTCTAGCTACCATCTACACACTCCCAAAGATCCATAAGGATGTGGTGGACCCACCTGGACGTCCGATCGTTTCGGGGTGTGGATCGATACTCGAACCCCTTGGCAGATATATTGACTTCTTTTTGAAACCTCTGGCAGAAGCAACGCAGACATACCTTAGGGACACCCTGCAAACAATCAACATTGTCGAAAATCTACCATTTGACCCGCTTAATCAAATTCTTGCTACATGTGATGTAGTATCCCTCTACACCTGTATCCCCCAAGAGGAAGCCTTAGCGGTCATTACCAGATGTCTACAAAAGAGACCAGCACTAATGCAAGTTCCGACTGAATTCATTATAGCCTTGCTCCGGATAGCAATGACCAAAAATTTCTTCATGTTCCACAACGAGTTCTTCCTACAGACCCAAGGAGTGGCGATGGGCGCCCCCTTTGCCCCAGATGTGGCCATCCTCTACATGGCAGCATTTGAGGACAGTACTGTACTCAATACACACAATCCATTCAGAGATCATCTACATCTCTGGGTGCGTTACATCGATGATATTCTCCTAATCTGGAATGGCGAGTCAACGACACTGTCATCGTTCCACACTTGGCTCAATCATCAGCTACCTCACCTACAATTCACTCTCAAGTCTGACAATAAAACAGTCGATTTTCTCGACATTACTATATATGAAGATCAAGGGCATCTTCTAACTACACTCTGTAGGAAATCTACAGAGAGAAATTCTTTACTCCAATACAATAGTCATCACCCTCGGGCACTACGTGATAATCTTCCCTTCGGACAGTTTCTGCGTGTTCGCAGGAACTGCTCCAACAAAGAACACTATCTACAACAATCTGAGGATCTGTCCAACCGCTTACAACTACGTGGATATCCTAGGAGACTGGTCACCAAAGCACGGAAGAGAGCCTGGTTCTACCCCCGTGAGGAACTTTTGAAACAAAAAGACTCTACCACCAATCAACCAGACCCCATAGTCTGTGTCACCACCTTCTCGACCAAGAGCAATAAAATTAAACACACTGTCAATCACCATTGGAAACTCATCTCCGATGATCTGAACCATCCAGACACTCCCCTACACGCTTTTAAGAAAGCTAAGAGTGTGAAAGACTACGTAGTACGTTCCCTTCTTTCCATCCCGCCGGAACCAACTATAAGGTCATTATGGAATCTCCAACCGATTATTGGTCACTTCAGATGCGGCCATTGCAAGGCCTGTGATACTACCATTCAGACCAAAGAATTCCAGCACAATCAAGCCAAAGTACAACTCAAGACACTGACGAATTGCAACACCTCGAACGTTATCTATGCCATAGTGTGTCCAAGTAATCTCATTTACATTGGAAAACACAACAAAAAGCAAAGATGCGCATTCTGCAGCATATGAGCAGAATCAGGTGTGAGGTACAAGGTGCACCCCTGGTTGACCACTTCAGATCAGCTGCCCATTCCCCTGAGAGTCTCCAATGGGTCATACTTGAAAAAGCCAATCTAGGACCCCGGGGTGGGAATATTGCTACTATCTTGAACATCCGTGAGCTCAAGTGGATGTTTTTCTTCAATTCTATACAATCAGGTCTCAATGAACATGATAGTTCATTTTCCCAGCTAACCACCTTACCCTGATACTCTATATAGTAATATACTCCGATCTCACTGATGTATTTATACTCTACCACCATCTTATTATGTGGATGATAACCAACTGTAATCACTAGGTTTTTACCGTCATGTGACAGGTACACCTGTGATCCTGCTCTCCTTCATTGTGTAAATTGTACTACATGATAAGTGCCTTTAATTGGACTATACTTCACACACTGTACACCCATGACAATGTACTATGGCCTTTACTATCATGCTATAGGTACGCCATGATACTCTATATTTGATATGTATTGCCTCTTATGGAATAAGATCACAGCTAATCAGCATTGTGCTTGAACACTAAACTGGCCTCTAACATGATAGGTACACCATATTGTTTACTTACAATGTCCCTGTTTTCATTAACTGGTCCCATAAGTATCATAACACTTCTTGTTAATCAACCCTAATTGGAGTTTTGTTTACATCAAGTGTGTTTATCGCCTTTGATCGGCACTCATGCCCTTCTCTAATTGGTCCTTTCAGTAATACTACGCTGCCTGAGATTGTTCTCTTCTTTTCTTTTTAATAATTCCAATCCCAATTTATGTCTGATTTGGCCTCCTATTTAATTTTATTTAATTTATTTGATTTTTCCAACCCAGTCTGGTCTTATATTTTTTTTCTCATCCAGTCTGGTTCGCTTTACGCAGCTAATATCAACTTTTTCCGAGCGCCTAGGTGCGCCGAGTGTCCCGTTGTCTGTTTACTAGCTCCAATGCAATCACGTGCCTTGGTTGCTTGGGTTACTGACAAAACAGGAAACGCTGCCTCCGATCCCGAGCTTGCCGCGAAGATGCCGGTCTCATCACGTTATCGGTAAGCTTGCTCGCCACACGGCGGCTAATTTCATACCCATCCCTTGATTATTAACTTCATTTTGAGCGCAATACTAATATCGGTACTCTACTCTTCCGTCCTTTCAGCGCACGAACCCTGACTAATGCGGAGCTTCGTGTTTCCACGGGACGTTTTCTACCTTTATGATTAAAACCCGGTAAGCCACCTCTGCCTGATCTTCATCTCTCCTCGCAGCAAGCATTATAAGCACAATCAGTAATTGTATTTTTTAATTGTGTAGATACCTCAAGTGAATTCCAATGCCCAGCGCCCCCGGGCCAACTTTCTAATCTTGCCATAACGCCATCATTACAAGTCAATTGTAAGTCTTTTTGACTCATCTAAATGCACCTAATGTAATTCATTCCACTTTCCTCCCCTTTTTAAATACATACTCATACTATGTTTGAACTCTCCGCAGGACGTACCAGTCTTCTCGCGGATTTCTTTGAATGTGATTATTTGACACAAGGCACCGATTTACTAGGTAGGCCCTCGAATGGTGTGTTTATTTTAATTTTAAATGTGCGACTACGGCATTTTTTGAGTAGACAAGTAATATGTACCTATTACTTAACATTAATAGGTTGCTAGTCCCCTTTTGTCCTGATGAAGACCCCGCCGCAAGGACTCCACTGATTTCTGCTCAGTCTGGGGTCAAAACATCAACAAGTCCCTGCTCAAACACAGCCCCCTATCCACTATTCTTACATACTATGTATTGTGGTCCATGTGTTCGATGAAATAATTTTGTTCGGATCATTGACCGTTATGTATATTCAGAATTGATTTTCAGATACATCAGATATACATCTGTTTTTATTGTCACTATTTCCTACCTGCACTACCCTCACTATATCACTTCCTCCTCTCCTCCAGGGGCACTACTCAACCTTTTCGAAATGATAATGTTGGATACTATATCCTTAGTTTGTTCTATAATGTGATTAAAACATTGTAGACGCATTTATTGTCTCTGTATTGAGTTTCATTTGTGTACAATTATCCTTCTTCCACTGGGACCCCTTCCCGTGTATTTGAAAGAGACAATTAGTTATAGATTCCTTACCTGTAGAATTACTCCCAGGCGTCAGACTGGATCCGAAGAATTTTTTCATCAGCAGTACCCCTGTGCGTCGAAAGGTGGCATCGGTCGACTTCGTGTTTGTCGTTGGTGTCGTGGTTGCCGGAATGATGCAGCACTATCTACTTAGACGCCACCCTTGTGCGCTGACATCAGTCCTTTCTTTTTCCGCGCCAACCAGCGCCGTTCCAGAGAGCGCGGTACCTCCAATCACTTTTTGACTGACTTTTTTGCGACTTTTGTCGACACCGTTTTTTAGTATATCGACTCCTGGTGCACACAGGGATGTCCAGTCATCCTCAGGCTGGCTTCAAGGCTTGTGACACCTGTTGCAAGCTGATGTTGGTTACTGTCCCGCACCGCGTGTGCCTGTGGTGCCTGGAGCACGGCTATGATCCCAAGTCGTGCTCCAACTGCCGGACCATGAATCCGAAGTCTTTGCGGGAGCTGTCCCGAAATCTTCTCGCGGCCCAGAAGACCGCTCCATGCCGTTTGAGGTCCCGGTCATGTGGGAGGTCGAGGAATCGGTCGCGGAGTCACCACCTCTCGCCATCAAAGTCTTCGCACTCCTCAGGTAAGTCTAAGCACAAGAAGTCGTCAAAGAAGCATCATCGCTCTTTGACTTCTCCCTGTCCGTCGGCCGACGCAGCAAGGGATCCAGACGGCGCCCGTCCCGAGGCTCCTTGTGCGGAGCCTGAAGGGTTGACTCAGAGTTTCCCTCTCTTTGCAGGACCTGAAGCGACCTCTGCCCAGCTTCAGAGTTTCTATGAAGCCATGCATGCCACCTTTGAGCAGCCCGACTCCGCTGGCGCAACTTTCGGGCCCCGCTGACTCGGCTGGGAGCCCTGGGCCTTCGACACCGGCGGGTCTGGCCCCGGCACCGCAGGGTCCCCTTGGATCTGGATCGGCACCGGTCGACCTTAAAACACCTCCCCTGGCGCCGAACCCACCGGTACTTTTGTACCTCTGTTCTACCCTGGTGCTTCCTACAGGCCAGATTGGCAATCAGAGGAGGGTGAGGACGACTGGGAGGGTTCTGTAGACCCTTTTTTAAAAAAAATTCCAAAACCTTAATTGACAAATTCAGCATAAACAAAACACACTTTTGCATCAGATCAGAGCATCGTCTGCAGCAGGTTATTAACAGAATATCATAGACATAATGATAATACAATCATACACAAGCCTAATTCTGTGCAGCACGGCTATGGCACCATAATCAACACAATGCTGAAGGAGGTGAAGACATCACTGTAAAGATAGAGGCAGGCACGTTCAGAGGGGGAGGCAGGAACATGGAGGGAGTCAGTTACTGACCAGCACCGGTGGCCGCTGGGTGCGGAGTGCCGGCGGGGAGCGCGGGGGAGGCAGCATGGCTCAGATGAGGTCGGGAATGAAGGTATGTCACTAGGGGACCCCATATGTCAATTGGGCGGGAACTCGCAGGCAGTAAGTCCCAGAATTCAGATAACAAGGTCTGACATCTTGAAGCGTCTTCAAGCCAGTGAGTGAACTGGGGCACCGGTCTACTACCCCAGCACATGGCCACCCTACGCCTAGCCAGGACGAGCAGCATTGCGATCAGGCGGCGAGAAGAATCCGGGCAAAATTTGACAAAGCCCAGCAGGCACAACGGCGGGTCGGACTGTACCAATGCAGAGGTAATCTCTGAGATGGCGGCACATACCGCCAGCCAGAACTCCGACACCTTAGGGCACAACCACGCTAGATAAGTAAAATGCGTGACAGGGGCAGCGCAACGCATGCAACTATCGTTAGGTATGCGTCCCAGTTTATAGAGCTGAACAGGAGTACGGTATAGCCTATGCAGATACTTAAAATGTATAAGACGAAGCCGATAATTGGGTGGTAGTTTCTTTGTCTGGTTGCAGCAATAAAGCCAGTCAGCCTGAGCAATATCCATGCCCAGGTCCTCGCCCCAAGCCACGCGTGCTCGGTCAATGGAGATGGAGATGGAGGTGGACGTGAGGGCGTATAATTTAGTATCCAAATTACAAGGAGTGGAGGATGTATAAATCAAGTCAAGAGCAGGCATCGAAGGTGGAGGCTGGGGGAACGTTGGATGCAACTCCTTGCAAATAGCTCGCAGCTGGTAAAAAAGTAATGTCCATCGGACCAGAGGAAGCAGGGAGAGAATAGAACGTGTCACTGGGGTAAAGATCCACCAAAGTCGTCAGCCTCAAGCGGGTGGCATATTTAGACATGCCGGTTGGTTGGCGAGGAGGGAAAGAAGGATGACGTATAATCGGCATGGTGTTAGCCGATAACGTTGGAGCATTGAAGAGACGGCGCAGTCCGGACCAGGCGCAGCAGGAAAAGGTCTCAACCGTGTCTATCTCAGCACACGGGCGACTTGCCGGGGCAAACAGAGTGGTGGTCAACGGCCAGGGAGTTGCGATTTTGGCCTCAACCGCCACATTTGGCTGATAAGGAGAGGGGTTAATCCAGAAATGTAAAAAACTGTCCTGGGCACTTAAGGCATAAAGCTTTTAATTAGGAGCGCCCATACTGCCTTTCGACATGGGGAGAGTGAGAATATCGTACGCAATCCTGGGCTGTTTGCCAGCCCAGACAAGAGAGATGATCAAGGAACGAATTTTACGAAAGAAGTGGGCAGTGAGAAGAATGGGGATAGTCAAAAAAAGATAAAGGAATTTCTGGAGGACCACCATCTTGGCGATGGCTACGCAGCCAGCAAGGGACAGTGGAAGTCGGTTCCAATGAGGTATTGTAGACTCTAGCCAGTCCACTGCACGCCCAAAGTTGGCCCTCCAGAGGTCATCCAAGTCCCTGCTCAGCTAAATACCTAGGTAGCGGGTGGGGCCTGAGGCCCAAACAAAGGGAAAATCCGTTGTGAATGGTTTGGTGGCATCATTAAGAGGGAACAAAACTGACTTGCTCCAGTTCTCCTGTAAGCCGGACAGTCCACCAAATCGTATTATATCTCTCACAAGATGGCTGAGGTTGTCTGGGGGTGGCGAGCATACAATTTAATGTCGTCGGCATACATGGAGACCAGGAGGGAGTGGGCCGAACATCCTATACCCTTCTGAGTATGATGTTGCCGGGGTCTGGCCTCGAGAGGCTCCATTGTATTGGCGAAGAGCATAGGGGATAGGGGGCATCCCTGCCGAATGCCGCGTTCCATCAAAATAGGATTGGATATCTTACCATTGATTTGGAGACGAGCAGAGGGGCGAGTGTAAAGGAGAGATATCTTGCATATGAACATATTATTGAAGCCAAGGCATGATAGAAGAAAAAATAGAAAAGGCCACTCAAGTGTATCGAATGCCTTGGTGGCATCGAGTAAAGCGGCCACAGCGGAGAGGCTATGGTTTAAATTGATGAAGAACCGAAAAAATAGTCCTAAGGTTGTGCAAGGACTGGACGGGGAGAGCAATGAGGGGCATGAGGGGAAGAAGGCGGGAGGCCAATAACTTTGGTAAAAATCTTGTTGTAGATATTAATGAGAGGGGGCGATAGGAATGGCGGC
This sequence comes from Lissotriton vulgaris, assembly GCF_964263255.1. NCBI lineage: Eukaryota > Metazoa > Chordata > Amphibia > Caudata > Salamandridae > Lissotriton > Lissotriton vulgaris. The sequence continues at coordinate 882,949,502 of NC_141693.1, forward strand.
AGTCAGCTAGTTTGTCCGGCTTGAGGAGTAGCGTTATCATCGCCTCACGAGAGACTGCAGGAAGAGGCCATTATCAAAGGAATTGTTATACATGGCAGCCAGATGTGGCTCTAGGAGCGAGGCGAAAGTCTTATAAAAAGAGGCTGGAAGGTCATCCAGACCAGGGGCCTTATCACTAGGTAGACTGTTTATGGCAGCAAGTATCTCTTACTTAGTGAAGGGCACTTCCAAAAATTTACGATGATAATCTTCCAGCCAAACCAGCTCAAGGGTGTCACAATATTGTTCAAAGGCCTCACGCGAGGGAGGGGAGCCGGCGGTGTAAAGCTGCGAATAGTAGTCCATAAAACAAGACTTGATTTCAGCATGAGGAGATGGTTCTAGTGGGGGCACCATCACGGAGAGCCGCAACATATGTTGCAAAAAACAAGTTGATGGACAGAATGTAGATCAATGTCTTACATTCACCCCAGTACAAGGATCTGGGCCTAAATCCATCGTTTTTTGCACTCCATACCACCCTGGGTTAGATAATGGCTTTATGCAAATCAGCTCTGACCCTGTGCCCCATGGGAACAGTCCAGTCCGAACTACACAGCCATATCTTTCCCAGACCGGAATCAAGCATCCGAGGACCGTACCGGTTTCGAGGTAACACCTCTCATCAGCCCGGCTAGCTTGACTCCAGTGGTGTGGAGGCTCTGGGACCCACGTCTGAGCTACCCCAGTACACTCAGGGAGAAAATTACAAAAAACAAGTTGATGGACAGAATGTAGATCAATGTCTTACATTCACCCCAGTACAAGGATCTGGGCCTAAATCCATCGTTTTTTGCACTCCATACCACCCTGGGTTAGATAATGGCTTTATGCAAATCAGCTCTGACCCTGTGCCCCATGGGAACAGTCCAGTCCGAACTACACAGCCATATCTTTCCCAGACCGGAATCCAGCATCCGAGGACCGGACCGGTTTCGAGGTAACATCTCTCATCAGCCCGGCTAGCTTGACTCCAGTGGTGTGGAGGCTCTGGGACCCACGTCTGAGCTACCCCAGTACACTCAGGGAGAAAATTACAAAAAACAAGTTGATGGACAGAATGTAGATCAATGTCTTACATTCACCCCAGTACAAGGATCTGGGCCTAAATCCATCGTTTTTTGCACTCCATACCACCCTGGGTTAGATAATGGCTTCATGCAAATCAGCTCTGACCCTGTGCCCCATGGGAACAGTCCAGTCTGAACTACACAGCCATATCTTTCCCAGACCGGAATCAAGCATCCGAGGACCGGACCGGTTTCGAGGTAACACCTCTCATCAGCCCGGCTAGCTTGACTCCAGTGGTGTGGAGGCTCTGGGACCCACGTCTGAGCTACCCCAGTACACTCAGGGAGAAAATTACAAAAAACAAGTTGATGGACAGAATGTAGATCAATGTCTTACATTCACCCCAGTACAAGGATCTGGGCCTAAATCCATCGTTTTTTGCACTCCATACCACCCTGGGTTAGATAATGGCTTTATGCAAATCAGCTCTGACCCTGTGCCCCATGGGAACAGTCCAGTCCGAACTACACAGCCATATCTTTCCCAGACCGGAATCAAGCATCCGAGGACCGGACCGGTTTCGAGGTAACACCACATCAGCCCGGCTAACTTGACTCCAGTGGTGTGGAGGCTCTGGGACCCACGTCTGAGCTACCCCAGTACACTCAGGGAGAAAATTACAAAAAACAAGTTGATGGACAGAATGTAGATCAATGTCTTACATTCACCCCAGTACAAGGATCTGGGCCTAAATCCATCGTTTTTTGCACTCCATACCACCCTGGGTTAGATAATGGCTTTATGCAAATCAGCTCTGACCCTGTGCCCCATGGGAACAGTCCAGTCCGAACTACACAGCCATTTCTTTCCCAGACCGGAATCAAGCATCCAAGGACCGGACCGGTTTCGAGGTAACACCTCTCATCAGCCCGGCTAGCTTGACTCCAGTGGTGTGGAGGCTCTGGACCCACGTCTGAGCTACCCCAGTACACTCAGGGAGAAAATTACAAAAAACAAGTTGATGGACAGAATGTAGATCAATGTCTTACATTCACCCCAGTACAAGGATCTGGGCCTAAATCCATCGTTTTTTGCACTCCATACCACCCTGGGTTAGATAATGGCTTTATGCAAATCAGCTCTGACCCTGTGCCCCATGGGAACAGTCCAGTCCGAACTACACAGCCATATCTTTCCGAGACCGGAATCAAGCATCCGAGGACCGGACCGGTTTCGAGGTAACACCTCTCATCAGCCCGGCTAGCTTGACTCCAGAGGTGTGGAGGCTCTGGGACCCACGTCTGAGCTACCCCAGTACACTCAGGGAGAAAATTACAAAAAACAAGTTGATGGACAGAATGTAGATCAATGTCTTACATTCACCCCAGTACAAGGATCTGGGCCTAAATCCATCGTTTTTTGCACTCCATACCACCCTGGGTTAGATAATGGCTTTATGCAAATCAGCTCTGACCCTGTGCCCCATGGGAACAGTCCAGTCGGAACTACACAGCCATATCTTTCCCAGACCGGAATCAAGCATCCAAAGACTGGACCGGTTTCGAGGTAACACCTCTCATCAGCCCGGCTAGCTTGACTCCAGTGGTGTGGAGGCTCTGGGACCCACGTCTGAGCTACCCCAGTACACTCAGGGAGAAAATTACAACAAAACAAGTTGATGGACAGAATGTAGATCAATGTCTTACATTCACCCCAGTACAAGGATCTGGGCCTAAATCCATCGTTTTTTGCACTCCATACCACCCTGGGTTAGATAATGGCTTTATGCAAATCAGCTCTGACCCTGTGCCCCATGGGTCCAGTCCGAACTACACAGCCATATCTTTCCCAGACCGGAATCAAGCATCCGAGGACCGGACCGGTTTCGAGGTAACACCTCTCATCAGCCCGGCTAGCTTGACTCCAGTGGTGTGGAGGCTCTGGGACCCACGTCTGAGCTACCCCAGCACACTCAGGGAGAAAATTACAAAAAACAAGTTGATGGACAGAATGTAGATCAATGTCTTACATTCACCCCAGTACAAGGATCTGGGCCTAAATCCATCGTTTTTTGCACTCCATACCACCCTGGGTTAGATAATGGCTTTATGCAAATCAGCTCTGACCCTGTGCCCCATGGGAACAGTCCAGTCCGAACTACACAGCCATTTCTTTCCCAGACCGGAATCAAGCATCCAAGGACCGGACCGGTTTCGAGGTAACACCTCTCATCAGCCCGGCTAGCTTGACTCCAGTGGTGTGGAGGCTCTGGGACCCACGTCTGAGCTACCCCAGTACACTCAGGGAGAAAATTACAAAAAACAAGTTGATGGACAGAATGTAGATCAATGTCTTACATTCACCCCAGTACAAGGATCTGGGCCTAAATCCATCATTTTTTGCACTCCATACCACCCTGGGTTAGATAATGGCTTTATGCAAATCAGCTCTGACCCTGTGCCCCATGGGAACAGTCCAGTCCGAACTATACAGCCATATCTTTCCGAGACCGGAATCAAGCATCCGAGGACCGGACCGGTTTCGAGGTAACACCTCTCATCAGCCCGGCTAGCTTGACTCCAGAGGTGTGGAGGCTCTGGGACCCACGTCTGAGCTACCCCAGTACACTCAGGGAGAAAATTACAAAAAACAAGTTGATGGACAGAATGTAGATCAATGTCTTACATTCACCCCAGTACAAGGATCTGGGCCTAAATCCATCGTTTTTTGCACTCCATACCACCCTGGGTTAGATAATGGCTTTATGCAAATCAGCTCTGACCCTGTGCCCCATGGGAACAGTCCAGTCCGAACTACACAGCCATATCTTTCCCAGACCGGAATCAAGCATCCGAGGACCAGACCGGTTTCGAGTAACACCTCTCATCAGCCCGGCTAGCTTGACTCCAGTGGTGTGGAGGCTCTGGGACCCATGTCTGAGCTACCCCAGTACACTCAGGGAGAAAATTACAAAAAACAAGTTGATGGACAGAATGTAGATCAATGTCTTACATTCACCCAGTACAAGGATCTGGGCTTAAATCCATCGTTTTTTGCACTCCATACCACCCTGGGTTAGATAATGGCTTTATGCAAATCAGCTCTGACCCTGTGCCCCATGGGAACAGTCCAGTCCGAACTACACAGCCATATCTTTCCCAGACCGGAATCAAGCATCCGAGGACCGGACCGGTTTCAGGGTAACACCTCTCATCAGCCCGGCTAGCTTGACTCCAGTGGTGTGGAGGCTCTGGGACCCACGTCTGAGCTACCCCAGTACACTCAGGGAGAAAATTACAAAAAACAAGTTGATGGACAGAATGTAGATCAATGTCTTACATTCACCCCAGTACAAGGATCTGGGCCTAAATCCATCGTTTTTTGCACTCCATACCACCCTGGGTTAGATAATGGCTTTATGCAAATCAGCTCTGACCCTGTGCCCCATGGGAACAGTCCAGTCCGAACTACACAGCCATATCTTTCCGAGACCGGAATCAAGCATCCGAGGACCGGACCGGTTTCGAGGTAACACCTCATCAGCCCGGCTAGCTTGACTCCAGAGGTGTGGAGGCTCTGGGACCCACGTCTGAGCTACCCCAGTACACTCAGGGAGAAAATTACAAAAAACAAGTTGATGGACAGAATGTAGATCAATGTCTTACATTCACCCCAGTACAAGGATCTGGGCCTAAATCCATCGTTTTTTGCACTCCATACCACCCTGGGTTAGATAATGGTTTTATGCAAATCAGCTCTGACCCTGTGCCCCATGGGAACAGTCCAGTCCGAACTACACAGCCATATCTTTCCCAGACCGGAATCAAGCATCCGAGGACCAGACCGGTTTCGAGGTAACACCTCTCATCAGCCCGGCTAGCTTGACTCCAGTGGTGTGGAGGCTCTGGGACCCATGTCTGAGCTACCCCAGTACACTCAGGGAGAAAATTACAAAAAACAAGTTGATGGACAGAATGTAGATCAATGTCTTACATTCACCCCAGTACAAGGATCTGGGCTTAAATCCATCGTTTTTTGCACTCCATACCACCCTGGGTTAGATAATGGCTTTATGCAAATCAGCTCTGACCCTGTGCCCCATGGGAACAGTCCAGTCCGAACTACACAGCCATATCTTTCCGAGACCGGAATCAAGCATCCGAGGACCGGACCGGTTTCAGGGTAACACCTCTCATCAGCCCGGCTAGCTTGACTCCAGTGGTGTGGAGGCTCTGGGACCCACGTCTGAGCTACCCCAGTACACTCAGGGAGAAAATTACAAAAAACAAGTTGATGGACAGAATGTAGATCAATGTCTTACATTCACCCCAGTACAAGGATCTGGGCCTAAATCCATCGTTTTTTGCACTCCATACCACCCTGGGTTAGATAATGGCTTTATGCAAATCAGCTCTGACCCTGTGCCCCATGGGAACAGTCCAGTCCGAACTACACAGCCATATCTTTCCCAGACCGGAATCAAGCATCCGAGGACCGGACCGGTTTCAAGGTAACACCTCTCATCAGCCCGGCTAGCTTGACTCCAGTGGTGTGGAGGCTCTGGGACCCACGTCTGAGCTACCCCAGTACACTCAGGGAGAAAATTACAAAAAACAAGTTGATGGACAGAATGTAGATCAATGTCTTACATTCACCCCAGTACAAGGATCTGGGCCTAAATCCATCGTTTTTTGCACTCCATACCACCCTGGGTTAGATAATGGCTTTATGCAAATCAGCTCTGACCCTGTGCCCCATGGGAACAGTCCAGTCCCAACTACACAGCCATATCTTTCCCAGACCGGAATCAAGCATCCGAGGACCGGACCGGTTTCGAGGTAACACCTCTCATCAGCCCGGCTAGCTTGACTCCAGTGGTGTGGAGGCTCTGGGACCCACGTCTGAGCTACCCCAGTACACTCAGGGAGAAAATTACAAAAAACAAGTTGATGGACAGAATGTAGATCAATGTCTTACATTCACCCCACTACAAGGATCTGGGCCTAAATCCATCGTTTTTTGCACTCCATACCACCCTGGGTTAGATAATGGTTTATGCAAATCAGCTCTGACCCTGTGCCCCCTGGGAACAGTCCAGTCGGAACTACACAGCCATATCTTTCCCAGACCGGAATCAAGCATCCAAGGACTGGACCGGTTTCGAGGTAACACCTCTCATCAGCCCGGCTAGCTTGACTCCAGTGGTGTGGAGGCTCTGGGACCCACGTCTGAGCTACCCCAGTACACTCAGGGAGAAAATTACAACAAAACAAGTTGATGGACAGAATGTAGATCAATGTCTTACATTCACCCCAGTACAAGGATCTGGGCCTAAATCCATTGTTTTTTGCACTCCATACCACCCTGGGTTAGATAATGGCTGTATGCAAATCAGCTCTGACCCTGTGCCCCATGGGAACAGTCCAGTCCGAACTACACAGCCATATCTTTCCCAGACCGGAATCAAGCATCCGAGAACCGGACCGGTTTCGAGGTAACACCTCTCATCAGCCCGGCTAGCTTGACTCCAGTGGTGTGGAGGCTCTGGGACCCACGTCTGAGCTACCCAGTACACTCAGGGAGAAAATTACAAAAAACAAGTTGATGGACAGAATGTAGATCAATGTCTTACATTCACCCCAGTACAAGGATCTGGGCCTAAATCCATCGTTTTTTACACTCCATACCACCCTGGGTTAGATAATGGCTTTATGCAAATCAGCTCTGACCCTGTGCCCCATGGGAACAGTCCAGTCCGAACTACACAGCCATATCTTTCCCAGACCGGAATCAAGCATCCGAGGACCGGACCGGTTTCGAGGTAACACCTCTCATCAGCTCGGCTAGCTTGACTCCAGTGGTGTGGAGGCTCTGGGACCCACGTCTGAGCTACCCCAGTACACTCAGGGAGAAAATTACAAAAAACAAGTTGATGGACAGAATGTAGATCAATGTCATACATTCACCCCAGTACAAGGATCTGGGCCTAAATCCATCGTTTTTTACACTCCATACCACCCTGGGTTAGATAATGGCTTTATGCAAATCAGCTCTGACCCTGTGCCCCATGGGAACAGTCCAGTCTGAACTACACAGCCATATCTTTCCCAGACCGGAATCAAGCATCCGAGGACCGGACCGGTTTCGAGGTAACACCTCATCAGCCCGGCTAGCTTGACTCCAGTGGTGTGGAGGCTCTGGGACCCACGTCTGAGCTACCCCAGTACACTCAGGGAGAAAATTACAAAAAACAAGTTGATGGACAGAATGTAGGTCAATGTCTTACATTCACCCCAGTACAAGGATCTGGGCCTAAATCCATCGTTTTTTGCACTCCATACCACCCTGGGTTAGATAATGGCTTTATGCAAATCAGCTCTGACCCTGTGCCCCATGGGAACAGTCCAGTCCGAACTACACAGCCATATCTTTCCCAGACCGGAATCAAGCATCCGAGGACCGGACCGGTTTCGAGGTAACACCTCTCATCAGCCCGGCTAGCTTGACTCCAGTGGTGTGGAGGCTCTGGGACCCACGTCTGAGCTTCCCCAGTACACTCAGGGAGAAAATTACAAAAAACAAGTTGATGGACAGAATGTAGATCAATGTCTTACATTCACCCCAGTACAAGGATCTGGGCCTAAATCCATCGTTTCTTGCACTCCATACCACCCTGGGTTAGATAATGGCTTTATGCAAATCAGCTCTGACCCTGTGCCCCATGGGAACAGTCCAGTCCGAACTACACAGCCATATCTTTCCCAGACTGGAATCAAGCATCTGAGGACCGGACCGGTTTCGAGGTAACACCTCTCATCAGCCCGGCTAGCTTGACTCCAGTGGTGTGGAGGCTCTGGGACCAACGTCTGAGCTACCCCAGTACACTCAGGGAGAAAATTACAAAAAACAAGTTGATGGACAGAATGTAGATCAATGTCTTACATTCACCCCAGTACAAGGATCTGGGCCTAAATCCATCGTTTTTTGCACTCCATACCACCCTGGGTTAGATAATGGCTTTATGCAAATCAGCTCTGACCCTGTGCCCCATGGGAACAGTCCAGTCCGAACTACACAGCCATATCTTTCCCAGACCGGAATCAAGCATCCGAGGACCGGACCGGTTTCGAGGTAACACCTCTCATCAGCCCGGCTAGCTTGACTCCAGTGGTGTGGAGGCTCTGGGACCCACGTCTGAGCTACCCCAGTACAGTCAGGGAGAAAATTACAAAAAACAAGTTGATGGACAGAATGTAGATCAATGTCTTACATTCACCCCAGTACAAGGATCTGGGTCTAAATCCATCGTTTTTTGCACTCCATACCACCCTGGGTTAGATAATGGCTTTATGCAAATCAGCTCTGACCCTGTGCCCCATGGGAACAGTCCAGTTCGAACTACACAGCCATATCTTTCCCAGACCGGAATCAAGCATCCGAGGACCGGACCGGTTTCGAGGTAACACCTCTCATCAGCCCGGCTAGCTTGACTCCAGTGGTGTGGAGGCTCTGGGACCCACGTCTGAGCTACCCCAGTACACTCAGGGAGAAAATTACAAAAAACAAGTTGATGGACAGAATGTAGATCAATGTCTTACATTCACCCCAGTACAAGGATCTGGGCCTAAATCCATCATTTTTTGCACTCCATACCACCCTGGGTTAGATAATGGCTTTATGCAAATAAGCTCTGACCCTGTGCCCCATGGGAACAGTCCAGTCCGACCTACACAGCCATATCTTTCCCAGACCGGAATCAAGCATCCGAGGACCGGACCGGTTTCGAGGTAACACCTCTCATCAGCCCGGCTAGCTTGACTCCAGTGGTGTGGAGGCTCTGGGACCCACGTCTGAGCTACCCCAGTACGCACAGGGAGAAAATTACAAAAAACAAGTTGATGGACAGAATGTAGATCAATGTCTTACATTCACCCCAGTACAAGGATCTGGGCCTAAATCCATCGTTTTTTGCACTCCATACCACCCTGGGTTAGATAATGGCTTTATGCAAATCAGCTCTGACCCTGTGCCCCATGGGAACAGTCCAGTCCGAACTACACAGCCATATCTTTCCCAGACCGGAATCAAGCATCCGAGGACCGGACCGGTTTCGAGGTAACACCTCTCATCAGCTCGGCTAGCTTGACTCCAGTGGTGTGGAGGCTCTGGGACCCACGTCTGAGCTACCCCAGTACACTCAGGGAGAAAATTACAAAAAACAAGTTGATGGACAGAATGTAGATCAATGTCATACATTCACCCCAGTACAAGGATCTGGGCCTAAATCCATCGTTTTTTACACTCCATACCACCCTGGGTTAGATAATGGCTTTATGCAAATCAGCTCTGACCCTGTGCCCCATGGGAACAGTCCAGTCTGAACTACACAGCCATATCTTTCCCAGACCGGAATCAAGCATCCGAGGACCGGACCGGTTTCGAGGTAACACCTCATCAGCCCGGCTAGCTTGACTCCAGTGGTGTGGAGGCTCTGGGACCCACGTCTGAGCTACCCCAGTACACTCAGGGAGAAAATTACAAAAAACAAGTTGATGGACAGAATGTAGGTCAATGTCTTACATTCACCCCAGTACAAGGATCTGGGCCTAAATCCATCGTTTTTTGCACTCCATACCACCCTGGGTTAGATAATGGCTTTATGCAAATCAGCTCTGACCCTGTGCCCCATGGGAACAGTCCAGTCCGAACTACACAGCCATATCTTTCCCAGACCGGAATCAAGCATCCGAGGACCGGACCGGTTTCGAGGTAACACCTCTCATCAGCCCGGCTAGCTTGACTCCAGTGGTGTGGAGGCTCTGGGACCCACGTCTGAGCTTCCCCAGTACACTCAGGGAGAAAATTACAAAAAACAAGTTGATGGACAGAATGTAGATCAATGTCTTACATTCACCCCAGTACAAGGATCTGGGCCTAAATCCATCGTTTCTTGCACTCCATACCACCCTGGGTTAGATAATGGCTTTATGCAAATCAGCTCTGACCCTGTGCCCCATGGGAACAGTCCAGTCCGAACTACACAGCCATATCTTTCCCAGACTGGAATCAAGCATCTGAGGACCGGACCGGTTTCGAGGTAACACCTCTCATCAGCCCGGCTAGCTTGACTCCAGTGGTGTGGAGGCTCTGGGACCAACGTCTGAGCTACCCCAGTACACTCAGGGAGAAAATTACAAAAAACAAGTTGATGGACAGAATGTAGATCAATGTCTTACATTCACCCCAGTACAAGGATCTGGGCCTAAATCCATCGTTTTTTGCACTCCATACCACCCTGGGTTAGATAATGGCTTTATGCAAATCAGCTCTGACCCTGTGCCCCATGGGAACAGTCCAGTCCGAACTACACAGCCATATCTTTCCCAGACCGGAATCAAGCATCCGAGGACCTGACCGGTTTCGAGGTAACACCTCTCATCAGCCCGGCTAGCTTGACTCCAGTGGTGTGGAGGCTCTGGGACCCACGTCTGAGCTACCCCAGTACACTCAGGGAGAAAATTACAAAAAACAAGTTGATGGACAGAATGTAGATCAATGTCTTACATTCACCCCAGTACAAGGATCTGGGTCTAAATCCATCGTTTTTTGCACTCCATACCACCCTGGGTTAGATAATGGCTTTATGCAAATCAGCTCTGACCCTGTGCCCCATGGGAACAGTCCAGTTCGAACTACACAGCCATATCTTTCCCAGACCGGAATCAAGCATCCGAGGACCGGACCGGTTTCGAGGTAACACCTCTCATCAGCCCGGCTAGCTTGACTCCAGTGGTGTGGAGGCTCTGGGACCCACGTCTGAGCTACCCCAGTACACTCAGGGAGAAAATTACAAAAAACAAGTTGATGGACAGAATGTAGATCAATGTCTTACATTCACCCCAGTACAAGGATCTGGGCCTAAATCCATCATTTTTTGCACTCCATACCACCCTGGGTTAGATAATGGCTTTATGCAAATAAGCTCTGACCCTGTGCCCCATGGGAACAGTCCAGTCCGACCTACACAGCCATATCTTTCCCAGACCGGAATCAAGCATCCGAGGACCGGACCGGTTTCGAGGTAACACCTCTCATCAGCCCGGCTAGCTTGACTCCAGTGGTGTGGAGGCTCTGGGACCCACGTCTGAGCTACCCCAGTACGCACAGGGAGAAAATTACAAAAAACAAGTTGATGGACAGAATGTAGATCAATGTCTTACATTCACCCCAGTACAAGGATCTGGGCCTAAATCCATCGTTTTTTGCACTCCATACCACCCTGGGTTAGATAATGGCTTTATGCAAATCAGCTCTGACCCTGTGCCCCATGGGAACAGTCCAGTCCGAACTACACAGCCATATCTTTCCCAGACCGGAATCAAGCATCCGAGGACCGGACCGGTTTCGAGGTAACACCTCTCATCAGCCCGGCTAGCTTGACTCCAGTGGTGTGGAGGCTCTGGGACCCACGTCTGAGCTACCCCAGTACACTCAGGGAGAAAATTACAAAAAACAAGTTGATCGACAGAATGTAGATCAATGTCTTACATTCACCCCAGTACAAGGATCTGGGCCTAAATCCATCGTTTTTTGCACTCCATACCACCCTGGGTTAGATAATGGCTTTATGCAAATCAGCTCTGACACTGTGCCCCATGGGAACAGTCCAGTCCGAACTACACAGCCATATCTTTCCCAGACCGGAATCAAGCATCCGAGGACCGGACCGGTTTCGAGGTAACACCTCTCATCAGCCCGGCTAGCTTGACTCCAGTGGTGTGGAGGCTCTGGGACCCACGTCTGAGCTACCCCAGTACACTCAGGGAGAAAATTACAAAAAACAAGTTGATGGACAGAATGTAGATCAATGTCTTACATTCACCCCAGTACAAGGATCCGGGCCTAAATCCATTGTTTTTTGCACTCCATACCACCCAGGGTTAGATAATGGCTTTATGCAAATCAGCTCTGACCCTGTGCCCCATGGGAACAGTCCAGTCCGAACTACACAGCCATATCTTTCCCAGACCGGAATCAAGCATCCGAGGACCGGACCGGTTTCGAGGTAACACCTCATCAGCCCGGCTAGCTTGACTCCAGTGGTGTGGAGGCTCTGGGACCCACGTCTGAGCTACCCCAGTACACTCAGGGAGAAAATTACAAAAAACAAGTTGATGGACAGAATGTAGATCAATGTCTTACATTCACCCCAGTACAAGGATCTGGGCCTAAATCCATCGTTTTTTGCACTCCATACCCCCCTGGGTTAGATAATGGCTTTATGCAAATCAGCTCTGACCCTGTGCCCCATGGGAACAGTCCAGTCCGAACTACACAGCCATATCTTTCCCAGACCGGAATCAAGCATCCGAGGACCGGACCGGTTTCGAGGTAACACATGTCATCAGCCCGGCTAGCTTGACTCCAGTGGTGTGGAGGCTCTGGGACCCACGTCTGAGCTACCCCAGTACACTCAGGGAGAAAATTACAAAAAACAAGTTGATGGACAGAATGTAGATCAATGTCTTACATTCACCCCAGTACGAGGATCTGGGCCTAAATCCATCGTTTTTTGCACTCCATACCACCCTGGGTTAGATAATGGCTTTATGCAAATCAGCTCTGACCCTGTGCCCCATGGGAACAGTCCAGTCCGAACTACACAGCCATATCTTTCCCAGACCGGAATCAAGCATCCGAGGACCGGACCGGTTTCGAGGTAACACCTCATCAGCCCGGCTAGCTTGACTCCAGTGGTGTGGAGGCTCTGGGACCCACGTCTGAGCTACCCCAGTACACTCAGGGAGAAAATTACAAAAAACAAGTTGATGGACAGAATGTAGATCAATGTCTTACATTCACCCCAGTACAAGGATCTGGGCCTAAATCCATCGTTTTTTGCACTCCATACCACCCTGGGTTAGATAATGGCTTTATGCAAATCAGCTCTGACCCTGTGCCCCATGGGAACAGTCCAGTCCGAACTACACAGCCATATCTTTCCCAGACCGGAATCAAGCATCCGAGGACCGGACCGGTTTCGAGGTAACACCTCTCATCAGCCCGGCTAGCTTGACTCCAGTGGTGTGGAGGCTCTGGGACCCACGTCTGAGCTACCCCAGTACACTCAGGGAGAAAATTACAAAAAACAAGTTGATGGACAGAATGTAGATCAATGTCTTACATTCACCCCAGTACAAGGATCTGGGCCTAAATCCATCGTTTTTTCCACTCCATACCACCCTGGGTTAGATAATGGCTTTATGCAAATCAGCTCTGACCCTGTGCCCCATGGGAACAGTCCAGTCCGAACTACACAGCCATATCTTTCCCAGACCGGAATCAAGCATCCGAGGACCGGACCGGTTTCGAGGTAACACCTCATCAGCCCGGCTAGCTTGACTCCAGTGGTGTGGAGGCTCTGGGACCCACGTCTGAGCTACCCCAGTACACTCGGGGAGAAAATTACAAAAAACAAGTTGATGGACAGAATGTAGATCAATGTCTTACATTCACCCCAGTACAAGGATCTGGGCCTAAATCCATCGTTTTTTGCACTCCATACCACCCTGGGTTAGATAATGGCTTTATGCAAATCAGCTCTGACCCTGTGCCCCATGGGAACAGTCCAGTCCGAACTACACAGCCATATCTTTCCCAGACCGGAATCAAGCATCCGAGGACCGGACCGGTTTCGAGGTAACACCTCTCATCAGCCTGGCTAGCTTGACTCCAGTGGTGTGGAGGCTCTGGGACCCACGTCTGAGCTACCCCAGTACACTCAGGGAGAAAATTACAAAAAAACAAGTTGATGGACAGAATGTAGATCAATGTCTTACATTCACCCCAGTACAAGGATCTGGGCCTAAATCCATCGTTTTTTGCACTCCATACCACCCTGGGTTAGATAATGGCTTTATGCAAATCAGCTCTGACCCTGTGCCCCATGGGAACAGTCCAGTCCGAACTACACAGCCATTTCTTTCCCAGACCGGAATCAAGCATCCAAGGACCGGACCGGTTTCGAGGTAACACCTCTCATCAGCCCGGCTAGCTTGACTCCAGTGGTGTGGAGGCTCTGGGACCCACGTCTGAGCTACCCCAGTACACTCAGGGAGAAAATTACAAAAAACAAGCTGATGGACAGAATGTAGATCAATGTCTTACATTCACCCCAGTACAAGGATCTGGGCCTAAATCCATCGTTATTTGCACTCCATACCACCCTGGGTTAGATAATGGCTTTATGCAAATCAGCTCTGACCCTGTGCCCCATGGGAACAGTCCAGTCCGAACTACACAGCCATATCTTTCCCAGACCGGAATCAAGCATCCGAGGACCGGACCGGTTTCGAGGTAACACCTCTCATCAGCCCGGCTAGCTTGGCTCCAGTGGTGTGGAGGCTCTGGGACCCACGTCTGAGCTACCCCAGTACACTCAGGGAGAAAATTACAAAAAACAAGTTGATGGACAGAATGTAGATCAATGTCTTACATTCACCCCAGTACAAGGATCTGGGCCTAAATCCATCGTTTTTTGCACTCCATACCACCCTGGGTTAGATAATGGCTTTATGCAAATCAGCTCTGACCCTGTGCCCCATGGGAACAGTCCAGTCCGAACTACACAGCCATATCTTTCCCAGACCGGAATCAAGCATCCGAGGACCAGACCGGTTTCGAGGTAACACCTCTCATCAGCCCGGCTAGCTTGACTCCAGTGGTGTGGAGGCTCTGGGACCCACGTCTGAGCTACCCCAGTACACTCAGGGAGAAAATTACAAAAAACAAGTTGATGGACAGAATGTAGATCAATGTCTTACATTCCCCCCAGTACACGGATCTGGGCTTAAATCCATTGTTTTTTGCACTCCATACCACCCTGGGTTAGATAATGGCTTTATGCAAATCAGCTCTGACCCTGTGCCCCATGGGAACAGTCCAGTCCGAACTACACAGCCATATCTTTCCCAGACCGGAATCAAGCATCCGAGGACCGGACCGGTTTCAGGGTAACACCTCTCATCAGCCCGGCTAGCTTGACTTCAGTGGTGTGGAGGCTCTGGGACCCACGTCTGAGCTACCCCAGTACACTCAGGGAGAAAATTACAAAAAACAAGTTGATGGACAGAATGTAGATCAATGTCTTACATTCACCCCAGTACAAGGATCTGGGCCTAAATCCATCGTTTTTTGCACTCCATACCACCCTGGGTTAGATAATGGCTTTATGCAAATCAGCTCTGACCCTGTGCCCCATGGGAACAGTCCAGTCCGAACTACACAGCCATATCTTTCCCAGACCGGAATCAAGCATCCGAGGACCGGACCGGTTTCGAGGTAACACCTCTCATCAGCCCGGCTAGCTTGACTCCAGTGGTGTGGAGGCTCTGGGACCCACGTCTGAGCTACCCCAGTACACTCAGGGAGAAAATTACAAAAAACAAGTTGATGGACAGAATGTAGATCAATGTCTTACATTCACCCCAGTACAATGATCTGGGCCTAAATCCATCGTTTTTTGCACTCCATACCACCCTGGGTTAGATAATGGCTTTATGCAAATCAGCTCTGACCCTGTGCCCCATGGGAACAGTCCAGTCCCAACTACACAGCCATATCTTTCCCAGACCGGAATCAAGCATCCGAGGACCGGACCGGTTTCGAGGTAACACCTCTCATCAGCCCGGCTAGCTTGACTCCAGTGGTGTGGAGGCTCTGGGACCCACGTCTGAGCTACCCCAGTACACTCAGGGAGAAAATTACAAAAAACAAGTTGATGGACAGAATGTAGATCAATGTCTTACATTCACCCCAGTACAAGGATCTGGGCCTAAATCCATCGTTTTTTGCACTCCATACCACCCTGGGTTAGATAATGGCTTTATGCAAATCAGCTCTGACCCTGTGCCCCATGGGAACAGTCCAGTCGGAACTACACAGCCATATCTTTCCCAGACCGGAATCAAGCATCCAAGGACTGGACCGGTTTCGAGGTAACACCTCTCATCAGCCCGGCTAGCTTGACTCCAGTGGTGTGGAGGCTCTGGGACCCACGTCTGAGCTACCCCAGTACACTCAGGGAGAAAATTACAAAAAACAAGTTGATGGACAGAATGTAGATCAATGTCTTACATTCACCCCAGTACAAGGATCTGGGCCTAAATCCATCGTTTTTTGCACTCCATACCACCCTGGGTTAGATAATGGCTTTATGCAAATCAGCTCTGACCCTGTGCCCCATGGGAACAGTCCAGTCCGAACTACACAGCCATATCTTTCCCAGACCGGAATCAAGCATCCGAGAACCGGACCGGTTTCGAGGTAACACCTCTCATCAGCCCGGCTAGCTTGACTCCAGTGGTGTGGAGGCTCTGGGACCCACGTCTGAGCTACCCCAGTACACTCAGGGAGAAAATTACAAAAAACAAGTTGATGGACAGAATGTAGATCAATGTCTTACATTCACCCCAGTACAAGGATCTGGGCCTAAATCCATCGTTTTTTACACTCCATACCACCCTGGGTTAGATAATGGCTTTATGCAAATCAGCTCTGACCCTGTGCCCCATGGGAACAGTCCAGTCTGAACTACACAGCCATATCTTTCCCAGACCGGAATCAAGCATCCGAGGACCGGACCGGTTTCGAGGTAACACCTCATCAGCCCGGCTAGCTTGACTCCAGTGGTGTGGAGGCTCTGGGACCCACGTCTGAGCTACCCCAGTACACTCAGGGAGAAAATTACAAAAAACAAGTTGATGGACAGAATGTAGGTCAATGTCTTACATTCACCCCAGTACAAGGATCTGGGCCTAAATCCATCGTTTTTTGCACTCCATACCACCCTGGGTTAGATAATGGCTTTATGCAAATCAGCTCTGACCCTGTGCCCCATGGGAACAGTCCAGTCCGAACTACACAGCCATATCTTTCCCAGACCGGAATCAAGCATCCGAGGACCGGACCGGTTTCGAGGTAACACCTCTCATCAGCCCGGCTAGCTTGACTCCAGTGGTGTGGAGGCTCTGGGACCCACGTCTGAGCTACCCCAGTACACTCAGGGAGAAAATTACAAAAAACAAGTTGATGGACAGAATGTAGATCAATGACTTACATTCACCCCAGTACAAGGATCTGGGCCTAAATCCATCGTTTTTTACACTCCATACCACCCTGGGTTAGATAATGGCTTTATGCAAATCAGCTCTGACCCTGTGCCCCATGGGAACAGTCCAGTCTGAACTACACAGCCATATCTTTCCCAGACCGGAATCAAGCATCCGAGGACCGGACCGGTTTCGAGGTAACACCTCATCAGCCCGGCTAGCTTGACTCCAGTGGTGTGGAGGCTCTGGGACCCACGTCTGAGCTACCCCAGTACACTCAGGGAGAAAATTACAAAAAACAAGTTGATGGACAGAATGTAGATCAATGTCTTACATTCACCCCAGTACAAGGATCTGGGCCTAAATCCATCGTTTCTTGCACTCCATACCACCCTGGGTTAGATAATGGCTTTATGCAAATCAGCTCTGACCCTGTGCCCCATGGGAACAGTCCAGTCCGAACTACACAGCCATATCTTTCCCAGACTGGAATCAAGAATCTGAGGACCGGACCGGTTTCGAGGTAACACCTCTCATCAGCCCGGCTAGCTTGACTCCAGTGGTGTGGAGGCTCTGGGACCCACGTCTGAGCTACCCCAGTACACTCAGGGAGAAAATTACAAAAAACAAGTTGATGGACAGAATGTAGATCAATGTCTTACATTCACCCCAGTACAAGGATCTGGGCCTAAATCCATTGTTTTTTGCACTCCATACCACCCTGGGTTAGATAATGGCTTTATGCAAATCAGCTCTGACCCTGTGCCCCATGGGAACAGTCCAGTCCGAACTACACAGCCATATCTTTCCCAGACCGGAATCAAGCATCCGAGGACCGGACCGGTTTCGAGGTAACACCTCTCATCAGCCCGGCTAGCTTGACTCCAGTGGTGTGGAGGCTCTGGGACCCACGTCTGAGCTACCCCAGTACACTCAGGGAGAAAATTACAAAAAACAAGTTGATGGACAGAATGTAGATCAATGTCTTACATTCACCCCAGTACAAGGATCTGGGCCTAAATCCATCGTTTTTTGCACTCCATACCACCCAGGGTTAGATAATGGCTTTATGCAAATCAGCTCTGACCCTGTGCCCCATGGGAACAGTCCAGTCCGAACTACACAGCCATATCTTTCCCAGACCGGAATCAAGCATCCGAGGATCGGACCGGTTTCGAGGTAACACCTGTCATCAGCCCGGCTAGCTTGACTCCAGTGGTGTGGAGGCTCTGGGACCCACGTCTGAGCTACCCCAGTACACTCAGGGAGAAAATTACAAAAAACAAGTTGATGGACAGAATGTAGATCAATGTCTTACATTCACCCCAGTACGAGGATCTGGGCCTAAATCCATCGTTTTTTGCACTCCATACCACCCTGGGTTAGATAATGGCTTTATGCAAATCAGCTCTGACCCTGTGCCCCATGGGAACAGTCCAGTCCGAACTACACAGCCATATCTTTCCCAGACCGGAATCAAGCATCCGAGGACCGGACCGGTTTCGAGCTAACACTTGTCATCAGCCCGGCTAGCTTGACTCCAGTGGTGTGGAGGCTCTGGGACCCACGTCTGAGCTACCCCAGTACACTCAGGGAGAAAATTACAAAAAACAAGTTGATGGACAGAATGTAGATCAATGTCTTACATTCACCCAAGTACAAGGATCTGGGCCTAAATCCATCGTTTTTTGCACTCCATACCACCCTGGGTTAGATAATGGCTTTATGCAAATCAGCTCTGACCCTGTGCCCCATGGGAACAGTCCAGTCCGAACTACACAGCCATATCTTTCCCAGACCGGAATCAAGCATCCGAGGACCGGACCGGTTTCGAGGTAACACCTCTCATCAGCCCGGCTAGCTTGACTCCAGTGGTGTGGAGGCTCTGGGACCCACGTCTGAGCTACCCCAGTACACTCAGGGAGAAAATTACAAAAAACAAGTTGATGGACAGAATGTAGATCAATGTCTTACATTCACCCCAGTACAAGGATCTGGGCCTAAATCCATCGTTTTTTGCACTCCATACCACCCTGGGTTAGATAATGGCTTTATGCAAATCAGCTCTGACCCTGTGCCCCATGGGAACAGTCCAGTCCGAACTACACAGCCATATCTTTCCCAGACCGGAATCAAGCATCCGAGGACCGGACCGGTTTCGAGGTAACACCTCTCATCAGCCCGGCTAGCTTGACTCCAGTGGTGTGGAGGCTCTGGGACCCACGTCTGAGCTACCCCAGTACACTCAGGGAGAAAATTACAAAAAACAAGTTGATGGACAGAATGTAGATCAATGTCTTACATTCACCCCGGTACAAGGATCTGGGCCTAAATCCATCATTTTTTGCACTCCATACCACCCCGGGTTAGATAATGGCTTTATGCAAATAAGCTCTGACCCTGTGCCCCATGGGAACAGTCCAGTCCGAACTACACAGCCATATCTTTCCCAGACCGGAATCAAGCATCCGAGGACCGGACCGGTTTCGAGGTAACACCTCATCAGCCCGGCTAGCTTGACTCCAGTGGTGTGGAGGCTCTGGGACCCACGTCTGAGCTACCCCAGTACGCTCAGGGAGAAAATTACAAAAAACAAGTTGATGGACAGAATGTAGATCAATGTCTTACATTCACCCCAGTACAAGGATCTGGGCCTAAATCCATCGTTTTTTGCACTCCATACCACCCTGGGTTAGATAATGGCTTTATGCAAATCAGCTCTGACCCTGTGCCCCATGGGAACAGTCCAGTCCGAACTACACAGCCATATCTTTCCCAGACCGGAATCAAGCATCCGAGGACCGGACCGGTTACGAGGTAACACCTCATCAGCCCGGCTAGCTTGACTCCAGTGGTGTGGAGGCTCTGGGACCCACGTCTGAGCTACCCCAGTACACTCAGGGAGAAAATTACAAAAAACAAGTTGATGGACAGAATGTAGATCAATGTCTTACATTCACCCCAGTACAAGGATCTGGGCCTAAATCCATCGTTTTTTGCACTCCATACCACCCTGGGTTAGATAATGGCTTTATGCAAATCAGCTCTTACACTGTGCCCCATGGGAACAGTCCAGTCCGAACTACACAGCCATATCTTTCCCAGACCGGAATCAAGCATCCGAGGACCGGACCGGTTTCGAGGTAACACCTCTCATCAGCCCGGCTAGCTTGACTCCAGTGGTGTGGAGGCTCTGGGACCCACGTCTGAGCTACCCCAGTACACTCAGGGAGAAAATTACAAAAAACAAGTTGATGGACAGAATGTAGATCAATGTCTTACATTCACCCCAGTACAAGGATCTGGGCCTAAATCCATCGTTTTTTGCACTCCATACCACCCAGGGTTAGATAATGGCTTTATGCAAATCAGCTCTGACCCTGTGCCCCATGGGAACAGTCCAGTCCGAACTACAGAGCCATATCTTTCCCAGACCGGAATCAAGCATCCGAGGACCGGACCGGTTTCGAGGTAACACCTGTCATCAGCCCGGCTAGCTTGACTCCAGTGGTGTGGAGGCTCTGGGACCCACGTCTGAGCTACCCCAGTACACTCAGGGAGAAAATTACAAAAAACAAGTTGATGGACAGAATGTAGATCAATGTCTTACATTCACCCCAGTACGAGGATCTGGGCCTAAATCCATCGTTTTTTGCACTCCATACCACCCTGGGTTAGATAATGGCTTTATGCAAATCAGCTCTGACCCTGTGCCCCATGGGAACAGTCCAGTCCGAACTACACAGCCATATCTTTCCCAGACCGGAATCAAGCATCCGAGGACCGGACCGGTTTCGAGGTAACACCTGTCATCAGCCCGGCTAGCTTGACTCCAGTGGTGTGGAGGCTCTGGGACCCACGTCTGAGCTACCCCAGTACACTCAGGGAGAAAATTACAAAAAACAAGTTGATGGACAGAATGTAGATCAATGTCTTACATTCACCCCAGTACAAGGATCTGGGCCTAAATCCATCGTTTTTTGCACTCCATACCACCCTGGGTTAGATAATGGCTTTATGCAAATCAGCTCTGACCCTGTGCCCCATGGGAACAGTCCAGTCCGAACTACACAGCCATATCTTTCCCAGACCGGAATCAAGCATCCGAGGACCGGACCGGTTTCGAGGTAACACCTCTCATCAGCCCGGCTAGCTTGACTCCAGTGGTGTGGAGGCTCTGGGACCCACGTCTGAGCTACCCCAGTACACTCAGGGAGAAAATTACAAAAAACAAGTTGATGGACAGAATGTAGATCAATGTCTTACATTCACCCCAGTACAAGGATCTGGGCCTAAATCCATAGTTTTTTGCACTCCATACCACCCTGGGTTAGATAATGGCTTTATGCAAATCAGCTCTGACCCTGTGCCCCATGGGAACAGTCCAGTCCGAACTACACAGCCATATCTTTCCCAGACCGGAATCAAGCATCCGAGGACCGGACCGGTTTCGAGGTAACACCTCTCATCAGCCCGGCTAGCTTGACTCCAGTGGTGTGGAGGCTCTGGGACCCACGTCTGAGCTACCCCAGTACACTCAGGGAGAAAATTACAAAAAACAAGTTGATGGACAGAATGTAGGTCAATGTCTTACATTCACCCCAGTACAAGGATCTGGGCCTAAATCCATCGTTTTTTGCACTCCATACCACCCTGGGTTAGATAATGGCTTTATGCAAATCAGCTCTGACCCTGTGCCCCATGGGAACAGTCCAGTCCGAACTACACAGCCATATCTTTCCCAGACCGGAATCAAGCATCCGAGGACCGGACCGGTTTCGAGGTAACACCTCTCATCAGCCCGGCGAGCTTGACTCCAGTGGTGTGGAGGCTCTGGGACCCACGTCTGAGCTACCCCAGTACACTCAGGGAGAAAATTACAAAAAACAAGTTGATGGACAGAATGTAGATCAATGTCTTACATTCACCCCAGTACAAGGATCTGGGCCTAAATCCATCGTTTTTTGCACTCCATACCACCCTGGGTTAGATAATGGCTTTATGCAAATCAGCTCTGACCCTGTGCCCCATGGGAACAGTCCAGTCCGAACTACACAGCCATATCTTTCCCAGACCGGAATCAAGCATCCGAGGACCGGACCGGTTTCGAGGTAACACCTCTCATCAGCCCGGCTAGCTTGACTCCAGTGGTGTGGAGGCTCTGGGACCCACGTCTGAGCTACCCCAGTACACTCAGGGAGAAAATTACAAAAAACAAGTTGATGGACAGAATGTAGATCAATGTCTTACATTCACCCCAGTACAAGGATCTGGGCCTAAATCCATCGTTTTTTGCACTCCATACCACCCTGGGTTAGATAATGGCTTTATGCAAATCAGCTCTGACCCTGTGCCCCATGGGAACAGTCCAGTCCGAACTACACAGCCATATCTTTCCCAGACCGGAATCAAGCATCCGAGGACCGGACCGGTTTCGAGGTAACACCTCTCATCAGCCCGGCTAGTTTGACTCCAGTGGTGTGGAGGCTCTGGGACCCACGTCTGAGCTACCCCAGTCCACTCAGGGAGAAAATTACAAAAAACAAGTTGATGGACAGAATGTAGATCAATGTCTTACATTCACCCCAGTACAAGGATCTGGGCCTAAATCCATCGTTTTTTGCACTACTATACCACCCTGGGTTAGATAATGGCTTCATGCAAATCAGCTCTGACCCTGTGCCCCATGGGAACAGTCCAGTCCGAACTACACAGCCATATCTTTCCCAGACCGGAATCAAGCATCCGAGGACCGGACCGGTTTCGAGGTAACACCTCTCATCAGACCAGCTAGCTTGACTCCAGTGGTGTGGAGGCTCTGGGACCCACGTCTGAGCTACCCCAGTACACTCAGGGAGAAAATTACAAAAAACAAGTTGATGGACAGAATGTAGATCAATGTCTTACATTCACCCCAGTACAAGGATCTGGGCCTAAATCCATCGTTTTTTGCACTCCATACCACCCTGGGTTAGATAATGGCTTAATGCAAATCAGCTCTGACCCTGTGCCCCATGGGAACAGTCCAGTCCGAACTACACAGCCATATCTTTCCCAGACCGGAATCAAGCATCCGAGGACCGGACCGGTTTCGAGGTAACACCTCATCAGCCCGGCTAGCTTGACTCCAGTGGTGTGGAGGCTCTGGGACCCACGTCTGAGCTACCCCAGTACACTCAGGGAGAAAATTACAAAAAACAAGTTGATGGACAGAATGTAGATCAATGTCTTACATTCACCCCAGTACAAGGATCTGGGCCTAAATCCATCGTTTTTTGCACTCCATACCACCCTGGGTTAGATAATGGCTTTATGCAAATCAGCTCTGACCCTGTGCCCCATGGGAACAGTCCAGTCCGAACTACACAGCCATATCTTTCCCAGACCGGAATCAAGCATCCGAGGACCGGACCGGTTTCGAGGTAACACCTCTCATCAGCCCGGCTAGCTTGACTCCAGTGGATTGGAGGCTCTGGGACCCACGTCTGAGCTACCCCAGTACACTCAGGGAGAAAATTACAAAAAACAAGTTGATGGACAGAATGTAGATCAATGTCTTACATTCACCCCAGTACAAGGATCTGGGCCTAAATCCATCGTTTTTTGCACTCCATACCACCCTGGGTTAGATAATGGCTTTATGCAAATCAGCTCTGACCCTGTGCCCCATGGGAACAGTCCTGTCCGAACTACACAGCCATATTTTTCCCAGACCGGAATCAAGCATCCGAGGACCGGACCGGTTTCGAGGTAACACCTCATCAGCCCGGCTAGCTTGACTCCAGTGGTGTGGAGGCTCTGGGACCCACGTCTGAGCTACCCCAGTACACTCAGGGAGAAAATTACAAAAAACAAGTTGATGGACAGAATGTAGATCAATGTCTTACATTCACCCCAGTACAAGGATCTGGGCCTAAATCCATCGTTTTTGCACTCCATACCACCCTGGGTTAGATAATGGCTTTATGCAAATCAGCTCTGACCCTGTGCCCCATGGGAACAGTCCAGTCCGAACTACACAGCCATATCTTTCCAAGACCGGAATCAAGCATCCGAGGACCGGACCGGTTTCGAGGTAACACCTCTCATCAGCCCGGCTAGCTTGACTCCAGTGGTGTGGAGGCTCTGGGACCCACGTCTGAGCTACCCCAGTACGCTCAGGGAGAAAATTACAAAAAACAAGTTGATGGACAGAATGTAGATCAATGTCTTACATTCACCCCAGTACAAGGATCTGGGCCTAAATCCATCGTTTTTTGCACTCCATACCACCCTGGGTTAGATAATGGCTTTATGCAAATCAGCTCTGACCCTGTGCCCCATGGGAACAGTCCAGTCCGAACTACACAGCCATATCTTTCCCAGACCGGAATCAAGCATCCGAGGACCGGACCGGTTTCGAGGTAACACCTCTCATCAGCCCGGCTAGCTTGACTCCAGTGGTGTGGAGGCTCTGGGACCCACGTCTGAGCTACCCCAGTACCCTCAGGGAGAAAATTACAAAAAACAAGTTGATGGACAGAATGTAGATCAATGTCTTACATTCACCCCAGTACAACGATCTGGGCCTAAATCCATCGTTTTTTGCACTCCGTACCACCCTGGGTTAGATAATGGCTTTATGCAAATCAGCTCTGACCCTGTGCCCCATGGGAACAGTCCAGTCCGAACTACACAGCCATATCTTTCCCAGACCGGAATCAAGCATCCGAGGACCGGACCGGTTTCGAGGTAACACCTCTCATCAGCCCGGCTAGCTTGACTCCAGTGGTGTGGAGGCTCTGGGACCCACGTCTGAGCTACTCCAGTACACTCAGGGAGAAAATTACAAAAAACAAGTTGATGGACAGAATGTAGATCAATGTCTTACATTCACCCCAGTACAAGGATCTGGGCCTAAATCCATCGTTTTTTGCACTCCATACCACCCTGGGTTAGATAATGGCTTTATGCAAATCAGCTCTGACCCTGTGCCCCATGGGAACAGTCCAGTCCGAACTACACAGCCATATCTTTCCCAGACCGGAATCAAGCATCCGAGGACCGGACCGGTTTCGAGGTAACACCTCTCATCAGCCCGGCTAGCTTGACTCCAGTGGTGTGGAGGCTCTGGGACCCACGTCTGAGCCACCCCAGTACACTCAGGGAGAAAATTACAAAAAACAAGTTGATGGACAGAATGTAGATCAATGTCTTACATTCACCCCAGTACAAGGATCTGGGCCTAAATCCATCGTTTTTTGCACTCCATACCACCCTGGGTTAGATAATGGCTTTATGCAAATCAGCTCTGACCCTGTGCCCCATGAGAACAGTCCAGTCCGAACTACACAGCCATATCTTTCCCAGACCGGAATCAAGCATCCGAGGACCGGACCGGTTTCGAGGTAACACCTCTCATCAGCCCGGCTAGCTTGACTCCAGTGGTGTGGAGGCTCTGGGACCCACGTCTGAGCTACCCCAGCACACTCAGGGAGAAAATTACAAAAAACAAGTTGATGGACAGAATGTAGGTCAATGTCTTACATTCACCCCAGTACAAGGATCTGGGCCTAAATCCATCGTTTTTTGCACTCCATACCACCCTGGGTTAGATAATGGCTTTATGCAAATCAGCTCTGACCCTGTGCCCCATGGGAACAGTCCAGTCCGAACTACACAGCCATATCTTTCCCAGACCGGAATCAAGCATCCAAGGACCAGACCGGTTTCGAGGTAACACCTCATCAGCCCGGCTAGCTTGACTCCAGTGGTGTGGAGGCTCTGGGACCCACGTCTGAGCTACCCCAGTACACTCAGGGAGAAAATTACAAAAAACAAGTTGATGGACAGAATGTAGATCAATGTCTTACATTCACCCCAGTACAAGGATCTGGGTCTAAATCCATCGTTTTTTGCACTCCATACCCTGGGTTAGATAATGGCTTTATGCAAATCAGCTCTGACCCTGTGCCCCATGGGAACAGTCCAGTCCGAACTACACAGCCATATCTTTCCCAGACCGGAATCAAGCATCCGAGGACCGGACCGGTTTCGAGGTAACACCTCTCATCAGCCCGGCTAGCTTGACTCCAGTGGTGTGGAGGCTCTGGGACCCACGTCTGAGCTACCCCAGTACACTCAGGGAGAAAATTACAAAAAACAAGTTGATGGACAGAATGTAGATCAATGTCTTACATTCACCCCAGTACAAGGATCTGGGCCTAAATCCATCGTTTTTTGCTCTCCATACCACCCTGGGTTAGATAATGGCTTTATGCAAATCAGCTCTGACCCTGTGCCCCATGGGAACAGTCCAGTCCGAACTACACAGCCATATCTTTCCCAGACCGGAATCAAGCATCCGAGGACCGGACCGGTTTCGAGGTAACACCTCATCAGCCCGGCTAGCTTGACTCCAGTGGTGTGGAGGCTCTGGGACCCACGTCTGAGCTACCCCAGTACCATCATGGATAAAATTACAAAAAAAAAGTTGATGGACAGAATATAGATCAATGTCTTACATTCACCCCAGTACAAGGATCTGGGCCTAAATCCATTGTTTTTTGCACTCCATACCCCCCTGGGTTAGATAATGGCTTTATGCAAATCAGCTCTGACCCTGTGCCCCATGGGAACAGTCCAGTCCGAACTACACAGCCATATCTTTCCCAGATCGGAATCAAGCACCCGAGGACCGGACCGGTTTCGAGGTAACACCTCTCATCAGCCCGGCTAGCTTGACTCCAGTGGTGTGGAGGCTCTGGGACCCACGTCTGAGCTACCCCAGTACACTCAGGGAGAAAATTACAAAAAACAAGTTGATGGACAGAATGTAGATCAATGTCTTACATTCACCCCAGTACAAGGATCTGGGCCTAAATCCATCGTTTTTTGCACTCCATACCACCCTGGGTTAGATAATGGCTTTATGCAAATCAGCTCTGACCCTGTGCCCCATGGGAACAGTCCAGTCCGAACTACACAGCCATATCTTTCCCAGACCGGAATCAAGCATCCGAGGACCAGACCGGTTTCGAGGTAACACCTCTCATCAGCCCGGCTAGCTTGACTCCAGTGGTGTGGAGGCTCTGGGACTCACGTCTGAGCTACCCCAGTACACTCAGGGAGAAAATTACAAAAAACAAGTTGATGGACAGAATGTAGATCAATGTCTTACATTCACCCCAGTACAAGGATCTGGGCCTAAATCCATCGTTTTTTGCACTCCATACCACCCTGGGTTAGATAATGGCTTTATGCAAATCAGCTCTGACCCTGTGCCCCATGGGAACAGTCCAGTCCGAACTACACAGCCATATCTTTCCCAGACCGGAATCAAGCATCCGAAGACCGGAACGGTTTCGAGGTAACACCTCTCATCAGCCCAGCTAGCTTGACTCCAGTGGTGTGGAGGCTCTGGGACCCACGTCTGAGCTACCCCAGTACACTCAGGAAGAAAATTACAAAAAACAAGTTGATGGACAGAATGTAGATCAATGTCTTACATTCACCCCAGTACAAGGAT
Organism: Lissotriton vulgaris; assembly: GCF_964263255.1. Lineage (NCBI taxonomy): Eukaryota > Metazoa > Chordata > Amphibia > Caudata > Salamandridae > Lissotriton > Lissotriton vulgaris. The sequence continues at coordinate 882,977,168 of NC_141693.1, forward strand.
CTGGGCCTAAATCCATCGTTTTTTGCACTCCATACCACCCTGGGTTAGATAATGGCTTAATGCAAATCAGCTCTGACCCTGTGCCCCATGGGAACAGTCCAGTCCGAACTACACAGCCATATCTTTCCCAGACCGGAATCAAGCATCCGAGGACCGGACCGGTTTCGAGGTAACACCTCTCATCAGCCCGGCTAGCTTGACTCCAGTGGTGTGGAGGCTCTGGGACCCACATCTGAGCTACCCCAGTACACTCAGGGAGAAAATTACAAAAAACAAGTTGATGGACAGGATGGACAGAATGTAGATCAATGTCTTACATTCACCCCAGTACAAGGATCTGGGCCTAAATCCATCAACGATGGATTCGGGCCCAGATCTTTTGACTGGGGGAATGTGTGACATTGATCCACATTCGGTCCATCACTTGTTGTTTTTGCAATTGCCGCCCCAAGTGCGCTGGGGATGCCCAGACGTGGGTCCCAGGCACTCCACACCACTTGGAGTCAAGCTAGCCGGGCTGATGAGAGGTGTTACCTCGAAACCGGTCCGGTCCTCGGATGCTTGATTCCGTTCTGGGAAGGACATGGCTTTTGTAGTTCGGACTGGACTGTTCCCATGGGGCAACAGGGTCAGAGCTGATTTGCATATCGCCATTGTCTAACCCAGGGTGGTGTGGAGTGCAAAAAAACAATGGATTTGGGCCCAGATCTTTTGACTGGGGGAATGTGTGACATTGATCCACATTCGGTCCATCACTTGTTGTTTTTGCAATTGCCGCCCCAAGTGCGCTGGGGATGCCCAGACGTGGGTCCCAGGCACTCCACACCACTTGGAGTCAAGCTAGCCGGGCTGATGAGAGGTGTTACCTCGAAACCGGTCCGGTCCTCGGATGCTTGATTCCGTTCTGGGAAGGACATGGCTTTTGTAGTTCGGACTGGACTGTTCCCATGGGGCAACAGGGTCAGAGCTGATTTGCATATCGCCATTGTCTAACCCAGGGTGGTGTGGAGTGCAAAAAAACGATGGATTTGGGCCCAGATCTTTTGACTGGGGGAATGTGTGACATTGATCCACATTCGGTCCATCACTTGTTGTTTTTGCAATTGCCGCCCCAAGTGCGCTGGGGATGCCCAGACGTGGGTCCCAGGCACTCCACACCACTTGGAGTCAAGCTAGCCAGGCTGATGAGAGGTGTTACCTCGAAACCGGTCCGGTCCTCGGATGCTTGATTCCGTTCTGGGAAGGACATGGCTTTTGTAGTTCGGACTGGACTGTTCCCATGGGGCAACAGGGTCAGAGCTGATTTGCATATCGCCATTGTCTAACCCAGGGTTGTGTGGAGTGCAAAAAAACGATGGATTTGGGCCCAGATCTTTTGACTGGGGGAATGTGTGACATTGATCCACATTCGGTCCATCACTTGTTGTTTTTGCAATTTCCGCCCCAAGTGCGCTGGGGATGCCCAGACGTGGGTCGCAGGCACTCCACACCACTTGGAGTCAAGCTAGCCGGGCTGATGAGAGGTGTTACCTCCAAACCGGTCCGGTCCTCGGATGCTTGATTCCGTTCTGGGAAGGACATGGCTTTTGTAGTTCGGACTGGACTGTTCCCATGGGGCAACAGGGTCATAGCTGATTTGCATATCGCCATTGTCTAACCCAGGGTGGTGTGGAGTGCAAAAAAACGATGGATTTGGGCCCAGATCTTTTGACTGGGGGAATGTGTGACATTGATCCACATTCGGTCCATCACTTGTTGTTTTTGCAATTGCCGCCCCAAGTGCGCTGGGGATGCCCAGACGTGGGTCCCAGGCACTCCACACCACTTGGAGTCAAGCTAGCCGGGCTGATGAGAGGTGTTACCTCGAAACCGGTCCGGTCCTCGGATGCTTGATTCCGTTCTGGGAAGGACTGTTCCCATGGGGCAACAGGGTCAGAGCTGATTTGCATATCGCCATTGTCTAACCCAGGGTGGTGTGGAGTGCAAAAAAATGATGGATTTGGGCCCAGATCTTTTGACTGGGGGAATGTGTGACATTGATCCACATTCGGTCCATCACTTGTTGTTTTTGCAATTGCCGCCCCAAGTGTGCTGGGGATGCCCAGACGTGGGTCCCAGGCACTCCACACCACTTGGAGTCAAGCTAGCCGGGCTGATGAGAGGTGTTACCTCGAAACCGGTCCGGTCCTCGGATGCTTGATTCCGTTCTGGGAAGGACATGGCTTTTGTAGTTTGGACTGGACTGTTCCCATGGGGCAACAGGGTCCGAGCTGATTTGCATATCGCCATTGTCTAACCCAGGGTGGTGTGGAGTGCAAAAAAACGATGGATTTGGGCCCAGATCTTTTGACTGGGGGAATGTGTGACATTGATCCACATTCAGTCCATCACTTGTTGTTTTTGCAATTGCCGCCCCAAGTGCGCTGGGGATGCCCAGACGTGGGTCCCAGGCACTCCACACCACTTGGAGTCAAGCTAGCCGGGCTGATGAGAGGTGTTACCTCGAAACCGGTCCGGTCCTCGGATGCTTGATTCCGTTCTGGGAAGGACATGGCTTTTGTAGTTCGGACTGGACTGTTCCCATGGGGCAACAGGGTCAGAGCTGATTTGCATATCGCCATTGTCTAACCCAGGGTGATGTGGAGTGCAAAAAAACGATGGATTTGTGCCCAGATCTTTTGACTGGGGGAATGTGTGACATTGATCCACATTCGGTCCATCACTTGTTGTTTTTGCAATTGCCGCCCCAAGTGTGCTGGGGATGCCCAGACGTGGGTCCCAGGCACTCCACACCACTTGGAGTCAAGCTAGCCGGGCTGATGAGAGGTGTTACCTCGAAACCGGTCCGGTCCTCGGATGCTTGATTCCGTTCTGGGAAGGACATGGCTTTTGTAGTTTGGACTGGACTGTTCCCATGGGGCAACAGGGTCAGAGCTGATTTGCATATCGCCATTGTCTAACCCAGGGTGGTATGGAGTGCAAAAAAACGATGGATTAGGGCCCAGATCTTTTGACTGGGGGAATGTGTGACATTGATCCACATTCGGTCCATCACTTGTTGTTTTTGCAATTTCCACCCCAAGTGCGCTGGGGATGCCCAGACGTGGGTCCCAGGCACTCCACACCACTTGGAGGCAAGCTAGTTGGGCTGATGAGAGGTGTTACCTCGAAACCGGTCCGGTCCTCGGATGCTTGATTCCGTTCTGTGAAGGACATGGCTTTTGTAGTTCGGACTGGACTGTTTCCATGGGGCAACAGGGTCAGAGCTGATTTGCATATCGCCATTGTCTAACCCAGGGTGGTGTGGACTGCAAAAAAACGATGGATTTGGGCCCAGATCTTTTGACTGGGGAAATGTGTGACATTGATCCACATTCGGTCCATCACTTGTTGTTTTTGCAATTGCCGCCCCAAGTGCGCTGGGGATGCCCAGACGTGGGTCCCAGGCACTCCACACCACTTGGAGTCAAGCTAGCCGGGCTGATGAGAGGTGTTACCTCGAAACCGGTCCGGTCCTCGGATGCTTGATTCCGTTCTGGGAAGGACATGGCTTTTGTAGTTCGGACTGGACTGTTCCCATGGGGCAACAGGGTCAGAGCTGATTTGCATATCGCCATTGTCTAACCCAGGGTGGTGTGGAGTGCAAAAAAACGATGGATTTGGGCCCAGATCTTTTGACTGGGGGAATGTGTGACATTGATCCACATCCGGTCCATCACTTGTTGTTTTTGCAATTGCCGCCCCAAGTGCACTGGGGATGCCCAGACGTGGGTCCCAGGCACTCCACACCACTTGGAGTCAAGCTAGCCGGGCTGATGAGAGGTGTTACCTCGAAACCGGTCTGGTCCTCGGATGCTTGATTCCGTTCTGGGAAGGACATGGCTTTTGTTGTTCGGACTGGACTGTTCCCATGGGGCAACAGGGACAGAGCTGATTTGCATATCGCCATTGTCTAACCCAGGGTGGTGTGGAGTACAAAAAAATGATGGATTTGGGCCCAGATCTTTTGACTGGGGGAATGTGTGACATTGATCCACATTCGGTCCATCACTTGTTGTTTTTGCAATTGCCGCCCCAAGTGCGCTGGGGATGCCCAGACGTGGGTCCCAGGCACTCCACACCACTTGGAGTCAAGCTAGCCGGGCTGATGAGAGGTGTTACCTCGAAACCGGTCCGGTCCTCGGATGCTTGATTCCGTTCTGGGAAGGACATGGCTTTTTTAGTTCCGACTGGACTGTTCCCATGGGGCAACAGGGTCAGAGCTGATTTGCATATCGCCATTGTCTAACCCAGGATGGTGTGGAGTGCAAAAAAACGATGGATTTGGGCCCAGATCTTTTGACTGGGGGAATGTGTGACATTGATCCACATTAGGTCCATCACTTGTTGTTTTTGCAATTGCCGCCCCAAGTGCGCTGGGGATGCCCAGACGTGGGTCCCAGGCACTCCACACCACTTGGAGTCAAGCTAGCCGGGCTGATGAGAGGTGTTACCTCGAAACCGGTCCGGTCCTCGGATGCTTGATTCCGATCTGGGAAGGACATGGCTTTTGTAGTTCGGACTGGACTGTTCCCATGGGGCAACAGGGTCAGAGCTGATTTGCATATCGCCATTGTCTAACCCAGGGTGGTGTGGAGTGCAAAAAAACGATGGATTTGGGCCCAGATCTTTTGACTGGGGGAATGTGTGACATTGATCCACATTCGGTCCATCACTTGTTGTTTTTGCAACATATGTTGCAGCATGGGGGAGTAGGAGGTTGGCCAAGGTCTTTCCTGGCCGATCGCCCTCACCGAAGCAGCTGGCTCGGGCCTCTCTACTAAGAAAGGCGAGTTCCCTGTCGGCCTCTTCAGCATGCTTTTCCCATGAAACACGCGAGGGTCTAAGGCTTGGGGTTGGCTGCCTGAGTGGCCTCAAAAGCCTTAATTTCCGATTCCAGCTCATCCAATGTGGGGCCGATGGAACGAAGGAGACAGGCTTGTTTGGAGACACACTCGCCAGGTATTACTGTTTTAAAGCCTTCCCACAGGATGGGGGCAGAATCCACAGAACCTACATTTAAATCAAAATAGTTGGTAATCACTGTTTGGATTTTGTCACAGAAGACTGGATCACTGCGACCGTTCGGAGGAAGCCACCATGTGAAAGCGCACTGTGGTGAGTGAGGGAGACTGAGACAGATTTGGAATGGGGCATGATCCGAGAATGTGCGTGCCATATCAGTAGCTGAGGAGACCCAAGTGAGGACATCCGGTGAGGCGATCCATAAATCAATACGGGACCAGCAGCCCTGAGCTCCAGTGACGCAAGTGCCCTCATGGGCCTTGGGCCACAAGTGACGCCAGGTATCATATAGCGAGTTATCCGCGAGTATAGACTGAAGTAGGGCAGTGGCGTGAGGATGAAAGGAGTGGGGGCCAGAGCGATCCAAGGCTGCAGAAAGGGTGACATTAAAATCATCCCTCCAGAGAAGGGTGCCGGGCCCAGGGAAGAAATGAGGTGCCAGATAGGAGTGAAAAGATCAGGATTGTCTGATTTAGAGCCGTACACTGCAGCAATTTTCATGGGTTGAGACAATAGGGAGCCATGCAGAATCACATACTGTCCGTCAGGAGCCCTAAGACTCTGAATAGTTTGCCAGGAGAGCCCCCTTCTTATCAGAATGTACACCCCCCTAGAATAAGAGGAGTAAAAAGAAGAATATGATTCACTCCAGTGGCGCGAATGAAGACTGGAGGAGGTAGAGGCAAAAAGTGGGTCTCCTGCAAGAGACAAATGTCTACCTTGTGCCATTGCAAGTGAGAGTGGATGAGCCTGGCTTTACGGTGATCGTTAAGACCACGGATGTTCCAGGTCCAACAAATGGTGTCATTCATGTTGTACTGTAAGTAGGTGAAATGGGACGCAGATATCGGAGAAAGCCAGTGAGTGCGCTGCGGCAATAAGGAGCAGACCAAAGGGAGAGCAGGACGATCACCCATAGCAGATAATGGAACTAGTTGGAAGTCTGTAACGCTGGAAGGCCCAGTCATGGGAAGAACCGCCAGTTTGCAAATAACGAAAAGGGGAAGAAGCAGTGCCACTCGGGAAAAGGAGGATGTTGTGCACAATCCTGCTGCAATAAGCATGATTAGCGATAAAGTGATGCAGTCTGATTAAAAGCGGAAGATGAGGACAAAAAAACAACAACGAAGTCCCCATAAAATGATGGGCAAATCCATAGAACCCCCACCCCCACCCCGACTCCACCCAATCTGCCGCACAATCAGCAATCTGGAAACCAGGATCTGGCAGAAAAAAAACAGACAGAGTGCAGGCAATAGCATTCCAAAAAAAACCTTGCCCAACCAAACCCCCCCCCCTTTTCAACCCATTAAACAGTACCAAAAAACCCACCACCCCTGCACCCACTCCAACCCCCCAATCAGGCTGAGATACGTCCCCTACCCACCCCAGGAACCCACAACTTGGAAGAAGGAAAGCAACAATAAAAAAGAGACTTATCCCGTGAGGGCATGGCAGGGCTCGGCGTACACCCCCTCAATGAAGCAAGGTGGCCAGGCTGTTGAGGCAACAGACCGCATACAGGTAAGAGTTCACCAAAGAGTCGCTACAGATCAGTCATGGTCACTGAGGTGGTTGCATGCAGTGAGCTGAGAGCCGGAGGGTGATTGGCAGGATGATTTATCAAGTTTCTTGGCAAATGCATGGGCGTCTCTGGGATCAGGAAACGTGAGAGTCTTAGCGCCCTGTCGGACTCTCAGCTTTCCTGGGTAGGCCAATGAATAAGCAACATCATGTTTTTGGAGGATCCGCTTTGCTGGGAGGAATTCACAACGAGCTGCCTGGACTGCCAGAGTATAGTCCGGATAAAAAGAGAGCGAGTTTCCTTGATGGTTGCTTTTGCCCTTGCCGCGAGCTGCACGGAGGATCGCGCCTCGATCTCTGAAATGTAATATTTTAGCAATTATGGGACGAGGAGGAAGACCGGGACCTGGACGTGGACCAAGAGAGCGGTGGGTGCGCTCAACAATGAAGACTGAAGAAAGAATGTCCCCAAATAATTCCCGGACAAGCTGTTCCACGAAGTCCTCCATGCGGGAAATATTGTTTAATTCTGGCACGCCTGTGATACGGAGGTTGCTCCGGCGGGAGCTTGCCTCCAAATCCTAATTTTTATTGCGAATAACGTCCAGTATTTTGTCCATCTGCAGCAGTTTCTGATGATCCTGAGTAGCGGCGTCCTCAATGTCTGAGATCTGCGATTCCGCGTGAAGGAGGCAATAATTGTGGATATCCACCAGGGCCTTGACCGAGTCCAAGCGCGCAGAGAGTTGATCGAGTTGGGTCGCGATTCCGGTGACCGTGGATTTAAGGTCAAGCATAATCGCTTTCAGATCATAGTCACGTGCCGGAGGGGCCTCCAGATTGGCCGCAGAGTCGCCCCGTCCGGTTCCGCACCATCCTGGCGAGTCGATCTGCGCTTGTCAAAGGCGATTTTGGGCTATTTAGGGTCAGTCCTCCCCATGGCGATCGGACACAGGCAAAAGGCACCACCAAGGAGCAGAAGAGCTGAATAGCAGTCAAGAGGGTCAGCAGTGCAGGACACAGCGGGCAGGGCACCCCTCCCCAGCTGGTACAGTCAGTGTAGAAGAGCTGGCGGAAAGCACACGCCAAGCAGTAGCCGTGGCCAACCACAACTGGCAGTGGGCACATAGGGGTGCCAAAGGGCAGTGGCAGGAGGCACAGGTACCTGGGAGTCACAAAAAACCGCTGCAGCGTGGCTCTACAGGGGCAAACTCACAGCATGCAGTAAGGCTGACCAGTGGCCCCGCTACGGCACAAGTCTGCTGGCGTAAGGCAGGCTCCGGGTCCGGAGTAGCACCAGATGATGGAGTGGGATGAACGCAAAGAGCAGCGATGAGCAGCCACTGCAGCCTAAAACCGGGCGTGTCCAGGCAACAGGGGTGGCACCGGGCTCCAGAAGCAGAGGCAATGTGGCAAATACGTGACCTCACAGGAAGAAAGGTAGCAGGGAGTACGTGAAGGCACAGGGCGTCTCACCAGATTTAATTGCCGTATATAGAGTAGCAGGAGCAGAGCCGGGCCAATAAGAGCAAGTAAGCTGTCCGCCCAAGGCGTGCAATGGTCGTCCCGGGGGTCCAGTACTGCAGGGGAGGAAAGTGGGTGGCCGATTTCAAATGCCGAGGAGCGGCAAGGCCAAGGAGCGTTGGGCCAATGAGGGAGGCGGCCGGGGGGTGGTCACTCACAGGGCGCCCCAAACAGTTCCACAGGGTAGTTGACAGTAGCGCGGACCAGACTGCAGCAGCTGCCGCGGGGAGGCGCAAGGGCCCACCGCGCCCGGGCACCAGCGGCCATCAGGGAAGGCACCAACTAGGAAGCAAAGTGGCGCTGTGATCGTGGCAGGCCCGGGCTGTACAGCTCGCGGACACCCAACGGGCAACCGCAGCAACAGCGGCACTCACCGGAGCAGGCAACGAAGAGGCCTCTGACATCCTCTAGGCAGTGCGGATCACACAGGTGGCCAGCCTGGATTCAGGTAGCGGAGGGCCGGGCTAGGCCCACCTCGGGGAGCGGGCCCAGCGCAGCAGACGGGCCACAGAACTCGGTTGTCACGGGTTGTCCGGGAGCCAGAGCGACACCAATCGACACCCCAGGCAATGCTGCTTCAGTAAAGTCAGGTTTCTGGCAGAGTTAGTGCTGTCTGCATTAAGGATGATGCTGGATTATTAGCTTGGCTGGCAGAGCCCACTTTGAGTGTGGCCATCTTGTAACTGGCCAAGCCACACCCTGGGGTCTGTAGACCCTTTAGCTGACCAGTTGGATGAACCCGACTGAAGAGAGGAGTTGGGGAAACCCAGTGGTCTGGATACCTCCCCAGAATTTGGTATGCGGTCTCTTCCTACCGTGGCTATGGAGGAGGGTGCTTCATACGCAGTGGTGTTGCGTAGGGCGACCAAGGCCCTCAACCTCGAGCTACCTATGATGGTGGTCAGGAAGAACTCCTGACGGAGGTCCTTCAACAGGCAGCAGCCTCTTTGGCGCCCCTGCTGCCTTTCAATGAAGCCCTTACTGACATCCTTTTGAGGGCCGGTCTAAGCCCAACACAGGGGCTCCTGTGGATAGGATGATTGCCGGCGCCACCGCCCGGCTCCAGTCGACCCCTCTCTCCTTTCTCAACACCCCACCCCTGAGAGTTTGGTGGTTCCAGCCTCTATGTCCAAAGGCACATTCCTTAACGGACAACCTGATAGGGAATCCAAAAAGCTGGACCATCTTGGGAAGAATATGTTTTCTTCCCCCAGCTTGGGACTGCAGTTGATAAACACTGCATGTCTGTTGGGTCATTACAACCATTGTGTGTGGGATACGGTAGCGCAGGTGCTGCCACAGTGCCCAGAGGAGGCCCAGGCCGTGCCCTCCCTTGCAGTCACCGATGGGAGAGACGCAGCCTAGTTTACCATCAGATGTGTACTGGACAACACAGACTTGCTAGGCAGGATGAGTTCAACGCCGGTAGCCCTTCAACGCTACACCTCGGTGAGGTCTACTGGTTTTTCCGGAGATGTCCAGGCTACCTTGCTGGACATGCCTTTTGATGGATGTCGCCTGTTCTCTGAGAAAGCCCACAACGGGATGGAGTGCTTCAAGGACTCTTGGGCTACGGCCAAGTCCTTGGGCCTCTCTACCACCTGCCCTGCGCAGTCTGCTTTTTGCCCCTTTTGTGGCTACGGTAGGGGTGCCCGCCGCATTCCACCCAAAGCCACAGGCTGGCACAAACTGTCCAGCCTCTGCATGGCTGTGGATGTGGGTCCCAGCGAGTGGGCCAATCCAACAGCGCCCCCTCTGCAGCAGCTTCCAAACGCTCCTAGTCCGACCTTTCAGGGCCACCAATCGCCATTGGGTGGCAGAATTCGGCATCACCTCCCCCACTGGCGCACCATCACATCAGGCAGGTGGGCTTTGCAGATAGTCCGAAGGGGCTACTCCTCCCCTTCGGGACTGCCCCTCCATCCATGCCACCTCAGCACCATCGCATTTTGTAGGATCATCTGGCCCTTCTTCAACAGTAAGTTACGGCTCTCTTGGCCAAGGGAGCTATCGAGCGAGTTACTGTCCCAGACGTAGGTCGTGGTTGCTATTCCCACTACTTTCTGGTGCCCAAGAAGGACAAAGGCCCGCATCCTATCTTGCATCTCAGGAACGTCAACCGCTTCCTCCGGAAAGAGAAGTTCAAAATGTTGACTCTTGCACAGGTCCTGTCTGCCCTCGACCCTGGAGGCAGGATGGAGCATTGGACTTGCAGGACATCCCGGTCCTGCCGGCCCATCGGCATTACCTGCGGTTCCGGTAGGCCACAAACACTTTCAGTTTACCGTGCTCCCCTTTGGCCTTACCAGAGCCCCTTGGGTGTTCAAAAAAGTGATGGCGGTAGTCGCAGCTCATCTGCGCAGATTAGGGGTTTCAGTCTGCCCCCTATCTCGATGGCTGGCTGTTGAAGGCGGGCTCGTCCCAGGCAGTTGTCTCCCACCTCCAGACTATGGCGAACCTCCTGCACTCGCTGGGGTTCACTATAAACTTGCTGAAGTCACACCTGACTCACTCTCAGAGGCTTATATCACTGTTCCTAAAGAGGGATGGTTTGGAAGTAGGCAGTAGGAAAATCTTGAGTCGTGTGCTACTCTATCTGTGGGGTAAGGCGAGGGGGTTCCTGGTATCAGCAGGGCTGTATCATCTGATTTGCTCTCGCCGTCTCCGCGACTCTCACCGATCTCATTGGGCCATACCCCAATTTCTAAGGGAAGTGTTACTCCCGTCAATCCACCGGCTGCACTGAAACCTTCAGGCCACTGTAGATACTATCTCTATTTTCATGGTCCTGACAAAGTGCTCAGGATCTACTTCTGAGACCACTGAAAGCACGAAACATATTGACCAATATATATGCCCACTAGGGAGATAGGACTTACAAAGCTGCAAAGGAACATAATATCCCTTAGAACAGCACCAAACCTATTTTTTTACTAATGACAGAGGGATCACTTTAATAAAACTATTCACTCTCCCTCCAGCCATTTTTAATGCACACTTGTAGGACTTCACTGCCACTTACACCCACGCACCCATACAGCTTCATCAAAAGATCTCCAACAAAGAGACCCTTCGGGGGACCTGTAGGGCATTGCAGCGCCAGCCCGACGGGGAGCATAGCCCAATGTTGAAGCATGACATCCTTCAGGGTGTGTGAGGGCATCAAGATGAGGACACACTGTCCCCCACAGATAGAGTAGCACACGACTCTAGTATTACCTGCTGCCAACTTCCAAACCTTTCCTCTTTAGGAACCGTGACCCCCTTATGATAAAAGTCTAATTTCGGAAGCACGGGTCGCTGGACCTCTAAAACTAGCTCCTTGTGCCTCTCCCCTCCTCTACAAATAGGATCACTCTCAGAGGCTCCTTTTCATCGGAGCAGTTCAGGACACAACACAGTTTCGGGCTTATCCTCCCAAGCAGCGAGTCTGGGGTATTCAGGCTATGATTCCGATCTTTCAGCCTCTAACCCGGGTTTCGGTCAGAATGACCCCGAGGCTGCTGGCCTCATGGCCTCCTTCATCGAGCTAGTAGATCATGCCAGGTAGCATATGCGGGCTCTGCAGTGGGACCTGAAGTTCCAATGGTCACAGCATCAGGGGAATCTGTCCGATTGTGTTCAGATCTCAGAGGGCACTGCACGACAATTGCACTGTTGGCTGACGAACCAGGATTGGGTCAACAGCAGATCCCTCTCCTTTCCCCAACCAGAGTTCACAGTGGTGATGCATGCATTACTTCTGGGGTGTGGCAGCCACATGGGAGAGGAGGAGATGAGAGGACTCTGGTCTCCGGCAGAGTCTGGGCTCCACATCAACCTTCTTGAGCTTCGGGCGATCCGTCTTGCACTAACAGCATGCCTTCCCTCTGTCCGGGGAAGAGTAGTGCATGTGATCACAGACAAAACCACCGCCATGTGGTACTGCAACAAACAGGACGGGGTGAGGTCGTGGACCCTTTGTCAAGAGGCTCTCCGCCTCTGGACATGGCTGGAACATCAGGGCATATCCCTGGTGTTTCAACACCTGGCAGGTTCTCTGAACGCCAGGGCGGACAAACTCAGCCATAGGTGCATGATGGATCACAAATGGCATCTTCACTCTGAGGTGGTGTAAGGTCTCTTTCAGCAGTGGGGAGAGCCTTGGTTAGATCTATTCACTACCGAAGAGAGCGCTCAATGTCATCAACTCTGCATGTTAGAATTTCTAAGGCAGCCCTCGCTTGGCGATGCTTTTTGTTGCGAGTGGAGTTGTGGTCTTCTAGATGCCTTTCTGCCTATACCATTTCTGCCCAGAGTGCTGAAGAAGATCAAGCGCAATCGAGCCCATATCATTCTTGTGCGTCCGGAATGGGCATGAAGAGTCGGGTATCCCGAGCTGTTACACATGGCCATCGATCCTCTGATCAGACTGCTTCTTCGGGAGGATCTACTGTCGAAACAGCAGGGGACGCTCCTCCTCCTAAACCAGCCCAGCCTCCATATCCTTGCATGGAGATTGAGTGGCGACAGTTGACAGCTTAAGACCTTCCTCCCGAAGTCTGTGATGTCATCTTGGCAGCCAGGCGCCCCTCCACTAAGATGATATACACCTGCAGATGGAACACATTTGTGGCATGGTGCACAGCAAAGGCTGTGGATTCCCTTTCCGCCCCTCTTTCTGAGGTTCTCTTGTTTCTCCTTTATGTGGCCCAGCAGGGCTCTGCTTTGGGCACTCTCAGCCATTTCAGCCTTTCTTATGCTTCCTGATCAGTCTTCTCTTCAAGTCCCCTGTTGTAAATCGCTTCCTTAAGGGCATTACTCATCTTTTTCCTCCTGTTCCCTTCGTAATGCCCCAGTGAGACTTGAACTTAGTTCTGACTTATCTTATGTGCGCTCCTTTTGAGCCGCTACATAATTGTCCTCTCAGACTTTTAACTTTAAAGACTGCCTTTTTGGGTGCCATCACCTCTCCTCGCAAGGTGGGTGAGCTCCAAGCTCTTTTTTCAAAACCTCCTTGTCTGGCGGTTCATCTGGACAAGGTTGTCCTTCGAACTCGACCTTCTTTTCTTCCCAAAGTGGTTACTTCTTTCCACATTGGTCAAACCACCACTTTGCCCACCTTCTTTCTGCCTCAGCATCCTTCTAAGGAGGAAGAAATGCTCCACCGTCTGGATCCAAAACGTGCGCTTTCCTTTTATTTGGATCGCACAAAGCAATTCTGGGTGGATGTCCAGCTCATTGTTGGCTACATCGGTGCCAAAAAAGGTTGGGCTGTGCACAAACAGAGTGTCTCTAGGTGGGTAGTTTTGTGCATAAAAGCTTGTTATTCTTTGGCAAAGAAGGAGCCTCCAGTGGGCCTGCGTGTCCACTCCACCAGGGCAACGGCAGCTACCACTGCTTTGGGATGTGGAGTCCCCCTAATGACATCTGTCAGGCAGATAGGTGGGCATCTCTGCACACATTGACGAAAACTACTGCCTGGAAAGCAAAGTCCGAAGAGACTGCTTCTTTGGCCGTTCTGTTCTCCAGGACTTTCTGGTGTAAACTTAGTTCACAGACCCACCTCCGGGATTGGTATTGCTGGGGTATCTATTCTACAGGTAAAGAATCTATAACTAATTGTCTCTTTCAGATGGACAAGTTACTTACCTTCAGTAATGATATATCTGGAAGAACATAGATTAGTTATAGATTCCTGAATGCCCCACCCATCATCCCCGTTCTGCAAACTGACTTCTAGGGTTAAGGACTTCCTTTCAGGGCCCTAGTTTTGTGCAGCAGTGGTCAGTGTCTTGCATGGCTCTGCGCTTCTGGTGTGGAATGTCGTGTAACAGAATTGACGTCAGCGTGTGAGGGAGGCATCTAAGTAGATATGGTGACATCATTCTGGCGACCACGACGCCGACGACAAACATGGAGTTGACCGACACCACCTTTTGACGCGCAGGGGTACTGCTGATGAAAAAATTCTCTGGATCCAGTCTGACACCTGGGTGTAATTCTACAGGTAAGGAATCTATAACTAATCTATGTCTCTTACAGATATATCTTTACCAAAGGTAAGTAACATGTTCTTTGGGTGTAGATGAAACTTAAGAGTCAACATGGCATGCATCCCTGTGTGCTATGCCCACAAACACTGCCTGTGACATAGGTACGTCACCCATCTAGCAGGCCTCATAGCCCTAAGGCAGAATGCACTATACCACAGGTGAGAGCATAGCTGCCTGAGCAATATGCCCCTACAGTGCCTAAGTCCATTCTTAGACACTAAGTGCAGTGAAGCCATATTGAGTACACAGGCTGGGAATTTGTTATTACAAACTCCACCGCTCTATAATGGCTTTACTGAATGCTAAGAAGTTTGGTATCAAACTGCTCAGCATAATAAGGCCACACTGATGTCAGTGCTGGATTTATTACAAAATACACTCAGAGGGCATCTTCACAGTGGCGGCTGATGACATTTGAAAGTGGTGCACCGTAAAATCTGGGTATGAGTGTTATATAGCAAGCATGCGAAGCGCAGAAGCCCAACCAACAGAAAGGGTGTTTGGGGAGCTCTTCCCCAGAAAAAAGTTTGAATAAAACTGTGGCAAATGGTACATTTGAAAGCAAATTTGAGAATGGAAGAAAGTTTATATAGCAATTGTGAATGTGTGGTGTTAAAATGTTTAAAGATATAAGAACTGGCCCATACCTTACTGCATTAAAAACATTCAACAGTTTCTGGAGTGTGCCAATTGTACAAGTGGACATAACTACACCGAAACTATGGAACTGTCACACGTAAGCAATCTGAAGACTTTGCAGCTGTAAATAAACACTTTGACTGTCAGATCACCAATTAGCAATTAAAAGGCTTAAACCTCACAAAAAGCAACTTAATTACTCCGTTTGTGAATGTCACCTCAGACCAGCTTTCGCCTTTCCCTTCTTTATTTTCACTCTACACACTCCAACAGGAGGCAATCACCAGGGACGAACACATCCAGCTCACAATTTGACTTCCCAACAATACAACCAGCAATTTACAGAGTTTTGGGTTGCGACAATCAAGGGTTCATCGGTTTGGACAAATTCCAAACACCATCACAAGCTTCCATACAATGAAATCTCTTAGCTTTCGAAGACAATTCAGCCTTCAATATTTATGCTGTTTGCACGCCATATGCAGAGCTTTTTCATCCCGTGCAGAAGATGGTGCAGTCCTGTCACATACACACAGTCCAGGCACTGAAGAAATATTTTTCGAGCTTCGAGAGATTACTATTGAATTCCAGTGACGTCTACATTCCTTCCAAATTGTTATGAAAAATGTGAAATAAAGAGGTTGCCAGCTCAAGCACATCTTGTCAGTAAGCCTTTCAATTATCTTAATGAACAGAGAGCGAGGCCGAGACTCAAACAGCGCTCGCTTTTTTGACTTTTTGTCTGGGACCTCCAGTTATCCTCGTGTGCTTTATGCATACATATTTTCACTGTATGGAGCTATAGTCTGTACATAAATATGTATACATGTAGCACACAACCAGGGCCGGACTGGGAACCAAAACCGGCCCCGAACCGTGAGTCCTCGTTTTCCGGAGTCAGCTGCCCTAGTCGCTGCACCACACCTCTTCCACAAATTAACATAATAATAACTTTTTATACAAAACAATTGGTCTTGGATTCAGTCTATGCGTGTGTGTAATCATTTCTTGCCTGAATGTGTACAACAAATGCTTAACACAGTCTCCTAATACGCCTGACTGCTCAACCACACTACCACGAAAACGAGTAAAATGTAATCTACTTTAACCTTTGTTAAACCTCTGGGGATTCACTGGACTTTATGCACACTATACCTTACTTTGGTGAAATATATGCAGAGCCAGCTTCCTACATCTGCTCAGCTTCACAAAAAGCTAACTGCTGAGATCTCTTGGCTCAACATTTGTGTCAGCTCAGACATACACAACTCAGACAGTTGAACGTAGCAATCTGGCACCTGAGAGTTAGCTTTCCTCAGTAGAGTGTATTGAAATTCTGCATAAGGCATTTAAACCCACCAAATGTGCCTTCTGTGCTGCAAAGTAGACAATAGTTGTTCATTGCTGTTTAGGGAAACAAATAGGCCCCCTTGCTACTTACTGCATTTGCAGCCAGCTGGAATGGAAGTACATTTCTATTCATTTACAGTTAGCCTTAGTGGCAGTTTGCATGCAGAATGGATAACATTGTCTCTCTCTAAAACACCTGTTGTCAAGGCCTCCATCCAAACATGCCTTCTGCGACAGCTGGAGTTCAAATATAGTTTTGACATGACTCATGAGCCGTCCTTTTGAGCCATTAAACTCCTGTGACGCGCAATACCTGTCTTGAAAAGTAGCCTTCATTGTTGCTGTGACTTTGAGGAAAATCAGTGCGCTGCAAGCGAGCGGCTCGTGCTGGAGCCTTATATTCGGGTACACAGACTGTTCTGAGAACAAACTCAAAGTTTCTACCTAAAGTGGTTTCCTCTTTTCTTGTAAGCCAAACTTTCTGATGGATAACTCTAACCTTTTGAATATTCCCGAGGTGCCAGGCTGTATCTGGAAAGCTTGACAGCAGTGGTCCTATGCTCCGGTAGGTGGCAATGTATGACTCAGTGTTGGCTGTGCACCCTCTTGGAACTGGCAAAGCGAGGGCTCATGCAAGTGCCCACCCCTGCGATCTGATGTAAGTTCCTTTCTTTCTGCACTTTCCGATATGGATTCGGGGTTCTTCTCCCAACTTTTGTCAGTCTTTCGACCTCTAAATGCTTCTCCAGTATGCAAGGAAACTGTCCCCACTACAAACTACAACCCTCAAACCATGCCACAGCTGAAAGAAGCAGATGGCTAAGACCTGCACAAGGTGTGTCGTGTGCCTAGGCTCCAGCCACAGATTATTTGTATTAAAAGGGCTTCGTTACTCTCCCAAAGGCCATCCAAGCCTGGCTGCGGTACTCTAGATCAACAGACGTGGAAGTGGAAGTACCTCTCCAAATCGCAGGCCCGGCCTCGGTCCCTATCACAGGGTCGCTCCGGCGTAAGGTGTGTTTCCAGTTCGAAGCCCCAGGGTAAATCGAAGTAGAAGTACAAATGCAAATATTAAATGGGGCACTTAATCCACCCCCCCCCACTCTAGTTCTAAACAGAAGACTGTCAAGATGAACATAGCACCCATTTGACCTCTCCAGCTTCGGAGCCACTACCTTAGTTCATCCCGGCACCTCACGAGTTTCCTGGGCAGGTGCAGCAGATTGCGACCTACAGGAAGGGGATGCTTCTTATTTTCTGATGGGTACTTCTAACTGCAGATTCCTCACCTTGTGAATGTTCCTAAGATGCCAGCACTGCTCCTGGTCGCTGGCATGTGGCTCTGTGCGTGCCGTCGTAGTTCTGCTCCAGAAGTGACCAGTAGAGACGCATATAAGCACCATCGATGCGCGCTGGTGTTAGTTCTTTTCTTTGTGCCGTCGGGCATGGATCCGGAGCTTCTCATTAGTCTTTCAAATCTCATATTATATCAAGATTTACAATTATGCAAGTAAAAATTTCACCTTCTAAATTGACCATGTTCAAACCGTGTAGAGACTGTCCCGAATAGAGGTCTGTGATGGACCTTCATGAAGTATGCATATGTGGGCACATGCATCAACCTATTTAGGAAGTGCAAACGGTGCGAATCGGTAAATTCGGCCGTTTGCGCTTCCTAAATACGTTTTTGGGATGCATGAAACAATTTTTCAAAATTCGCTTTTTTTTGCATTTCCTAATAATGCGAATGCATTTAAGGAATCGCATTTGTGCGATTCCTTAAATGCAATGCATCATTTTTTAAAAAAATGCGAATTTTGAAATAGGAAGTGCAAATTAACACGAGGTTGACCCTCGTGTTAATTTGCGAAATTGTTTCAAAAAGCACAAAAATGCATTTTGAAAAGTGTCATGTTACAGACACACATGTCCTTAGGACATGTGTGTGTGAAACATGCACTTTAAAATACATTTCAGGGGTGCAGGGGGGGGTCCTTCGGACCCCCCTCTGCACCCTTGCAATGCATCAACAAATTGCGATTTCCTAAAAAAAGAAATGCAAAACGGCATTGATTCCGATTCCTATGGGCCTCTAGGCCCATAGGAATCAATGTAATGCCATTCCTTAATTGCGATTCGCAATTAAGGAATCGCAAATTCCGAAGTTTAAGAAATCCTAAAAAAATTTAGGATTTCTTGATGCATAGGATTTTGCAATTCCTAAATAGCGATTCCTTAATTTTCGCTATTTAGGAAATGCAAAATCCTAGATTGATGCATGTGGCCCATGATGTCTTATGTTGGAGCATGACTGCAGGGTCTGCAATGACTGGACCTAGATGGCCAAAGGCCGTATAGGACTGTGAGGTCAAACTGTACGTCGCCAAACACAAGAAGGCTCAATGACGTGACCGGTCAAAGTCCAAAGGTGGTCCTGTTTCCATTCACAAAGTCGTTCCTAAAGGAGACTGTCATTGTAGTCGAACTCTTCAGGTATGCCCAAGAAAAAACAGAAGATGTTTGAAGGAAGGTGACTCAGCCTCCTCCTACCACTCTTGGATTGCATAGAGAGGGGGGGGGGGGCATCCGCATGCCTCCCGGTCCTGCTTCCTATCTCCATCAAAGTTGATTCAGTATCTCGGCATGGTGAGTCGTGAATTTCCAGGTGCGTCTGCAATGTTGCAGAAAGTAGAGGACTTCAGAGAGGCCATGCTGCATATTTTTTAGCTTTACCGTCTTCTGCTGGCACACCATTGTGCTCCAAGGACCTGCAGAGGACTCCAATTGGATTTCTTCCAGTGGGTCTGCCCTTGGCGCCATCTGTGTTCCATGAACCCATATCTGATCCAGCACTGACTGTGATGCCGACATCGGTCCCAGTACATCACCTGCATCTATTCCCTTTGCATTGAGGCAGGTGCTGGCAATGCTGGAGAAGGAATTGCCGCCTCCGAGGTGAGTCCACCATGACGTTGAGCAAGATTGCACACAGATCAGACAGGCAACAGCCTAATTTCCCTTACTAAGTGGTAGCAACCACACTTTACTCAATTGTTATGGCACTGACTCGGGCAATGACAACTACAATGACTGGAATAGCTAAGTTCCACAATATGGTGATGAAAACTGGTATGGGGAACTTCTAGATGACAATGGTCTGGATTCTTCTTTAGATACTGGCCTTGAGTCTCTCCCTGTTCCTGGCACAGTCGAAAGCATCTCTGTCACAGTGGTTATGCGAAGGGCGGCAGGAATCCTAGACTTACAGCTCTCTATTATGGAGGTGAAGACAAATGTGTTAACTGAGCTACATCAATCAGGTCAGGCCCCTACAGAGCCCCCGTTACCATTTAATGAAGGTCTTCTGATACCCCTTTGGTATGAGGCCAAAAACATGTTCAGGTCTGCCTTTTAATAGGCAGGTCGCTCATTGCTATTGTTCTGTCTGCACAAGAGAGCTTGGTGATACAGGCGTCCACTAGCAAAGTAAACCCCAAATGCGTTTCTTCCTACTCTGCCTGAGCGTGAACCTAAAAGAATAGAGACATTTTGAAAACTGATTTTTCCTCCATTAGCCTTGCCATAAGGTCGGTGAACAATAGCTGCCTCTAGGCGGCTTGCTCATGCCCTTTGTGATACAGTAGAAAGAAAATAGGGAAACCCAATAACCCCTTGCGAGCTTGGTTATCAAATAAAGTACTGGTAAATGGCCAACAAGGGTATCATTTACAAAAATGTAAAAAATTGCTTAGGTACATTTATATGTCCTAAAAAGTGACATGTAGAGCCAATTGTATGGAGTAAATCAATGACAATGATTCAGAAAGACATTAAATCTGTAAGAAAGACCAGGCATATACGATGAACATAATAAGTATTTATATGATATGAAAAGAGAACCAAGGGATACATAGTCAGTGGGGTCTTGGGCAACGATCTCAGGAGTCTCTGCCTCTTTGGAGGTGACTAGACTGCAAAAAAAATTCTCTAATGGTAAAATACCTTGTGGGTTCTCTAAAAGCCAGGTCAGATAAACTCTGTTGCAGACCCTTAGTGGACTACGAATGGCAGTTGTACCCAGATGTTGCACAGGGCGTCTTCTAGGAATGAGGAGAATCCTGGCTTTATCTTTTCATCACTGCCAAGAACATGCAATGTCAGTATCTGTACACGTTGGAGTTTCCAAAGTAGCTCTCTCAGAGACTCCTTCCATCTAGGATTTGGGGCTCGGGACTCCTGTATGCCTTGCTGCCACTGCCTCTCTCACCGGAGTTCTGAAGCAGATCAGGAACAACCAAACACATGCCATCATTGTGACACCGGATTGCACCAGGAGAGTGTGATACCCAGAACTTCTAGGCATGAGCATCCGTCCTCCGATCACGCTGCCTCTTCAGGAGGATTTTCTGCTGCAGCAGCAGGGTAGGGTACTGAACATGCACAGTTTACATCTCCATGCTTGAGTGGCAGCATATGATCTCATTCAGCCTTCCTCCAGATGTTGTCATCTTGGCAGCGAGACATCTTTCTACAAAATCAGTGTAAGCCAGTCATTGGAACACATTTGTGGATTGGTGCAGCACCCTACAAATTGACCCAGTACAAGCCAAGCTTTCTAAAGTGTTGTTATTTGTTGTATCACAGGCCCAGCAATAACTTGTCCTTTGAGATGTCTGACATAGAAGAGTCTCTTTCTAACACCATATCATTGTCTAGACTTGTGAGTGAGCTGCAAGCTCTTTCTGTCAACTTACAGTACACAATGTTTTTTTTGGGATAAATAGGTGTTGAGAACCCAAGCTTCCTTTCTATCAAAAGTGTGTAATGAAGTATGATATCAGAAGACAGGTATACTTCAAGAGTAAGATTTATTAGTCACAGCTGTTGCAGTTCCCAAGTAACTGTGGTCACTCCTTTTCATGTCAGGCAGGCTATCACCCTTCTGCCATTCTTTGCTCCACCTTATGCCTCTAAGAAGGAACAGACTCCATCATTTGGACCCTAAGAGCGTGTTAAGCTTTTATATCATTTGCACCAAAGAACATTGAGGGGACGATCCGCTCCTTGTAGGGTTTTCTGGAGTAAGGGCAAAACAGTGGAGAATAGACCATCTTTTTATGTATTGTTCTCTGTAAAAAGATCTCCTATGCATTGGCATAGAAGCAACCACTAGAAGGCTTACAGGCTCATTCCACCAGAGCCAAAGCTGCTTCTACTATGTTAGTTTGCAGAGTGCTTGTCCTGGAAATTTGTCAGGCAGCTACCTGGGCATCAGTGCACACATTCAGCAAGCAATACAACCTTGCCTGTTTGGCCCTGCAGAACTTTTTGGTCTGAGCCAATCCACGGACCTACCACCTGGGTGGTACTGTGTTGGTATCTATTCACAAGGCAAGGCATCTGCGGGTAGAAGTATCCTCCAGAAGAGAAAGTTACATTGATAACCATCGTTCTGGTGGACTCTATCTGTAAATTCCTCAACAACCACTACCTCCCTCCCCATTCTGTGAACTTGACTCTTTTCCAATCTAAAAAGGTCCTAACCTAAAAATGTGTACTCTGGGCAAGTCGATTGCCTCTGTTTCAGAGGGAGTGGACAAGCCTTCAAAAACAACTGATGTCAAATTAAGAGAAAGATCTGCTGCCAGTTCTAAGCCAGCAGATATGAGGAACTTTAGCCAGACGTGCCGAAAAGGAGCGCAAGGTGCGAGCGGGTATGTAGTCATGAATTCTTTCTCTTAGGTAGCCTCCTCCTAAACCATACAAGGCTTTATGCATCAAACCCATGGCCTTAAATTGTATCCTCTTTTTCCTTGCGAGCCAGTGAAGAGCATCCAGATGAGCGGTCATAAGAGATCTAGGGGGAAGATTGAGTAGGAGCCTGGCCACCGAATTTTGTACCACCTGAAGTGAGCACAGAAGGTACTCTGGGAGACCAAGGTAAAGGGCGTTACCATAGTCCAGTTCCAAGGTAATCAATGCTTGGATTAACTTTTTACTCGCAGACTTGGACAGGAGATGCAGGAATTTTTCCAGCATCCGGAGTATTGCAAAGCAGGAACTTGTCAGAGCCTGGATCTGAGGTTGAGAGAGGGCACTATCAAGTTTAATACCTAGATTCCTTACAGAACTCTGTTGAGGGCCCGGCTGCGGGGCCTCCTTTGGCCACCAAGATCTCCAAAGATTAGGGGAAGATGCCCCAAAGAAAATGATCTCGGGCTCGGCGTGGTTGCATTTTAGTTGATGCAAAGCCAACCACTGAAACACCTTGGAGAGAGAATGTGTGATGCAGTCCCCATCTAGCTCCTCTCCCTTTCCACAGGAGAAGAAAAGTATAGTGTCGCTATCCAGTCTTCCACCATCACGTGACTCGCCGCAAGGCATTGTGGGAGTGACATGACACAGAAGGCAGTGGATTTTGGCACTAAAAGAGAAACGGACGGCTCTCCCTTTGTGGATTAAATAAAGTGGTAGATCCACCACCGTGTCCTGTCCTCTCTCCAGGGGGGCCATATCTTACACCACAGTTGGCGACAAGGCGGCAGACCCGCGCAGCTTACTACAGCCGCTGTCAAAGAAGGGAGAGCCGGCAAGGTTGATGCGGTGGGCGTGGCCAGCCCCCGCATCCACAAAAGCAAGTATTGTGGCAGCAGCGTGAGATTTTCGGCACGCACCTCAGCGTGCGTCTTACGCTTTCCACCACCTCCTACAGCACCCGCTCGCACGAGGGGACATCATATAATTCGAGTTTTTTTTGGATATTCATAAAAAAGTCTTATGGCTGGAAAAGAAAAAGGTCTACGCGTTTCGAACCCTAGTTGATGTTTAGGGTTCTCATCAGGACCAAGCAGACAAGTTGTCTACCCTTGTTGAAGACACAATTGTGTCCGTCGCAAGACAATTGGGCTTGTAGGAATGGAAATGCTAGCTGTGTGTTTTGGGATTCTCTATGGCATTACAACTAGAATGGAAACGGTTGGAGGACAACAACATCATTGAACCAATAGAATGCGCCGAATGGCTGGCGCCCTTAGTGGTGGCGTGGAAACCGAGCGGGATAATACGTCTTTGCATAGATCTCCGAAAGCTCAATTAAAACATCATCATTGACAGGTTCCCGTTGGCCAAAATAAATGAAATGCTGGCCCAGACCAAGGGGGTAAAATGGTTCTCCACCATCAACATCAAAGCCGCGTACCACCAAGTGTCGCTCCATCTGTCGTGCAGGAAGCTCACCTCATTCATCACACCCTTCGCCTGCTATAGGTTCACGCTTCCGCCTTTTTAGCATCGCATCCGCTGTGGCCGTCATCCAAAAACTCATGCACACACTATTCAAAGACGTCTACGGAGTCCTATACTTCCAGGACAACATTCTTGTCAAGGGGCAGATCAAGGCTGAGCGCGACAACATTCTGCACACCGTACTGCGCATGCTGGCAGCCAACAGCCTCACAGCGGAGCTTGAGAAGTGCAAGTTTGGCTTACACAATGTGACCTATCTGGCACACAAGATCAGTGACACAAGCATCTCCCCAAAAACAGCCAACGTGGAAGCCATCATGTCCGCTCCCACCCCAAAGAACAAAGAGAATGTCCACTTGTTCCTGGGACTGGAAGAATTTTACAGTAAATTTGCCAGGAACTTCGCCACCAAAACGCACAGCATACGTCAACTGCTGAAAGAAAAGAATGCCTTTGTCTGGACTGAAGAGTCTGCAGGGGAATTCACATCCATCAAAAGTGATATTTGCAGGGCAATTTTCTTGCATAGATTTGACAGCTCCGCACCCAGCATCCTGAACACAGACGCCAGTGACAAAGATTTGGGGGCAGTCCTCTCCCAGAGAGCAGCAGATGGTACAGAAACCACTGTGGGGTTCGCCTTGCGATCCCTCACCCCTAGTGAAGAGAAGTTTATCGTGATTGAAAAGGAGATGCTAGCGTCCATCTGGGCAATGGAAACATTTCGACAATACCTGTGGGGGTCACGATTCATGCTTCGAACGGACCACAAACCACTGATCAAAGTCCTCACATCCAGTGGCAATGTGACGGCCACCCCACGCATTGTGAAAATAACACTCCGTTTTTTGGACTTTGTGTACAATGTCGAAAACATCCCTGGTCCACAGAACAGGGTAGCGGACATCCTCAGCAGGGCAGCGGCCATGGAAAGGGCAGTCACACAGTCCGACTGGGATGAATATACCATTCATGTCGGATCATGAACACACCATCAGTACCCAGGACTGGGTAGCAGCATATGCCCAGGATGCAGAACTCTCACAAGTCAAACTGCATGTTACTCAAGGCTGGCCAGAAAAGAAACACACAAGGGACAACCTCAAGAAGTACTGGGAGGTCCGCGACAAACTCTCCATTAGCAACAACACCATCTTCCTGCTCCGAGGCAACAGAGTTGTGCCCCCCAAGGGGTTGGTGAATCTCATACTCCACATTACACATGAAGGCAACCTGAGCATCGTAAAAGTGAAAAGAAGAATGAAACTATTGTGCTGGTGGCCGGCTATGGACAGCCAAGTGGAGAGATTTGTGAGAGCATGTGAGCACTGTGCCAGTGCAGACAAAACACTCACCACGATGAAACCCCCCCATGGTGGAGTTCCACACCCCAACAACACCTGGGAGGAATTATCCATTGACATTGTAGGCCCCATACTGGACTCCTGCGGCACGCCCAAGCACCTCAGCGCCTTAGTGGACCGATACTCGAAGTGGCCTGAGGTCGAAATCTGCAAATCAGTGGACTCAGACACTGCCATCTCGTTCCTCACCAATACCTTCCTGAGGGAAGGCACACCCAAAATAATCACAAGTGACAACGGACCCCAATTCACATCGGCAAAATGGATAGCCTTCACCACCCACAACGGCATCCAAACACACGCCAGTCTACCACCCAGTCGGAAATGGCCAAATAGAATGCTTCAACCGAGTGATCATGGGCTCCGTCCAGGCGGTCATCAATGCCAGGAAGATTTGGGAGACAGAAGTCAGGAGCACAGTGTGGGCGTATCGCATCCCCCCCATGCTCACTGGGTCCAGCCCATTTAAAATCCTGAGGGGCAGAGAACCTTTCACCAGAGACAACACAGCTTGGATTACTATGCGACTCCAGAGCAAATGGTCCCCAGCAGTCATCTGGAGCAACATAGAGAAAGCTCAGCACATCTTTAGAGCCAACTACGACCTGAGGCACAAGTTGCGAGAAGTCACGCTGGCAGAGTTTACTGGGTCAGAGTCAAACTGGGCTACCCAGGAAAAAAGGGAGACAGCAAATTCAGTAAACCCCTACTGGTCATGGACCTGTACAAACGCTCTGCCTTGTTGAGCGACGGCAAGGTGTGGTCACAATCCAGAATGGCCAAGTGCAACAAAATCCTTTATAGGGGCATGGACAGTAACAACTCTCAAACCAGCGATCATTAAGGAGAGACCAAACAACGCCAACGAGGAGGAAGCACCAACCACAGAACCAGAGAGAAGAGACAGTGGTAATGCGACCATGAGTGAGACCAGTACCTCGGCAACGGCTGTAGAACTGGCAGCCAAGCAGCAAACACTGTGTCTGCCAAACCAAGACACATACAGTGCAGGCACCTTGCAAGAGATTCCCGATACTCAAGAAAGAGGCCACGAGGAGAGTGCAAGGACGGCCCGATCTAGTGGAGGAAGGGCGCAGGAGATCAATGACCCGTTACGCACACC
Organism: Lissotriton vulgaris; assembly: GCF_964263255.1. Taxonomy (NCBI): domain Eukaryota; kingdom Metazoa; phylum Chordata; class Amphibia; order Caudata; family Salamandridae; genus Lissotriton; species Lissotriton vulgaris. Next base: position 883,003,036 of record NC_141693.1, read on the forward strand.
CGCAAGGGCCGAACAGTGAAGCTTCTGAAACGGTTTAGTGAATTTCACTTGTGAATCCTTTTCTATCTCTCTCTGTCTCTCTCTCTTTCTCCTTCTCCCTGTCCACTGCAACCCTGGTAGTGTTCTTGTTCATTGTTGTTAAGGGGGAAGATGTGTAGTGTCACGTTCCAGTCTTCCACCATCACGTGACTCGTCGCAAGGCATTGTGGAAGTGACGTGACGCGGACGGCAGTGGATCGCGGCGCGAAAAGAGAAACCTATGGCTTTACCTTCGTGGAGAAAATAAAGTGTTAGCTCCACCGCCGTGTCCTGTCCTCTCTCCAGGGGGGCCATATCTTACACCACAAGAAGCTGGGTGTCAGCTGCATATGAGATTACTTTCGCGCCCATTGACTCTGTCAGTGCCGCCAGAGGAGAATGATATACATTAGTATGGCTCAAAGCTGATATCTAAGGAACACCCACCGTCGAAGTGCGAGCTTTTGACAAGAAAGGAGGCATCCAAATATCTTGGCTTCTGTTGTCCAAAGAAGAGGAAAGACATGTCAGAGCAATGCTCCTAATCCCTATTGCCTGAAAACGTTCAAGCTGCCTTTGATGAAGAACAGTATCAAAGGCCGCAGATATGTCCAACACAATCAGGATGGCCGTGCCTCCCTTGTCAAGGGTGCCTCTAACATATTTCACTACTTCCAGGAGTGTTGTTTCCGTGCTGAAGTGTGGCCTGAAGCCTGATTGACTAGAAAGTAACAATTTGTTCTCCACAAGGAATTGGTACAGTTGTCTATTAACTGATTTTTCCAAAATTATGGAAAAAGCAGGGAGGAGGGAAATGGGTCTATAGCTTGCTGTCTGTTTCGGATAAGCAGTGGGTTTCTTTAAGAAGTAGAACTTTTGCCCTTTTCCAGTGATCTGGGACTTTGCCAGATGACAGAGAGGTATTTAGTATTTTATTTACTATTGGATTGATGACCTGAGCAGCCTTTGTCAATGTATCTATAGAGCATAGGTCAGACTGAGAGCCTGACTTCAGGCTCTTGATAGCTGACAAAGACATCTCCATGGATACAGGGCAGAAACTGGCAAGTGGCGCTTCCTGTTAAAGGGGTAGGAGTATCAAAGAGAATAGAGTCAGATTGTAAATTTTTAAGATCAGCCTGAATAGTAGAGATCTTCTCATGAAAAAAACAAATCCAGCTCCTCGTACCAATCAGCTAATCATTGACAATCTCTTGAGATAGCATTAGATCTAAGAAATGAATTCACAATTTTAAAGATCTCCCTAGTTTTATTACCAGCTTATCAATCTTTCTTCCAAAAAAGGCCTTTTTTAAAGCTAAAAACACCTTAGTGTCTTGCTCTTGAATGCTAACTTGTAAGTCGCTTTATCCTGTAGCTTGAAGTTACTCCTCAATACCCTTTCGAGATGGTTAAAGTGTTTCTAACATGATCTCCGGTCCTCGTTAAACCAGGGGGCTGTTGGTTTTGTCCTGGATGAAGGACGTATCAAGATAGGGGCTAACTCATTAATTGTTTCTGTAAACTGTGGATAGAGTCTCCACCAGAAAGAGCGGTACTGAAGGTAAGTACCTTGGTCTTTAGGAAACCCTATTTATAAAGGTGGTTTTGCTAGCTGTTTTTTTAAATGTATTCTGATGTTATACTGAGGCTAAGAATACATTCTATGTAGTACTTACAGTGCATTCCACTTGAAAATAGCCAGCTACTATGTCCTCCCTAGAGAAAATTAATCTAGCACCATTTGTAAGACTGCTACCTGCTCAACATCACACACGTTCACCAAGCACTATTGTGTGTATATTCAAGATTGTTTGGAGGATTTAATTGGCCAAACAGTGTTAAGAACTTGGTTTCGAACATCTGCCCCATATGCTCATTAGACACTTCTTAGGGGAAAGGTACTACAATACAGTCTATGCAAAGAATGTATATCTATAATGATACATGTAACAAATAGAAATGGTACAGTCCAACCATATGTTTGTAGCTTGTAGTGCTGTACCTTCATATGCACCCTCCAACCTCCCCAGAAATGGGAGATGATACAAGAATTTTTTCAATTTTTCAGCCCTTACAATGTATGCTAGCTTACTCTACTACAGCCCACAAACGTTATTTGTCCACTGAGGTAAACATAATTTGAGGAGGAGTCTTTATCCTTGTTAATTTTGGCCTAAAGGAATAGTTTTGTAACTGGACCATCTTCGGAAAAAAAAAAAAAAAAAGACTTTCATGCCTAAGATACTTGATGCTAGAAGTATGCGGAGCATGTGGATTTGCATCACTACAAGCTATGAACAGATGGTTATCAGATAAGTAATACTTTCCTTCCAACCTTTTCCAAGGGTTGGAAGAGTGGGAGATTATTTGGTGAATAAATTTCAGCTTGAAAGTTTATGGGTCTACACAACTTCATTGGGCATTCTAGACTTGCAACAACCACTTCCTTCCAATTTTCAGCCTCTATGAGTAGATTTCCTCATTTGAAAAACTTTATGCGAGTAGGTCCTTTTTGGTGGAAACAAACCATTTGTGTGTAGGCCAAACATGCATTGGAAGGTCGCCTGTTACTGTTTGACCTGGACAAGAATTTGTAAAGTTGATCAAGTTGTAAAATCAGTCAAGTCACTGATATAGTACTTAGTACTATGTGCTCACAATTATGACAAGCAAAGGACAATGGTACAGTGAGATACATTTATATGGGAGAGAGTTACAGAAAGTGGTCAAGTTGACAATATCAGACAGGGGACAATTGCCTTGATCCTTAGTTGGCAGCATAAGCACTGGGCCGCATGTAGAATCTGAGTTTTTTTAAAGTAACATTTTATGTAATTGTGTGAATGTGATGGAGAGGATTTCATCTGCAGTCAGGCATTGCTTTATTTTTGTACTTCAGACAGACTGCATTTAAAATTGACACACACATTTTGGTGCAAGTTAAAACACATGGCACATAAGACATGAAATGAGGCCTAGTCAGTCTGAATTGCTTTTGTTGAATTAAATGTGTATTTTGCAGTGTAGGGAAAAACTTGTGATTTAAGTGGCCTTTCAGTTGTAAAGAATAACCATAGAGTGTGTTCTCTCTTCCCAGCTCATTTTTCCTTATAATCTATACCCCTGCCCCTGTCTTAAAAGACCTTTGCTTGTTGCATATTTAGATAAATATTTCAGTTCAAAACACCTCTTTTTATAATGTGTGTGAATTAACAAATGCACCAAACGCTACACATGGAGCTAAATGCTTTTTTGCATGAAAAGCTAGCTAAAACATCAAAACATGTTGCTATGAGTATGTGCGCGCTTTTAGAAATTTACACTAATGCATAATAATGCTATGTTGTACATTGCACATTTTGTGCATGTTGTGCACGAATAATAAGAAAAGCTGCTTTAAACTAATAGCTGTGCTAGGAAATCTTTTATAAAGGTTATTAGTATGGGGTTGGGAAAACATAATGAGCTGATTTACATAAAGTTATAATGGCTGCCTGTGAATCCAGCAAGGCTGTGACTTGCATTAAAAGAAGAGAGCATGCACAGATTGTACCAGCTTGCCTCAAGACCCGAAGGAGTCAAGGTTACTGTGAACTGTACATTCTTGTTATTGTGCCAATGTACCAGTGTTAGTTAAAGTATCCTTCCTGCCTACGTTATGACAGGAAGGAAAATCAGACTGAAACATTTTTTCCTAGTAAATGTTGCAAAAACATATAAAATGTAATTAACCATTTATGCTTCTTTTGTTAAAACTGGTATAGTTTAGAAATTCCAATGAGTCAGGATAGTGAGACCTCTTGCCATTGTGGCTGACCAATAAGGTACAAGCTTTTCTGAAAATGCAACATTTTGTGTAGTCTGCCATGAATTAGAGTATAAATAATGACGTCCAAGTCCTGATTCCTGATTCCAATGCTCAGAACCTGACGACTGGCAACGCAGTATTGGAAGGTGATGCAAGAAGGTGATTGCGGAGTGGTGTGAGTATCAATAGGGTTGTGAAATGCTGTTTATGTACTAGGATGTATTTTTTAAGTGTTGAAAATAGTAGGGGTTTTGACTGTTGGTGAAATGTTGCTAATTTTGAATTGATGGTGTTATTCATTATATTGGTAATTTCATAGGACAGAATTATATGTGCCTAAAATGAAAAATTTGTGTCTTGTTTTATGTTGTTTGGAAACACAGGTACAGTGATACCTGGAAATCCCGGGAAGGAATAGCGGTTGGTAAGTGGGAGCCGCACTGCTCTGAGGTTACTCGTCTGTTGGAATAGCACTGAGAAGCTAGGTAGGGCTGGAAGTTTTAAATTAGGGACTATTTTCTGTGTAAAAGTGAGAGTGATTGATAGCAAAAGAGTTCGCTGGTGAAACTTTGGTGTTATATCACCTAGAAAGGGTAACAAGGAAAAGGTGGTCTTCCGGCAGCTTGAAGCATTTCATCCGGCCCAGTCAGGTTTTAGAGCTTCCTACAGTATGGAGACCACCCTGGTTGAGATGTCGGAGGCCATCAGAGATTGTCTAGATGGGGGCGGCAAGGCAGCCCTGAACTTACTTGACCTCTCTGCCACCTTCGATACGGTGCCTCACCAGCGGCTTCTGGACAGACTCTCTGATGTAGGGAATTCCGGCCTGGCTTGGAAATGGATTGAATCCTTTCTGGACTCCCGCTCACAACAGGTCTGTATGGCCTCCTGCTCCTCCTCTCTTAGAAATCTGGATACTGGGGTGCCACAGGGCTCTACCCTTAGCCCCCTACTTTTTTTTTTTTTTTAAATTTTTGTAAACCTTTATTGTGCAGTAAATTTAGACAAATACGGGCCCACAACCTTCAGGTCGGCCGCGATACTTATGAGCACAAAAGCAAACAATACTGACTTCCAGTGGCACCAGGATAGATAGCAACAATCAAGTAATAATTCCGTAAGCGTTTACGTGTCACCAGGAGAACAGGAGCAGTGAAGGTTAATTTTAAAAGTTTTCTTTAAACGTATAAAATATAAACAGTGAAGAATAGAGGTCAAGGAGTACTGAGTCCGTATCATCACTTCACATCAGGAGTAGGCAACAGCATAGTATGATACCAATCGTGTAGGCTAGCATCTCTATCAACATGGCGAAACAATAAGAACGTAAACTGGCAAGTACGCGCCATGTACCGCTCCACCCACCCCCCACCAACCCTTGCATCGGACCCAGGACAGAAATAGGAAGAGAAAGCGCAGAAAATAGAGAAAATAAGGCCCATAGAAATAAACTATATAAAATTAAAACACCCCCCCACCCTACATCATTGCGGAGGCTACGGCCTACCCCCCCCCAGCAAAGTGCCTGTCGCCCACTAAAGAACCCGAAATATAGAAAAAGAAAAGGAGGAATAGAAAAAGAAGTTCCCTAAAACTGGAGGAGGGCCAAACTCTTGAATCACCCGCACTCCCCGACCAAATTACTCTCCACTCTAGCTGCAACATTATAATCAGAGCGTCCACTCATAAGGAAGGAGGGAGAGACATCAGTTATCACTGCAGCACACGTCGAGGAAGCGTCCCACCTCGGTCCCCCACCCATCCCTCAAGCACAGTTCACACGAAGATGGTCAGGTCTAACCCTGGCCGGATTTCAAGCGTTCCCTCAGAAATGGCTCCGAGAAAGGCACCGCCCCAGATGAAACAAAGGGGCGAAATGGCCGCTCTCGACAAGGAGAATGTCCCACTGCACAAAATGGACACCTCCAGACACAAACAATGGCATCGACACAGAAGGTTACCGCACCCAGGTGTTCGCAAGATAGCAGACAGCAATCGAAAATCACAAAATCCCCAGCCTGCGCAGTATAGAAACTTAGTTGCATCGCCCCCCACCCCATGAACGAGAATAACGATGCATCATCCGACAGTGAAAGCTGATGAGGGATAAGAAACATTGTAGCGTCAATGACAGGGGCTGGCGGCAGTACTTTAGGAGATACAGTTTCAGGATGTTGCCCCAGCTGACAGTCACGCAGCAGCATTATACCCAGTTCAAAGTCAGGAGAGTCTCGGTCGAGATCACAAGAGGGTCCAGCTGGCGAGGCACTCTCCGATCCAAGAATGGCAGCGTCTAGCTTCGCGCTGAGTGCACAGAGACAATCATGCAGGTCTGCCCGGAGATCGGCTAGCGCTGCGAGAATGGTGCCAGGGGTGATTTCAGGCGGATTAACCAGGAAGTCGGCATTGCGGAGGGCAACGGAGTATTTCGGTCGCCTCTCGAGGTCATGTAGAGCAGCCCCTGCAGGGGACGAGATGGAGCCCTTACGTAGTGTAGTGGAGACGACCGCCATGTTGCGCCCACACTTGGGGGTCTCAGCTCGGTTTGATGGATTCTACGACGATAGCAAGGGTGTGATCTCGCCAACGTCCAGTGTTCCCCTTCCTCGCGTGTAACGGAGCTCACAAGTCTCATCAAGGAGACCCATCACGGCGTGAAGCAAGGGCGAGCTGCATCGGCCATTTTCGCCCCAGCAAAGAACAAAGCAGCGCAGCTCACCTCAGTGCCGTTCTGGGGGGGGAAACAATGGAGATCCACAGCCAGTCGAATAGTGTTGCCGCAGAGGGGAGCAATGTAGGCACCGTGACGGGCAAGCAATCTCGACGGGGAACAGCAGGCACGCCACCCGTCAGTAGAATCCAAGGAGCTCCGGTCGTCTCCGGCTGTGCACGTCGATCCAGGGCAATGATCCGGGGCTCAACAACGGCCGTCAGGGGAAAACGCCGTTACAACCGGCAATCGGGCAGGTGGGGACTCCGGAGAAACGCCGCCGGCATCAGCGCGCTTCACTCGTCCTTTCTCGGCAAATCTGCTGCAGGATAGATTTCAGGATAGGATAGTTGCAGGAACAGGCTCGGGGAGCCGGGCGATTACACGTCCGTCTCCGCCGCCATCTTGGCTCCTCCCCCCAGCCCCCTACTTTTTAATATTTATCTTACACCGCTAGTTTGTCTGGCAGAGGAGATGGGCGCTAAGGTGATAGCATACGCGGACGACACGCAGCTTCTCTTTACCTGGGATGGCTCTAACCTGAATACTGGTATTGCCCAGACTTGTCTGGCCTCAGTATTTCAATGGCTGGCCCAAGCCTCCCTCAAATGTAATGAGGATAAATCGGAGGTCCTTCTCTATGGCCAGTTCCCGGTTGACTTTAAAACCTGTGTGTGGCCCCCGGGCTACCCCTGCCCGGAGCCCAAAGCAGGGCCAGCGAAAAACCTGGGTATCTGGTTTAGCGAGGACCTCTGATTCAGTGACCACATAAAAAAACTGACGGGGCATGCTGTGGCACTCCTAAAACACTTAAGAAAATTTTTCCATTTCTCCCGAGAGCAGCTAAAGAGACGGTCGCCCGTGCTCTGATCCTGTCGAGGCTGGCTTATGCCAATGCTCTGTTCCTGGGGATGCCTGCTTATTTGTTGCATAGGCTTCAAATCATTCAGAACGCCACAGCCCGGCTTCTTTTCAATGCCCCCTCGAGATCTAGTGCGCTGCAGTTCCTCCCGGAATTACATTGGCTCCCAGTGGCCCAAAGGGTACAGTTTAAAGCACTCACTTTGGCCCATAGGGTTCTACACGGTCTGGGTCCTACTTATCTTAGGCAGCGGTTCACTCTGTACTTGCCTGAGCGTCCTCTGCGTTTAGCGGTACAATGCCGTATGGTCGTTCCCCGCTTTCCCAGGGTGCAGCTGGGGGGTAAGTCTATCTCGGTCAAGGCTGCTGTAGCCTGGAATTCGCTTCCTACTGATCTCCAATTCATCTCAGAACTTCTGCCCTTTGAGAAACAGCTTAAAACACACCTGTTCAGCATGATTTGGTAATCTGATCCCCGCCCTCACTTAAGCTCCCCTCTGCGCCAGGACACTCTTGAGTAACAGTGCGCGCTACAAATACACTATAACATAACATAACATAACATAACACTGAAGGAGTAGCAGGTTCTTCTGAGCTTGAGTGAAGGGTAAGCGGAAGGGATTTACCTGCAGTTTTTGAAGAGTAAACAGAAGTTCTTACTTAGTGAAGAGTAAGTGGAATGTGTTACTCGCAGTAAAAATAAATCTATCCCTTATTTAGTGGAACAGACAGAGTAGCGAATGTTTTTTATGTTGTTACTAACAGAATTATTGATTAAGAAAAACTCAGAAAAATATTGCAGTGAGATTTTGTGGAGGGTCAGTGGCTGAAATTAAGAGTGACAGCATTTAAGAAAAGAAATTGCATTGAAGTATTGCAAACATGAAACTGTTTGAAGGTTTAAAGAAACTGTTGGATGGTAAAGTGAAAAATGTGTTTTTAATTGGTGATACTCCTGAAGGAACACCTGTGCATTTTATGTCTACCAATTTGGGACACAATTCATGTATGTGGATTCACCAATGGTACAGGATTACTGACAAGGAGGGTTCTATGAGGTTTCCAAAAGATGGTACTTTTGATTTGCAAATTATTGACAAATTAAGGGAAGTGTTATGTGAAATAAGGACACCATCTAAAGCTGCACAATTCGAGGCTTTAAGCATGTGGGAAAAGACAGCCAGAGACGGAGCAAGTGAGGATAAAAAGGTAAAGCACCAGAATCGGGAGAAGGGAATTAGAGATGACATAAAGCTTCAAACAAATAATGATTCAGGGGTTGAAATAATGGATGCATTGTTAACTGAGTGTCCGCCACTTTACGTGGTTTCTACTAATTAAAAATACTGAAAATAGTGTATCAGTGATTACTACAATGGCTACTGCTTCTGTTAAACAGAGAGAAACACAGACTGAGAGAATTGTGCAGACATTTCAGATTGACCCATTACCTGTTGATTCAGCACTGACAGTGATATCTCCAGGTGTTACTGCTTAAAATGTGACTGATGCAGTCCAAGAATTGCAAACTGCAGATGCACAGATAATGCCTAGAAAAATTATGACTGTCCCAACTAATATGGGGTTTCAAAGAGCTGCAGAAGGAGTGATTATGGCAGGTTTTATTTCAGAATCTCAGAATTCACAGAATTCACAGATTATTGAACAGAAATTACCCCAGACAGACCAAGCACTAAAAGGTGAGGGAAAAATGGTATTTACAACATCTGCAGCCCAGGATAAAATAAATATATTTGAAAATTGGATTTTTCGGGGGGAGGAGCAAGTTGGCGGGTTGACGCCGCCGGGAAGACAGGCACCCTAAGCAGCTCCCGTAAGCCCGGCCGTAAACCCCGATGGGTTGCTTAAATCTTTGGAAATATGTGGAACTAATGCGGCAGCAGAACCAAGTCTGAATTGAGACCTTAAAAAATGTCTCTACTTGATTTGGCATTGCGCTAGTAAAGAATAAGCAAGATTGCTACAAACTTACAAAGTTCAGAGTCACTGTGATACATGCTGGCGTTTGTTATTGGCGGCGGTGCTCTCAGGCGGCTTCACAGACTTCGGCTGCTCCCCTGGCTAAGCTCGGTAATCAGTTTGGAGTCCTTCACTGCAGACAGAGGGAACAAACTCTCGATGGCTCAGCCGAAGGCACGGGCTCGCTCAACAAGTGGTGGAAGGCAGCTACCTCCTGCTGTGACGGGGGAAACGGAGCAGACTGAGGACGCTGATACTGGTGCAGGGATGGCAAATGGGAGATCTCGGGCCGACAAATCTAAGGTTGGTAAGCCCATACTTCAGTTAATCTGATCAGGAAAAACTGCAGAGCTGATTTTGTTAAGTCTGCCTATTGAGAATGGCGGTAATCAAGATATTGAGGGGATGCTGATGGGAGCTATACCTGACCAGCAAATATGCACGGAAGAATCTGCTGGAGAACAGGGGGAGATGGGACCTCTATTGGAGGAAATACTTCAGTACAGGGGGAAAATGAAGGGGATAAAAAAACTTTGGAACCAATTGATAGTGATATGTGCAGGACTACTCCTCAGATCAGTTTAATGGTGGAAATTGAAAATGGCGCTGGAAGTATGAATGCTACAGAAGTTACTATTGATCCAGCTAATGAGAGCAACGCAGTTAATATTGTTAATAGCATTCATTTTCAGCAGAAGATTTATGGATGACAACATGAAGGTGATGATAAATGCTTGGTTGGCTCAGCCCCACTATCTATCAATGATTCCTCTGAAGTTCAAATGGACCCACAAATTCTGTCAACCATGAGCTCATCGGAGGAAGGGTAGATACCTCAAAATCATATAAGGGGAAGAAAAGAAGTAGAATCAAATACAAAGAAAACACCCAGGTCAGGGGTTAAGATAAAGAATGTAACTACAAAATCTAGGTATCCAAAGGGCAATAACAACAAAGAGATTCTAAATGATACTTCCCTTTGCCGCTGGGTCCAAACAAAAAGGGGGGTAAAGTCTTTGGTTTCTCAACTTTCTGGGAGTATCCCGACAGATGTATCTCAGAATAAAGACACTATAATGTGTAAAGATACAGATACTGTTCTACTGCCTCTATTGCTTCTGATCCTATGGCACCTAATGCTTCTATGCAATCAACATCATTTGATATTAGAGCAGTTTCTGGAGCGGATCTTGGTGAAGCTTATTTAAGTTCAACAGCGCAGTCCAGTTTACGGCTAGAACATTCATTGGCTTTAATCTTTCAAGCACTAAAATATCAGAGACAAGAAGCCCAGGAGCACTACTCGCAACTGAGAACAGATAACCAGGGCATTCAACAGACCCTACAGGCAGCAACACTTAAGGTTGACTCTCTTGTAAAAGATATAACAGACCTTCAGCAACGTGTGGCAGATATTGAGGAGGCTGTGTCACAGACAGTTAAACAAACACAGACTCATGATACTTCAATTAGAGCATTGCAGCTCAAGGTGGAAGACTTAGAAAATCGCCAGCGTAGGCAGAACTTGAGACTATTTGGCATTCCAGAGGGAAAAGAGGGCTCAGATCCTCGAGCATATTTGGTACTGCTTTTTCAGAAGGCTTTCCCAGATCTGGCAGATTGGGACTGAGACAGCCAGATACAGCGGGCACATAGACTTCCTCTTGGGCCTCAGAGACAAGGGTCTAAGGGGCCTATTATAAACAACTATCAATATTTATCGCTAAACAGGCTTAGCGGCAATTTTTTTATCGCCACGCATCACCGGATTTTATCGCTGAAATAACGTGCTATTAGCAACGTTTATATCAAAAGCGATAAAATTTCCGGCGATAGCGGTGAAATCCATGAATATCGCTGAGAATACAGCGATATTCACGGATTATCACTAACAGGTTCTAAGCCATTATATCCACCTCCCATTGGATGTGATGGCTAAGAACTGGTCTGAGCAGGCGTAACTTTTTGGAGGTATTCGTGCTTAGCGTGAATATTTCCATCGCTAGGCCTGCATTGATAATAGGCGATAACGATGTTAGCAACTGTTTTCAGTCGCTAACAGTTTGGGTACGCCCACTTTGCATGTCATTAGGAATAAATATCGCTGACATGCAAAGTGGGCCCCAAACTGCTCGCTATCGCTTAAAAGCTGTCGCTAACTGATGTTGGCGACAGCTTGCTAATAGGGCGATGAAATTATCGCCGCTCAGCAGCCAAAAACGGCCGCTAAGGCTGCGATAATGTCATTTTGCCTGCCTTGATAATATGCCCCTAAGTTTCCAAGGCCTCTGTTAATTTAGTTTAGCAATTTTTTGTTGAGCCTGCTCAAGCTCTCCTATAACAACTGATATTATTACTTTTTTTGTGCATTTGGATTTGTGTAAAGCCTCAATGGATAGGAGATGGCTAATGCAGCAGTTAATCAAACCTATGAAATCTTTAAATGCACAAGTGTTTCTACAAGAGCCAGCACGGTTGAAGGTCTTGAGAGGTGGTCAAAAGTATTTTTTCTCTATGGTCAAAGAGGCTAGGAGGCTCTTAGCAAATGGCAAAATGAGAAGGGTGGGAAACATTGAGATGAAACGAATAGTAAATTAACAATTATGAAGAGATTACTAAAATGTCACATCTTCAGGTGCGGGGGTTTTCGGGTGAGGGGGTTTGTTTTGGGGCGACCTGTCTTACTCTGGCTGCAGTTTTAGCAGCTTTTGCAAGGGGGTAATTCCTCTCCTAAGGTACAGGGGTGGGTTGGTGAGTAGGTTCTGGGAAGGGTAAGGTGGGCAAAAACATGGAAAATGAAATTAACAAGACAGGTAGAAAAGAACTAAGTATGAATTTGTTTATAGCAGGGCAGTAGGAAAACGAATCAAAAAGAACAAATACAATGGGCTACATGAAAGGGAAAAGGGAAAAGGGAAAAAGAAATATTTTGATGATGAGTAGAATCAAATGTATCATTTGGAACGTTGCCGGTCTAAATAGTAAACTCAAGAGGCAGCTGGTACGGGAAGAGTTAAAGACATAAAACCTTCAGTTCGCTCTATTAACAGAAACACGTCTTTCTTATAAAGATCGGAAACTCTTAGCACAACTTGGCTATGAAACTATTATTTGCACTTCACAGTCTTGCTCTATTAGGGGAGTGGCTATCTTAAAGCAAAAGGGATTTTGGTGTGTGATACAAAAAACTATGACTGATCGGGCTGGGAGATTGGCAATTGCGCAGGTTGAAATACGAGGCAAAAAGTATGTTATATGTGGTATATATGGTCCTAATGTAGATGAACCATTATTTTTTGATTCTTTAAATTTGGAACTATTAAATTGGGCAGGAGAGAAGCTGATTATGGGGGACTTCAACTGTATTATGGATTATAGTATAGATACTAGTAGACAGACGCCCACCCGCAGAATGTCTAGAACAAGAGCTGCGATAGCGGAGTTGGGACGGTTACAGTTGGTGATAGATTTGTGGAGATACATATATCCTAACATTGCAGGATATACTTATTACTCATCTCCGCATCAGTCATACTCAAGAATAGATATGGCGTGGGTTTCAAACGGGATTGCTACAGCAGCTGATATAATGATATACCCACGTATTAAATCTGATCACAAACCTTTTATGGTAACATTTCAAGCTATAGCAGGAAAAAGATACGCAAACCTTTTACGTTTATAAAATATCTACCCACAGATGAGACTTATATAGAGACTACTAGGAGGCAGCTTGAAATTTTTTACCAGGAAAATAAGGGTTCATCTACACCTATTATAATATGGGATACTTGGAAACCAGTTGTTCGAGGAACGACATTGCAATATGTACTACAGCAAAATGAAAAAAGCAAAACCAAACAGAGGATGCTATTCTGATTATAAGACAGGCTAAAGTGGAACATATAGATTCGGTCCTGTTTGCTTCACCCAATCAGGATGAGCTATTACGAGATCTAATTGATTTGAGGGTGGTGCCAAGAAGGTCTTTAGGGAAAGAATGGTCACAAGATATAATATGTATCGTGCTTTACAGTATGAGTTTGGGGAACATATGGGAAAAGTCCTTGCTCACAAGGTAGCCGATGATCGGGCTAAAACCTATATTAAAGAAATAAAAGTGGCTAATGGGATTACGTACACGGATCCGAAAGAGATTCTAGAACAATTTTCTGTTTTTTATCAGAAGTTATACACTACTGAAACTGTAACAAACGAGGAAGATATACAACAGTATTTTCAAAACATATATTTGCCAAAACTGAAACAAGAAAATACTGTTACCATTGGTAAAGATAATGGACAGTCAAGCACATAAATAAATATATGATGTTTAGCGTGTTTTTTTTTATCCATCGATGTTATCTTCTATGTCCACTAGAGGGCAATATTGAACTGCGAACTTCCATTTCGCACTATAACACGTCCTAGTGGCTAGTTCTTCAACACTCCTCCCAATTTACAAACAGTATCCATTCAAAATATTTATAACAACTAAAAAAAACTAACAAAACCCCCTAAAACAGGTGCATAGTTTATCAATGAGGGACTAATTCTCTCCATAGTAATCAGTTATTTATCGGTGTCTATCCTTCCTTGCTGTTTTATATAAAAAAATATTAAGATTTAAAGCATCTTTATTCTCATCTGTAACCAATATACAACGGGAATATTAAATAAAACGACAAAAAACTAGAGTTCATATAATTATTGGAATATTTTAAGTTATTTAGACGGTGTATATTTAATATGTATAAATAAAAAAATACGAACCAATGTCGTGCGGCCTTTTATACGTGTTGCATGCAGATGAAATACATGAATTTACAGATGAAAGTATTTCTGGGAGTTGTACATCCACTTCTCATGCTGTCATTAGAAAACCATAACGAGAAAAATCATGTTAATATCCTGCCTTTCATATAAGGAAATGGCAGAAAAACGATTTTTCAACCTGCTACAGAGCACTCTGGCAGTGCAACGAGGGCTGGTCTGAGAGGTTAGTGAGTGATTCAGTTTTTTGGGCTGCTTGCAGTATTGGGACGGTTTAACTGATTTTTCCTCTGATATTATCACAAAATGTTCCTGCAGCAAGCCCAAATGCATGCAGTCTCCATACCTTGCAAAACACCTAACCAGAGTCAAGGCTCGGCTGGTACAGGTAAGAGAGGTGAGGCGGGGGCGGGGCAAGGCGGAAAGTCGACAGACTACGTACGGGGTAGGGAAAATAAATAAATAAATAAATAAATAAAACCACTTACGTTGCGCTAGCCGCATCGCCAACTCAGCGATGTGGTGAGCGCAAGGTAAGTGGTTTTATTTTCCCTATCCTGTTGTCTGTAGACTCCGCCTCACCCCATCGGTCTTAACTGTACAGGCCACGACTGACTGCGTGTCTTTAGAAGTGCAGAACTGCCCCGAATGGAAAATGTGGAATGCTCTTTCAGTAATTGGGGTCAGTTTATTTTGGTGCCCTGACCTATTTTGTGTCCAAGTCAGATCCTGCTGCTGGCTTACATTGGAACAGAGTCGCAAAGCTATTATTTGTGAATTTAAGTGTACCGAGTGTAGGAATAGCAGCATTTTGGAGAGCAAACCTGTGTAGAATTGTCTGTTATAAACAGATGTACTCGCACTTAAAATACCATTCATGTGTCAGAATTAGCTGAGTAAACGTGTATCTGTGAATTTCATTTTGGGGACAAGATCAAAAGCTGGCGAACATCCACAAAATTCGAAGGATTGTTAGTAATCAAAAGAAAATGGAGAAGGGCAGTCCTCTGAAGCGATTCCTCACCCTGGAGTCAGGCAATACATTTGTAAGACCAGGAAGAAAGGTTTTCACTAAAAAATGTTGTCGTTTTTCAGTAGCCGACGGTGTCCGGGCAAAGTGGTGAGGCGCGGGGTTGGGGAGGGACCGGGGACGACGGACAAACAAAACAGGTCCTTGCTAGCTTCAGTCCACTGCAGGCACAGGCATGGGCATCCGCAGAAATTTTTCCAAGGGGGGGGCTAACCTGGCAAATGAAGGGGCGTGGCTAATGTTAATCAAAAGGGGCGGGGCTAAAATGGCACACAATCAGGCCAAGCTGAGAAAAGAAAGTGGTGAATTCTGCATTTGAAACTGGACAACAAATAGAGCACACATAAACCCTAAAATTACCCCCCTGGCCCCTTAAAACTCATACATTCCCTGATCCCTAAAATTAGCCCCATGGCTCCCCATAACAAATACCCGCCCTGACCCCTAAAATTGTCCCCCTGGCACCCCAAAACCCATACCTGCCCTGAACCTGAAAATGTTCCCCCTTGCACCCCAAAACCCATACCCACCCTGAACCCTAAAATTACCCCCCCTGGTACCCCAAAACCCATACCCACCATGAGCCCTAAAATTATCCCCTGGCACCCAAAACCCGTACCCACCCTGAACCCTAAAATACCCCTGCCCCCCAAAACCATATCCTCCCTGAACCCTAAAATTATCCCCCTGGCCCCTTAAAACCCATATGCGCCCTGAACCCTAAAATTACCCCCTGGTACCCCAAAACCCATACCCTCCCTGAACCCTACAATTTCCCCCCTAGCACCAAAAACCCATACCCACACTGAACCCTAAAATTACCCCCTGGCACACTAACACCCGCCTAAAACCCTAAAATTACCCCTGGCAACCCAAAACCCATACCCACCCGGAACCCTAAAATTACTCCTGGCCCCCCCCCCAAACTCATACCCACCCTAAACCCTAAAATTACACCCCAGGCCACTTAAAATCCATACCCGCACTGCACCCTAAAATTAGCCCCCTGGTACCCCAACACCCATACCCACTCTGAACCCTAAAATTATCCCCCTGGCACTTCAAAACCCATACCCACACTGAACCCTAAAATTACCCCCTGGACCCCAAAACCCATACCCACCCGGAACCCTAAAATTACCCCCTGGCACCCCAATCCACCCTGAACCCTAAGATTACTCCTTGGCACCCTAAAACACACACCCAACCTGATCCCTAAAGTTACCCCCTGGCACCCCAAAAGCTGAATATTAAGAGCTTACACTACATTTGCATATTCGGAAGGGACTGTCCTCCTTGACGTTTCCATGCATGTAAGTCTAGAACACTGTTCACTTAGAGTAACCTAGATATGCACCCAGTAGGCAATGCTGATGCTGTAGAATGCATTAAAGTTACTTACTGCTGCCCGCTCTTCTGATACAAATCAGTGGAGTCGGGCTGATCAGGAGCACTGTTGTCCTGGCATCCAGCCCCTCCTGAAGGTCTCACTGTGTAGATAGATGTGGGTCAAATGTCTCCTGGTTTCTCCTTGCCAGGGCCTCCTCTACTTCTTGGTCGGTGCCCTTGGATGCAAAAAGAGACAAATCCATGGCCGCTATATAAACTTGCAATTAATTAATTAATTAATTAACTGTTCACCATTCATCTGGTGAGCAGCGCCGTGGATGTGTATCCCATACACGTGCACAGACAGCAGGGGGAAAGGGATGACAGTGCAGGTGACGCTTTTCCTTTGAAAAGTAATTCCTGCTGGCGTCATAGCCCAGGGGTTGATGTCTGTGCACCTGTACAGTTATGCACATCTATACAAGTGCACAGACGCAAACCCTGGGCCATGACGCCAGCAGAAATTCCTATACAAAAGAAAAGCGTCACCTGCACTGGCCATCCCTTTCCCCCTGCTGTGCACATCTTCCAACTCCCACCCCATGCTCATATTCACAACACATCAAGTGCTTAGGTGAAATCCCTGCCTTCAGGCAAGGCTATCACCTCTGTGGCACCAGGCTAAAAGAAAACAAAGGGTGGTGGCAGGGAGGGTCGCTGAAACTGTTCATAGGAGGGCTGGATCGGGCTGGTTCTGGGCCTCTCAGAAGGGTTCATAAAAATCACATTCTCGGATGCTTAGCATTCAACCATGGCTCGTTCTTAGCACCTGGTGGTGGCTCAGATCAAAGTAGGCGCTTTACAAGCGTAATATGCTACACGGAAAAAATACAGAAACACAACATCCGGGAAATCATTAACACTATAAGGGAATTAAATATTAAGTAAAACGTCAAACACAAACAGGAACTAAATTGCTGACATGGATTGCCTTTTGACATGTATTATTTAGAAATCGGTCAGTGTTTATGTCAGAATAAGGGGCATGACGTTAGAGCCCGATAAGGACCCATTGCAACGTCCTCTGCGACCCGGGGGACCTGGCCCATTTAAAGCCCTGGCTGAGGGGTCACTTCAATGTGAGATTTATTTATGTATTATTTATTTATAAAGTTTTATATAGCGCGAGATGAAGGTCAGCAACAAAAGGGCCCCCACATGCAGAAGATTTCTTGAGAAATCCCTGTTCTAGAATGGGGGCTGAGCAGGACGTTTGTGGCGGGGAAGGAGGCTCATGGTTCCTGCGGGCCTTTTAGCGTATCTTTTCTCTGCTAGTGGAGGTGCGTGCTTCAGTTATGCTTCTGGGCTTAAGTCCTGTCCAGATCTGCGCATCCGAGCATTTCACATTGTAAGTACCATGGATGCGTTGGTAAATGCTTTGCAGACACGTTCGGGTGAACTCTGAAATTTTGGTGACGTCATGTGTGAATGCTGCGCCCCGAAGGGAACTCACCAGTTAATGTAGGGTGACCATCTGACATGGTCGCAAATTCAGGATGGTAAGTGTAAAAATTCAGGACAAAGGGTCAAAATTCAGGACAAAAATTCAAGACAAAAATTCAGGACAGAAGGTCAAAATTCAGGACAAATCTTCGGAACAAAAGGTACGTTTTACAGACACATCAGAGAAAGTTGCGCAATAGTATAAAAGTAAGTAAATAGACAACCATTTAGGTACAAGTAAATAAGTTTACATTAGGTTGAGACAATCGTGCACTTCACGTTTTTTTGGTATGCGCACCGCTTCGAGCAACTGTGCAGCTCTTTTTGAGGTATTTCATATGATAATAATCTATTTATATGGTTACCCGCCTGGGTTAGCCAGTCTGATATTTTGTTTACAACTCATGGTCTTGAGCAGACATGTATGGTGAGAAAAGTGCTCAGGAAGGTCTGCTCGGATAGACTTTGTTACTAGCATCTCATATCTGAGTGCCATTGTGAGATGTAACGTGGCACGCAGAGGTGAACCAAAGGGAGGATTGCTGTGATGAACCCTCTACAGGGAAAGCATTATGGGTGTTTAAGCAAATGGAACTTAAAAATATGGAATCTGACTTTGCTTATGGGGGCTTTGCAGAGAGTTGCACTAGCTGACGGAAGTCACAAAGGTGCTTTTCCCTGCAGCTTTTTTAAAGAACGCACTGTCAATAGACTATTACATAGTTTATTTTTGACACCTTGCCTATTGTTACAAACACAATATGCATCTGAAGAACAGCTTATGGTACTCTGAGGCTCTCCCTAAAACCTTACACCTAAAACAAAGCAAACATTTACAATTATTAGTGTAACATTCAAGTGGCAGTTGGGTGTCACTCAAAATGTCGTATGCATGATGAATGGATCCAACACATAAGCACACAGCAAATACAGAATAGTAATACATAGGCAAGGGAGTAGCCAGAAAAGTGAAATACCTCCCACTTTGTACTAAAGCTCTAATGGTACCAAGAAAGCAAAGTAAGTCATCACAACCCTGCCCAGAAGAGCTCTCTTGCCTAGGGATCTAGCCATTCATCCTTCCATCAAACCCCTGACATCCACCATTTCAAATGTACTTTATGTTATCTATTAATTTTTCCATCCACCATTCAGTCTTTCACCATTCATTCTGTCCTTCCATCTGTGTTCCCATCCATATCCAAACCCTTTCAACCATTTGCAAACCTATCCAACGTCTATTCTTCCATCCATCATTTCACTTATCCATCCCTCCATCCACCCTTTCACCCAATCCATCCATCATCCATCCACCCTTTCACCGAATCCATCCATTCACTCTTCCATCCACTCCTTCATCCAACCACTTACCCTTTCACCCATCCAGCCACCCTTTCACTTATCCATCCATCAACCATCCACCCTTTCACCCAATCCATCCTTTCACTCATCCATCATCCATCCACCCTTTCACCCAATCCATCCTCTCTCATCCACCCACTCTTCCACTCATGAAATCAATTCACTCATCCATCCAACCATTTACCTTTTCACCCAAGCCACCCTTTCACTCATCCATCCACTATTCCACCCATCCATCTATTCAGTCATCCATCCATCCATTCATTCACCCTTTCACTTTTTAATTCATGAATCCATCCATCCTTTCTCTCATCCATCCACCCATTCACTCGCCCATCATCCACCCTTTCACTCATCAATCCATCCTTTTACTGATCTATCTTTCATAATTGGTGGTGTGAAGGGTGGGAACCCCCAGAACAGCACACACATGTGCGCACTACTGTTCTTTCACATCCCCTACCTTTCCAATCCCAATCCAGGTGAACATGGCACAGAAGAGAACATGAGGTGCTGCAAAATGCAGGGAAGACAGCTTGTGTTGCATCTCATAAAATCAAGGCTTTGGCTGTAATGAACGTACCACAATCACCCTCTGGGCACACACCACTTCCGGTACCTTGGGGATGAGATTGCAATGTTTCTCAGGGACTCTGGGGCTCGACTGCGGTATTGAAATGCAGCCTTACGAGATGCAGGACAGCAGTGGAGATCGCGCTGCTCCTCCTTTACAGTACCTTTAAAGTGAACCTAATTGATCTCCTTCATGCCCCGAATTTCGGCGCTCACACACCAGTATTGTACATGCCTGCAAGAGTGCGAGCTCTTCAAAGGCTCGTCACGATCAGCTGGATTGGCCCACACACCTAGACATAAAGATCAGGTTGTTAGCAAGGTGCTTTCTCAGCTCAAACTGACCATTGTCATTCTGTACGGGATAATCAGCCACAGACAGAATGACAATGGGCGGGAGGGGTTGCGAGGAGGAGTACAGGAAGTTGAGGCCTCTGGCAGGGCACAGCTCTGCTCCCTGCAGGTCCTAGAATTATAGACAAATGGCGTCCGTAAAAGCATGGGCGTCTGCAGGGGGGGGCAAGGAGGGGTGCTCCGGGGGGGGGGGGGGGGCAAGCGCCCCTCCTTGCCCCCCCCTGCGGACGCCCATGGGCACAGGCTTCCAGACTCCCTTGCAGCCATTCCTGAACAGGATTGACTTGTGCATCCTCAATTTGTACTTCTAGTGAGACTGGGAGCCTGTGCCTGCTGTCTCCAATCCAGCAGTGCAGCTCGGGTTGGAAACAGCTTCAATGCGCATGTCATAGGTGCACTGAAGGCAGTGTGTGAAACCACTTCCGAGTGGCTGTCATCCCCCGGGTCGCCCCCAAAGACTGGGCTGGGAAACAAAATGAACAACAATAATAAAACCTGGTTTATTAATGTTTTATTAATATTATTTTTTTTAGGGTGCTGGGGGGGTGGAGATCCTCCGCCATAGCGGAGGAGCCGCCACTGTCATATCACACAATGGGGAACCTCCCTGCTTTATGTAAAACATGCTTAGCAGGACATATTGTGGTTAACTTGCTGCACAGAGCACTTGATTGAGGAAAGCTACGGACAGTGGTGACATGGAAGACTTGGAGGGATGATTTTAAGTAATCAGGTCACTGAAGTCTCATTCATCTTCCTTGTCACAATCCTTGCTCTTTTAGGACAATAGCAGCATTACTCAGAGCGCTTGAGGTGGGACCACACCAGCGATGTACAATGAACCCCAAGGCTGCTACTTTTCTCTTAAAAAAACTAAACAAAACGTCCATCTGTGCATGTTTTGCTGTTCTGGGACAGCCAAGAGATGAGGAATGAAAAAGAATTGTATACAATTGTCAAGATTCTTTTGTTACATATCAATAATCTCTTTGGTTGTTCTAATAATCATTCTGAAACGATTTCCACAACCCTCAAATACTTTTCAACATAGGGGCATATTATCAAGGAACGGCGTGAACATTATCGCCACTTTAGTGGCAGGAAACTGCCTCTAAAACGGCGATAATGGGCTTGATAATATACCATAGAGAATTCCAATAGAAGCCCATGTTAACACCAAAACATGGACTTCTATTGGAATTCTCAAGGGCATATTATCAAGCCCATTATCACAGCTTTAGCCTAGGTTTCCTGCCGCTAAAACAGCGATCATTTTAACGCCGTTCCTTGATAATATGCCCCTAAGTTCTTCGTGTTTGCAGTTTTAAGATAATGTCACAGAAGTGAGCAAATATCGCATTTAATTACTTTTTTGCAATATTTTTACAAACCAGGACATAAAAATACGGACCAGGCAGTATAAAGCAGTCAGGTGGCAACCCCGCAACACCATCGCATGTTGCTGACCAGATTGTCACATTCTCCTGTACTGCTGGTAGGAGAACCAGCCAGGGCTGCCAGGAACGCCAGGAGTGGACCACTGAAGCCCTCAATACAAGGAATGATGTGGGTGGCGTTAACCCACACTAGAGGAATCTGCAAATGGATGAAGCAGCCCAGCAGAAAGCAAAGGGAGAGCCCAGGCCCAAATGACACCTTTCTAAAATTCATCGGGGGCCACAGAAACTGAAAAGGGAAGTCAAAGCAAGCACACGATTCTCGGAGCAACAATAGGACTTCACACTTATGACATGATTCTGTGAAGGTCTAGACTTAACAATGACTTCGATAGTCCCAAAAAACTAAGGCAAACTACTTTCAGGGCTCAAAAAGTCCCGCAGGAAAAACTAGGGAAGAATTAAAGGAATTATTTTTATACAAAGCAGAGAAGACCCTTAAGGAGCTTCAAGAATCGGAAAGATCAGCAACCATGAACATAGGGGAGACACGTAGGGGGAATTCTTTCGACAGAGGAATCAATCTCCAGTCAGTCATAAGTGTCACTGACAGTAGAACACATATTTGTTTAACAGTTTTGGGATTCTGTATTAAAACAATTTGCAATAAACAAGACCAGCTACAGCAATATTAGAGCAGATAATATAAAAAGCATAACTTGAGGATAGTTTATGCTAAGACTAGGTAGGAACTTCATAATTGCCGACATGTAAAAAAATCAAATCTGTTTTAGTAGTTTTCTGAAGAATAGGTGGAAGGGCTGGGAAGTTTGGGTTCTGTGCGTAATGCCAGAAGTCTAGACCAGCAATCGCTTTGGCAGACTGGGACTTATTTTTCATGATCAGGCTTTGAACTAGAGCAAGAGAAAGACTGTAAAACAAATACAAACCTAACCCATAACTTCAACAGCACGTACAGACAGTAGAAAAACAGAACCTCCCTGCACTGAACTCCCACTTTATCAAAATCCGGACTACCAAGCAACCACACCATGTGTCTACCTCATACAACTTGCCTACATGCAGGCCTAGACAACCAGATACTACTGCTTTGAACAAACCCAACCTCAAGAAAAGAATCACATAGAACATTGATGAGATCAGGAAAATGAGAACAGAACTCTGACGTCCTACAATGTAAATGGAGAAAATCCCAGGAGGAGAAAGGCAACGTTGTTCTGTAATAGAGCTAAAAGCAGCACTCAAACTAAGCAAATACAACAATACTCAACATGCATAACGGATGCAGACTGCCCATCGAATTAACCACAATTGAACCTGACAGAATTCTGCAACCCAGACTGGTGTAACTCAGAGATCCCATGTTCTCAAGCCTTCTGCAATTATACCTAATGGGGGGATATACTCAAGAATGTATGATAATTACAGCTAAATTAGCTTAACGCAACTCTTTACATCGCAGTCTATCGCAAAAAATAACTCTGTGCTAATGTGGTATTCTCAACACTGCGATACCATGCGATGGTCTCACAATAACGCGTCAAATGATAGCGTTAAAATCATCGTGACACTGCAAAAACGCGAAACACGAACGCAAAAATAATAGCGATGTCCCAAACCGCGATACAAAAATCAGCAATAACCAGCAACAGGCCTGCACTTCCCACGCGCCATGTGGGAAAATGCACCAGAAAAGCAGAGAAAAAAAGGGAGAAAAAAGAAACCAACTAGCACCATGGAAGCACCCGGACTGAGTGCAGAGGCCAATGCGAACCCCACAAGTCCCACAGACCACCATCAAGGAACCCTGGGGTAGGGGAAGGCAAAGGAGAAGAGGAAGACAGGGTCAGTCCGCAGGAAAACCGGATATTCCTCACAGAGGAGATAGAACACTAACAACAACCGTTCGTCACCTCTATTGTGTCATTGGCAACACAAATGGAAACATGCCAGTCAATCGTGAACCACATGAATGCAGTCGGAGTGCCGAGGAGGTCAATGGAGGAGGTCAAGAGGCGCTGGAATGATGTGAAAAGCCAAACCAAGCAGAAACCTGCTGCCAACAGGAAGGCAGCCACAGCGACTGGAGGTGGTAGTCCTGCGCCACAGGAAGAGCTGGAGGAAATGGTGGCCATAGTCATCAGTTCGAAGACGGTGCAAGGAGTTGGGAGTTCGGACACAGCTCTATTTGACCTGACACAACATCAACGGGGTGAGTAACGTCCAGGGACTGGGGGAACGGGGGGAGATGGGCACAATGGCACACATGCATAATCATGTGTAGCACACTGTACACCCACAATGACCCTGGATCATGTCCCTGATCCCCGTGGCACACTGCAGCACACATACAAACACCAAGTAGGTCCTCATCCACCATGTGCCCAAGGGGTCCCACCCCACACATCACCAATCTCACAACCAACACATGCACACGTGCGAAACACAGCAAAGATGCATATTTGTGAGCCACACTGACAAGGCAAGTGACACTACATGACGATCAGCATGGCTGCATTACAATCATGGTGACATGGTGCACCCCACAACACTGAGGTGGCTGAGTGTAGACCACACCTGGAAAGGAGCAGGTTACACTCTGACACATCAACGTGCACAAACAACCCCTGACGTCAACAATACATCTGCAGACAAACAATGTACAAGAGAACAAAATCCGTCCAAGTGCACAAATGACCCAAGTCGCCAACATCTCAGCACTGTAAAACCACAAAAGTCAAACGCACACCGTCTCAAAGAGATAAGGGGCAGCAAAATCATTGGTGCAGGGGCAAACCCACCACAATGCAGCACACACACATAGCAATAACAGCACATCAACATTGATGACAATGTGGTACAAAGTGTAACACATACACTGCAGAACAGAGGACACAACTGGGTCCGCTTGTGCGTTGAAACTGGCCATTCACATCTGACATAGGAAACTGTGAGGATGAAAATGTACGTGTACAACCTCACATGCATGAAGTAGTCCACATGTCCACTGTCCTGCATCACATAGTCTGCTCCTCCCAAACAGTCACAATGTACATTGGCATGCAGTCTGTATGTAAACGTGAACAATGCATCAACATACATGTCAACTCAATGTCAAAGTGCATCCCCCTTCACATTGCAGAGGGACAAACAACACCTCCAGCAGAGCAGACCAGATAACTCATCTGTGATGCTGAAGAGGACCTCCACACCTTCGACACTGACGTCCTACAACAGTTCATGGACATTTAGTCAACCCCCCTCCAGGAGCAAGGCAGCCCAGCTGCATTGAGGAGGTCCCACCCCCTGCATAGACCACATAGCTGGAAGCACCCACCACCACGACTGGCTCCCAGCACCCCACCGAAGCACACATCGCATTCCAAGGCCAGGTGTCAGACTGACAGAAGGAGGTGGCCAAACAGGTGCGGGTAGGGTTCGACCTCATGGAACCGGAACTAGATCACATACGTGGGTGTCTAAGTCCGATCAGGGACCACTTACACTCCCCAACGGAGACCCACACTGCAACAGAGAAACATGCATTTGAACTTTTCCAGTACTGAATCACGCCCAGAGCCCCAGGATATTCATTCACACCCCCACGCTGAACTTGCGCATGCTGGCCCAGTCTACTCCTCTTACGTACTGATTGGGGGACGACTCATCTACATGTCCAAGGTCTTACCCGCTGCCTACGGTGACATGTTTTCGTCTGCTGTACACAGCACAATGTAATGTTGTAGGGCCCGGGCCCCTCATGCATACATTATGACCTAACGGACACACTCAGATAGTTTGTACACCCGGCACCTTTATTGCCAGGGTCACATGTACAGTGATGCCTGTGCTGGATGTATGTGGGGTGAGTGTAAGCCAGCCCTCGTGGAGTGGTTGGTGCTGGCAACCACTTGAACAGTGATCACAATTAAAGCAGAAACAGAAAACACCAGCATAACAGAAACAACTGCGAAGCATCATGGTGGTAGCCGGAGCAAGTACAGAGGTCACACAATATGCAATCAGAAGAGTCCGTGAGTTGCAGTGCACTGATATTGGGGCACCAGAGCTGAGTGTGCTCATGTGAACACATTGTCTAGCATTGTGTCCTTTCTGGATATTCCTGCTGCAGCTGCAGTGGGGTGTGTTACACCTGCATCATCTTTCTCATCATCGTCCCAGGTCTTCCACACTGCCTGAGGTGACATTGCTGCGTGAGCTGTCCACAGCACAGAACTTAATCAGAAATGGACCATGATTTGTGGTGCACTGAATTAGTGGCACCTGAAGAGCTGAGCAGGGTATCAAGCTGATGATGGCACCCACGACAGGTGTGAGCAACTCTGATAGTCTGGCAGTAAGACACTTCCGACTCTGGCACCTGTTGTTTGGAGTTGGTCCTGGTGGTGGTGGCGTGTGCATCCTGCGGTGATGCGACGTCCGGGCAGGTCAGGATTCGATTTGATGTGTGAGTTCAGGTGGACCGCAGTTAAGGCCGAAGGCAGCAGACAGCGCAGGGCCACAGACACATGGCATTGATGACCCCCTCCATTGACCCAGAGGCCATCCAATATTCTATCAGACAGGATCCATGACTTGAGCTGCACAGAGTTAGTAGCCCCTGATGCACTGCGGCCGGTACAGGTACACCGCCACGGGACAGTGACTTGCGATGCACTGAGGTAGGGCCACGCGAGCTGAGCGGGTTCTCGTTGATGTCTAAGGTGAATGTAGCGGAGGGTTGCGGGGGACAGTGGAAGGTGTCCTCCTGGGCATGATGCAGAGGGCAGAAGCCGGCAGGAAGCGGCAAATGGAGGAGTGGAATGCTACAGCCTCGTTTTTACCACCAAGTCAGTATCACCAACATGATGATGAAGACAACCTCCAGTCCATAGACTCAGTCGCCACCAAAGTTCAACCAGAAAGTGTCCATGAATGTCGGGGCACAGACTTAGTGGCACCGGAGCTGAAAGGGGATGCAGTCTGCGATGAGGCCTGTACACTGATATAAACTCTACCATAAATAAATCAAGACTGAGTCCCAAATGTGTGACCTATTCGACCGCAGTGTAGGCCCGAAGCAGCAGTCAGCCACTTATCGTTGGCTCCCTATGCACAGAGTTAGTGACACCAGAGTAGTTGTTGGCAGTGTTCAAACTCTCCGTAACGATGATCCTTTTCTCCTCCGGACTCAAATGCGTCTTCCTCTTACACCTCTCCTCGCGTGCAATGATATTGTTAGATTTGGGGGTCTCTAGTTGGCAAAGGTAGGTACCTTTGCCCAAATGGGGACCCTTGCGTCTAGTCAGGGTAAGGGGGTACACTCCTAAAATAACCCCTGCTCACCCCCTTGGTAGCTTGGCACGAACAGGCAGGCTTATCTCAGCGATTCAGAAAAGGGGGTGGTGATGAACAGAGTGTCTGAATTAAGCAGACCACTCTTACCCAGTCCAAAGATCAGGGCTTGATCCATCACCGTTATTTATCTCACTGCACCATCCCAGCTCAGAACATGGCTATATGCAAATCAGTCTGTCCCTGGCCCAGTGCATCATGGGAACAGGGCAGACTAAACTACCAAGCCAATTCTTCACCAGAAAGGAGACAAGCTACCGGGGACCGGTTTCTGGCATTTCAGCCGTCTTCGGCCCGGCTTGCTTGAATCCTGATGGTGCAGTGAGAAAGGGACTCATGTCTGAGTATACCCTGCCACACCTATAGTGGCCAAAAACGATTCAGAAAAGGGGGTGGTGATGAACAGAGTGTCTGAATTAAGCAGACCACTCTTACCTAGTCCAAAGATCAGGGCTTGATCCATCACCGTTATTTATCTCACTGCACCATCCCAGCTCAGAACATGGCTATATGCAAATCAGTCTGTCCCTGGCCCAGTGCATCATGGGAACAGGGCAGACTAAACTACCAAGCCAATTCTTCACCAGAAAGGAGACAAGCTACCGGGGACCGGTTTCTGGCATTTCAGCCGTCTTCGGCCCGGCTTGCTTGAATCCTGATGGTGCAGTGAGAAAGGGACTCATGTCTGAGTATACCCTGCCACACCTATAGTGGCCAAAAACGATTCAGAAAAGGGGGTGGTGATGAAGAGTGTCTGAATTAAGCAGACCACTCTTATCCAGTCCAAAGATCAGGGCTTGATCCATCACCGTTATTTATCTCACTGCACCATCCCAGCTCAGAACATGGCTATATGCAAATCAGTCTGTCCCTGGCCCAGTGCATCATGGGAACAGGGCAGACTAAACTACCAAGCCAATTCTTCACCAGAAAGGAGGCAAGCTACCGGGGACCGGTTTCTAACATTTCAGCCGTCTTCGGCCCGGCTTGCTTGAATCCTGATGGTGCAGTGAGAAAGGGACTCATGTCTGAGTATACCCTGCCACACCTATAGTGGCCAAAAACGATTCAGAAAAGGGGGTGGTGATGAACAGAGTGTCTGAATTAAGCAGACCACTCTTACCCAGTCCAAAGATCAGGGCTTGATCCATCACCGTTATTTATCTCACTGCACCATCCCAGCTCAGAACATGGCTATATGCAAATCAGTCTGTCCCTTGCATATAGCCAAGTTCTGAGCTGGGATGGTGCAGTGAGCTAAAAAACGGTGATGGATCAAGCCCTGATCTTTGGACTGGGTAAGAGTGGTCTGCTTAATTCAGACACTCTGTTCATCACCACTCCCCTTTTCTGAATCATTTTTGTCCACCATAAGCGTGGAAGGGTATACTCAGATGTGAGTCCCTTGCTCATTGCACCATCAGGATTCAAGCAAGCCGGGCCGAAGACGGCTGAAATGCCAGAAACCGGTCCCCGGTAGCTTGTTTCCTTCCCAGTATAAGAATTGGCTTGGTAGTTTGGTCTGCCCTGTTCCCATGATGCACTGGGCCAGGGTCAGACTAATTTGCATATAGCCAAGTTCTGAGCTGGGATGGTACAGTGAGCTAAAAAACGGTGATGGATCAAGCCCTGATCTTTGGACTGGGTAAGAGTGGTCTGCTTAATTCAGACACTCTGTTCATCACCACCCCCCTTTTCTGAATCATTTTTGTCCACCATAAGCGTGGAAGGGTATACTCAGATGTGAGTCCCTGCTCATTGCACCATCAGGATTCAAGCAAGCCGGGCCGAAGACGGCTGAAATGGCAGAAACCGGTCCCCGGTAGCTTGTTTCCTTCCCAGTATAAGAATTGGCTTGGTAGTTTGGTCTGCCCTGTTCCCATGATGCACTGGGCCAGGGTCAGACTAATTTGCATATAGCCAAGTTCTGAGCTGGGATGGTGCAGTGAGCTAAAAAACGGTGATGGATCAAGCCCTGATCTTTGGACTGGGTAAGAGTGGTCTGCTTAATTCAGACACTCTGTTCATCACCACCCCCCTTTTCTGAATCATTTTTGTCCACCATAAGCGTGGAAGGGTATACTCAGATGTGAGTCCCTTGCTCATTGCACCATCAGGATTCAAGCAAGCCGGGCCGAAGACGGCTGAAATGCCAGAAACCGGTCCCCGGTAGCTTGTTTCCTTCCCAGTATAAGAATTGGCTTGGTAGTTTGGTCTGCCCTGTTCCCATGATGCACTGGGCCAGGGTCAGACTAATTTGCATATAGCCAAGTTCTGAGCTGGGATGGTGCAGTGAGCTAAAAAACGGTGATGGATCAAGCCCTGATCTTTGGACTGGGTAAGAGTGGTCTGCTTAATTCAGACACTCTGTTCATCACCACCCCCCTTTTCTGAATCATTTTTGTCCACCATAAGCGTGGAAGGGTATACTCAGATGTGAGTCCCTTGCTCATTGCACCATCAGGATTCAAGCAAGCCGGGCCGAAGACGGCTGAAATGCCAGAAACCGGTCCCCGGTAGCTTGTTTCCTTCCCAGTATAAGAATTGGCTTGGTAGTTTGGTCTGCCCTGTTCCCATGATGCACTGGGCCAGGGTCAGACTAATTTGCATATAGCCAAGTTCTGAGCTGGGATGGTGCAGTGAGCTAAAAAACGGTGATGGATCAAGCCCTGCTCTTTGGACTGGGTAAGAGTGGTCTGCTTAATTCAGACACTCTGTTCATCACCACCCCCCTTTTCTGAATCAGGCTTATCTCAGCGGCAGTGTGTAAAGCATTTGTGAACACATACAGTAACCCAGCGACAACACTACAGATGGACACCACACAAGTTGTAGCATAAAAATAAGTATTTTTATATAGACTTAATACAAGACTACAAATGACAAAAATCAAAAATACTGTACTTTAAAAATGGTAGAAATAGCTTTGCTCTCTTTAGTTGTAAAAATGCAACACTTTGAGTTCAATGTACCTTTGGATGCGTAACACTATACAATGAAAGTGTTGCAGGGAAGGTGATGCGTTGGTTCCTTACCTGCAAGAACGGTGATGCGTCGGGTCTCTACTGATGCGTAGGGGATGCGTCAGTAATTCTCGGCGTGGGGAGGTGATGCGTCGGTTCTTACTGCGCTTCTGTGGCGATGCGGCTGGCAATGCCATGATGCGATGAAGATCCGGTGCAATGAAACAAAAATGGCATCTTCTCCTTGATGCAACACGATGTGTGACGCCCAACGGCTGTGCGGCGACTCAACGATTCTTCTGAGCCGCGAGAGGTCCTGCGACAAGCTTCCCGGTGATGCGGCGGGGTCTGATGAGACGTTGATCCTCTTCTCCGGCGATACAAGGCGCTTCGGTGACGAAGCGACAGCTGCAGCGGCAACATGCTTTCCGAGCGATGTGACGACAGCGGCTGCGACGGTGACACGCTTCTCCGATAATGCAGCAGCGACTTGTGCGACGTCGATCCTCTTCTCTGGCGATACGAGGTGCTTCTGCGTTATGAAGCGACAGCGGCAGCAGCAACGACACGCTTCTTCTTCGTGAGTCGCGCTTCCAGCTTCTTGCGACACGCAGTCCCTCAGAAAGCCCAACACAACTGCAGGTACAACCAAAGAACTCTTGGGGAGCTGGTGGGCGAAGTCTGTTGTCCCTGAGACTTCAGCAGGAGGCAAGCTCTATCTCAAGCCCTTGGAGATACTTCACAAGTTGAATAAAAGTAGCACAAAAGTCCTTTCTCCTCTCTTTGGCAGTCAGGCAACCTCTGCAGGTCAATCCCTCACGCTTAGGGATAGTCTCGCCTCAGCCTCTCTGCTTCCTGTCCTCAGCAAAGGTTTCTTCTTGTTTCCCAAAAGTGATTTAAAGTTCTGGGGTTTGGGTCCCCTCTTTTATACTCGCTTTCCCTTTGTTCTCTGAAGGCAGAGTGGCCTTTGCCTGGTCAGTCATGGAGCACTTTTTTGACAAGACTCCTTCTTCCCTTTCACAGTGTACGCCAGGGACATCAGATGCACCACAGGAGGTGGAGCCAGCATTGTGGAGGGAAGGCAGAGCCCTATTCAGGTCTAAGGTGCAACTCCTCCCTCCCATCTGCATGCAGATCTCTCTATTCAGCCCTGTGCTGACTCACCCTGTCTCCTGGAATCCCCCATCTCCTGTCACTCAAACTCCAGACAAGGAATACACAACCTAGCAGAGGCAGGTTTGGATGGCAGGCATGGTAAGAGGACATCCTACTTACCCCTCATAGGTTTCTCAAGAGCCATAATCATGCCTTTTAGGGTTTGGTTGAATCTCTCAACCAACCCATTTCCTTGGGGGTGGTAAGGAATGGTAAACTTGTAGGGTACCCCACTCTCCTTCCACAGGGACTTCATATACTTAGAAATGAAGTTTGTATCTCGGTCAGACACTACCTCTCTAGGGAACCCCACTCGGGAGAAAATTCCCATCATTGCCAGTCCCACTACGGGGGCCGTCAACGTCCTTAGAGGTATGGCTTCCGGGTACCAGGTGGCATGGTCCACCAAGACCAGGAGGAACCTGTTGCCCATGGCTGTCTTGGGGTCCAGTGGCCCCACAATGTCAATACCCACCCGATCAAAGGGGGTACTGACCACAGGGAATGGCTGGAGAGGAGCCTTCTGCCTCCTCCCACTCTTTCCACTTGCTTGGCAAGTCTGACCGGTCCTTCAATGAGTGTCTGAACTCTGGCGCATTTTGAGACAATAAAAGTGGGTGACAAGCCTCTCAAAGGTCTTGTCCTGCCCCAAATATCCTGCTAACGGCACATCATGAGCCATCCCCAGTAGAAAGGCTATGAAGCGCTGGGGTACCACCAGCACACAGGCTGAACCAGGCTCAGCAACCTTATGCTCAGTATACAGGAG
The DNA here is from genome assembly GCF_964263255.1 of Lissotriton vulgaris. Classification (NCBI taxonomy): domain Eukaryota; kingdom Metazoa; phylum Chordata; class Amphibia; order Caudata; family Salamandridae; genus Lissotriton; species Lissotriton vulgaris. Next base: position 883,035,000 of record NC_141693.1, read on the forward strand.
ATCATTCTCCCAGTAGATCCAATGTGATCCAGACTGATCACCCGCTGCTTGGTCTGCAACCTGCTGCCGCAGACCCACATAGAGAAGGGCATTCCTTCTGCTCCTTGCAGAACTCTTCCCTGGAGGGTCCTCCTTTCTGCTGCCAATGGGTCAGCTCAGGAAGGTCCTCCAGTTCAGCTACCTGTTCCCTTGTAGGCTCCAGGGCATCCCCCTCAGGGTCTGCCATCTCCTTTTTCTGTGGGAACTTCGGGCCGGTTTCCCATGCCGCCTGCCTCTTCTCTTTAAGGCAGGCACCAGGGCCCCCCCTCTTGTGCTCCAGGTCCTCTTGAACACCCTTACTAGCTGGCTGCCATGGACCGTGTGGTCACACACACCCAGTCAGGCAGGCCAACATCTCCAAATGATCACTTCGCTCCACCTTAGCCCAAGGTGAGCTCTCCAAATCGTTCCCTAACAAACAGTCAACAGGCATGGCTGGCCTCACAGCTACTTGAAGAGTACCAGAGGACCCCCCCCCCCCCACTCAAAGGGAACCTGAGCCACCTTGCAGTGGCTCTCTGTGTCATCAACAGCAACAACTGGGTAAAATGCATTGGGGACAACCTGCTCTTCAGACACCAGGTGACACCTGACAGCTATCACACTGGCTCCTGTGTCTCGAAGATCCTCCACTCTATGGGCATTGATGGTAACCCAATGCCTGTACATCTTAGTGTTATCAGGCAGTTGGGTCCTAGGGACCACCTCACAGTCTCCTAAAGAGACAAGGGACATCTCTGCGGGACCCCACCCACCTTGGACTCCCATCTCCTCCCCCAGGGCTACACTTACCATCTGCTGGGGTGTAGCACCAGTGGGTACCGTCTACCTGTTGGGCCCCTTTCTTCTTCTCAGGGGGAGGCTGAGAACCCTTCTCTTGGTTCCCTTGGGAATTACTTTGGGGCCCTTTCTGTAAGTCCCTCTGTTTACCCTTGTCCCCCCCACTCTTCTGCTGGGGACTCTGCCCACGTTTGGATGAGTCTCCCAAGTGACCCTTGTGGACCTGGGTGCTCACCCAGCGGTCCGCCTCCTCAGCAAGCTTCCTAGGGTTAGTCAGCCTGCTATCAAACAGGTGCTGGCCGAGCTCTGGAAAACAATTACTTGACAATTACTTGCAATTAAATCAAAGTGCCCCTTAAATCATTAACTTTGCTACCCTTCACCCAACCATCCAATGCTCTGCAAAGAAAGTTAAATTTTCTACCTATTTGCTTGACTCTACCTTCTTGCAATTTCTAAACCTCTGTCTATATAATTGAGGAGTCACCCCATACCTGGACATCAATGCATCTTTCATGTGGCTATAAGAATTATGGACTTCAGGGGGCAAGTCTAACAGTGTATCCCGCCCCTCACTAAGGAACCGCCCCACAACCCCGCTCCCCAATCCTTCTAAGGGAGCCGGTAGGAAGACATTGCTACCTCATAGGCCTTAAACCACTGCCCAATGTCATCATTTTGATAAAACTCTTTCACCACATCTTTAGGAATATACACCCTAGCTTCTACAGGCATGGACTGTGTGCTGCCACCAGAGGGAGTCATTTCTAAGCTCCTTGCTGTCAATTCCATCTCCCTCAAACTTTTCTCATGATCCAGTTGCATTCTCTTTTCCTCTAGGGCCAATATCCTATTCTCTAACTCCAGTTGCCCACCCAACTTGAGCTTGGCCAGCTCCATTTCATGCATCCTACACTCCTTCCTGTCCTCTAACTCTTCTGGGGACAGACCTTTGGCAGAAACACTGCTTCCTGCTGGGGAGATAGCTCTCCTCCCCACTTGTCCCAATGGCCCATTCGGCCACTCCTCTGCATTCTCAGCCCCCTCCTCATTCTCAGGGGTATTTTTTGCTTCGACCCAGGCCCTCAGCGTCTTTTGGAACTCATCCTTCTTAGAGAGACCGGTCATTGCAACTTTAAATTTCCTGCAGAAGTGCTTTAGCTGTTTAACATTGTAGCATTCTAGTCTCTCCTCCTCCCAATCAAAATCAACAGATGCTATGGATGCTGTTTTATCCATGGTGGTTAAACTTGGCAGTTCTTGGCAAAAACAAAAAATCCCAGGAAAAACAATATACCCAAATGTATGTGGTTGCGTTTGGTCTGCACTCACTAGCAGTGTTCACCAATCACTGTATATGAGTCACAAATCCAATTCCAAATCTTCACCGCTGACCACCAATGTTAGATTTGGGGGTCTCTAGTTGGCAGAGGTAGGTACCTTTGCTCAAATAGGGACCCTTGCGTCTAGTCAGGGTAAGGTGGTACACTCCTAAAATAACCCCTGCTCACCCCCTTGGTAGCTTGGCACGTGCAGGGCAGCTTATATCAGAGGCAGTGGGTAAAGCATGTGTGAACACATACAGTAAACCAGTGCCAACACTACAGATGGACACCACACAAGTTGCAGTATAAAAATAAGTATTTTTATATAGACTTAACACAAGACCACAAACGACAAAAATCCACAATACTGTACTTTAAAAATGGTAGAAACCGCTTAGTTCTCTTTAGATGTAAAAATCCGACACTTTGAGTCCAATGTACCTTTGGATGCGTAACGCTATACGACAAAAGTTTTGCAGGGAAGGCGATGCGTTGGTTCCTTACACGCAAAAATGGTGATGCGTCGGGTCCCTACTGATGCGTAGGGGATGCGTCGGTCCTTCTCGGCGTGGGGAGGTGATGCTTCGGTTTCTTACACCGCTTCCATGGCGATGCGGCTCGCAACGCCGTGATGTGATGAAGATCCGGTGCAATGAAACAAAAATGGCGTTTTCTTGATGTGACACGATGTGTGCATGCCCGATGGCCCTGCGGTGACTCAACGTTTCTTCTGAGCCGCAACAGGCCCTGTGACAAGCTGCCTGGTGATGCGGCGGCATCTGATGCATAGGTGATCCTCTTCTCTGGCGAGGCGCTTCGGCGACAATGCGACAGGTGCAGCGGTGACACGCTTTCCCAGGGATGCGACGACAGCGGCTCTGGCGGTGATACACTTCTACGATGATGCAGCATCGTCTGGTGCGACGTTGATCATCTTTTCCGGCGATGGAAGGTGCTTATGCATTGCAAAGCGGCAGCAGCGGCGTCACGCTTCTTCTATATGAGTTGCGCTTCCAGCTCTTTGCAACACACAGTCCCTCAGAAAGCCCAATTCAACTGCATGCACTTCCAAAGAACTCTTGTGGAGCTGGTGGGTGAAGTCTGTTGTCCCTGAGACTTCAGCAGGAGGCAAGCTCTATCTCAAGCCCTTCGAGATACTTCACAAGTTGAACGAAAGTAGCACAAAAGTCCTTTCTCCTCTCATTGGCAGTCAAGAAACCACTGCAGGCCAATCCCTCATACTCAGGGATAGTCTCTCTTCAGTCTCTCTGGCTCCTCTCCTCAGCAAAGGCTTCTTCTTGTTTCCCAAAAGTGATCTAAAGTTCTGCGGTTTAGGTCCCCTCTTTTATACTCATTTTCCCTTTGTTCTCTGAAGGCAGAGAGGCCTTTGCCAAGTCCAAACTAGTTCTGGCCAGTCCTGGAGCACTTTGTTGACAAGACTCCTTCCCTTTCACAGTGTAGGCCAGGGACATCAGACGCACCATAGGAGGTAGAGCCAGCATTGTAGAGGGAAGGCACAGCCCTATTCAGGCCCCAGGTGCAACTCCTCCCTCCCATCTGCATGCAGATCTCTCTATTCAGCCCAGTGCTGACTCACCCTATCTCCTGGAATCCCCCAGCCCCTGTCACTCAAACTCCAGACAAGGAATATACAACCTAGCAGAGGCAGACTTGGATGGTTAGACAAGAAAATACCCACTTTCTAAAAGTGGTATTTTCAAACACAGAATGTTAAAACCAACTTCACTAAAAGATGTATTTTATCATTCTGAGTTCAGGCATACTAAACTCGAATTTCTACCTAGTTCCCTGAGTCAGTTAGGATTATAAGGTGTTATAATGAACTGCCCATTCTGGCCTATAGGGAACAGGTAGCCTTGCAATAGTGAAAAATGAAAATGGCTGTAATTCACTATTAGGACATGCCACACACACCAGGGCATGTCCTACCTTTTACCTACAATGCACCCTACCATTGGGACTACCATAGGGGTGAATAACATGCAGAAAAGGGAAGGTTTAGAGACTGGCAAGTGGGTGCACTTGCCCAGTCAAAATGGCAGTACCAGACCTCACACAGGCTCTGATGTGGCAGACCTGAGACACACTTTTACAGGCTGCTTCTGTGGGGGGCACAACCAGTGATGCAAGCCCACCAGCAGTATTTGGTTTACAAGCCCTGGGCACACTCAGTTCAATGTACTAGGGTCTGATAAGTGAATCAAACCAGCCAATCATGGAGTCACTAATCCATACATCAATTTACCATAGGGAGTACTTGCACTGTGGCACTGGATAGCAGTGGCACAGTGCCCAAAGCATCTATAACCAGCAAAAACACATGAGACAACAGCAAAAATGGAAGGGAGACCCACGCCAAGGTGCCAGGTCTAACAGATATGAACTCTGCCATTGAGAAATCAAGACTCAGTTCCAAATGTGTGACCTACTTGACCGCCGTGTGGGCCAAAGGCAGTAGTCAGCGAGGGACCACAGAAACGTGTGGTTGGAATGCTATACACAGACATGGTGGCACCACATCGAAGGGAGTGCAGTGATATCAAACATCTCAGGAACGTATGAACTCGGCCATCAGGATATCAAGACTCAGTTCCAAATGTGTGACCTACTTGACCGTGGAGTCGGCCGGAGGCTGCGGTGGAGTACGTTAATGAGAAAGGAGTACTGCAGGCCTGTGTCGCGGAGGCCGTGATGGTCGGAGGAGGCTGCCAAGGTCCCAGGCCTCGGGCTTGGAGCTTGCACTGGTATGTGGTGGGCCCACTTGGATACACGCCAGTGTCAGCAGGTGAGTAGTGAGACCTGGGTGCACAGGGGCGGCCAAGACGGGTTCGGGGACCAGCAGCCCGGGATGCAACAGGCACACAGGATCGCAGGCAACACCGCTCACGGCAATGGCATCGGCCTTGTAGTGGGGTGAGAGGCGCCGCCCTGGTAGACATGTTGGGTACTCCAGAAGAGATGAGAGGGACCCCCTGAGAACCAAGGGAATAGACGTACTGTTACCCAATGAAGAGAAAATTACCCTCGATTGTGATCAACCTATAACCGTTATAATATCATGTGCCGTACAATTAATGTAAACATTAGTATCAGCATGTATAGAATTCTAAAATCAAACAAATTATTGGTTATAACAAGTTTATATCTTTATTGTAAAGCCTTAAGCTTTTTCTGGTTAACAAGATTTTACGTATTTTGATAAAACAGAAATAATAAAATACATACAGAAAATACAGAAAATTCTGAACCACTGTATCGCATATTTCAATTACAAAACATTAAAAATCCAGATGTTCAATTTAAAAAATATTCACAAAAATTCATAATTCCACATTCAATATAAACCAAACTATGACATGCACAATCTGGACAACAGCAACATATGAGAGACTTAAAAGCTTTTCTATTTCAATTGCACATTGATATTAAAAGCCTTGGGACAATATATTCTACTTTATATTTGCACCCTTTCCTTGGCCTTCGTATTCAATTGTGCCTCCCTTTAGCGTCGACGCGTTTCGGTAGTTAATGTTAATTTGATACCACCTTTATCAAGACAATAAGATAATTAACTTGTCCACAATTTTGTTCCGTACTTTTGCTACCTCCCAACTCAAAAGGGGATGCTCTGGTGTTTGTCGTGATGAATATGTGTTGAGGTGACCTTCCAATTTAAAATCCTTTTTTGTTCCGGGCCTCTGCTTAAGTATATTCCTTTAAGTTCGTAATTTAGGAATTGACTCCTTTCATATGGTTTATCAAATAGTCCAAATGCAGTCGCCGTCTTTTTAGACTCCCCTTTCTGTCCTGCACTTGTGTCTCCTGATGTAAAGTTAAAGCGTTGGCTGCACGTCTTACTTGACTGACCGTGTATCAATTTTAGCCCGCTAGGTTGGCCCGTTCTTAAATTCGAGTCCGAGTTCTTCACAGTATCTTGCTATAGCCCCACGCGTCAGGTCTAATTTGCCTGTTCGATCAATTAAAAGCAAGTCAAAGCACGTATACATAACATCTTGTAAAAGCAAATTAGTAATGTACAACAGAAAACTATCCCGTTTCGTCAAATGAAGGGAAGATATAATGTCTAGGTTGCCTAGATGGTCCCTTATTATAATAAGGGTTCGTAGCAAGGGTACATTTGGTCTCAAAATTTCTTTAGACCATGCTCAGGTGAATTTGGCCATGAGAATCGATTTTACTTCCTTTTTGAAAGAAGCAGTAGAGGAGTTAAGTCTGATTTCTGGGGGGTAAGGCATTCCAGATTCTGGGCGCTATCCCTGAGAAGGTTTGGTTATATGTTTTCTTCTTGTTGAATCTTTGCAGTTTCAGTAGTAGGTTTTCCGCACTTCTTGAAGATCTGATCCCACCAGAGATCGTCAGTTTCTGTGACAGATAGCTGGGTGCTTTATGATGCATGGCTTTATGCGTCATACATGCTATATTCAAATGAATTCTGGCTTCCAGAGGTAGCCAATTCAATGGTTTTAGGTCCGGGGAGATGTGGGAACTTCTTTTAGAACCAGTGATGAGTCTCGCTGCAGCATTGATTGAAGCTCTTAGCGGTGCCGTTGTAGCTTTGGGTAGGCCACAAAGAGAGACACTTCCGTACTCCACTCTAGTAATAACTAGAGCTTGTACTGCCTGCTTGAAGTCATTGATTGGCAGGAAGGGTTTCAGCTTCCTCAGTGTGTCTATCTGGAAGTATTTTTTTTTCTTTTAAAGAATTTATTGTATTCGGACAATAGTACACAGCTATAATGTGCCTACAACCCTAGGGCCGGCAGCCGAGAATATCAACAAGCAATTGTTAAACACACAGCTTGTATGCCAACAACCCAGGGGCCCGGCAGCGAACGCGATTCAATAATAAATCTTTATGAAAATTCTTGTAACAATAACATGTAAGTGAGTGATCGCGAAGTATACCAGATTCATGCTACTAATGTCTTCTTGCGAATAACTGATATGGTTATATATACCTGCCCCCCCACCCCTGTCTGCCTACATCTGCCCGATTTGCCCGCCATTGATTCTACATTTGTTTATCTGGTGATGTCCGATGGATGACTATCATTTCTAACATTGACAATATTTTCACACTCCCCAGGTCCAGTGTCTGCAACATAGTCGTTGTGCTGTACATCCCCATAGCCTTCCCCACCACCTTCTACCCAGCAACATACACATTTCAGGTAGACGTGCCAAATCAATGGTCAGCTCCCCCGCCTCCAGCCACGTTACATACGGCTCCCAAATATCTACTGATCTGGATCGGATTGGCATTAGTTCCCAATATCGAGTCAGTTGGTCCTTGCAATAAGTAACTGTTTGTAGCCAGCCAGCAACTGCGGGCGGTCTTGCTCTTTTTCAATGTATCGCCACTTGATGCTTGGCCAACAATATTAGCATTGATACCAGCTTATGAGATCCCCTTGGGATCTCTTGCACAAACCCCAACAGTGCCACCAGTGGCATGAGCGATATCTGTGTGGCGGTAATGCCTCTAATGTGCCCGACCACTTCCACCCAAAACTGGGCTATCAGTTTACAGAACCATGCCAAATTTATTGATGTTGCGTCCTGAAGTCCACATCTCCAGCACTTCGTGTCTGCGTAGAGGCCCATGGGGTGCAACTGTACGGCCGTGCGGTACACTCTATGTAAAAAGTTGAAGTGTATTAGCCGAAGTCTGTAGTTCGGCGATAAGTGTTCCAGCTGCGAGCAGCAATATATCCATTGTTGCTCTGTGATTGGGGTTGCAATGTTTTTTTCCCAGTCTACTTTTGAAGTGTATGACCCTATGGGGGACGTCTTTTGTGTAGTATTGTATATGCGTGAGATCAGTTTCATGGGGGAGGGATTAGATAGGACATTCTCCAGAGCAGGGAGAGTCTGTGGTTCCTGGGGATATTCAGCGTATTGTGCTTTGTAGGCTGCCCTAAGCTGATAATATAGTAGTGTCTGATATTGAGGGTGTATGGTCTTTGCACATGTGTTGCAGTGTTGGGAATGTAGCTTCTGGGTATATATTGCCGCCTGTTACCAGCCCGTGCGCTTATGCCTGCAGAGGAGTGGCCTTATCTGTCACCGGGGGCAGCAGTGGGTTGCCACCTATAGGCATGGATGGAGCATACAATTCTTTTGCTCCTGCTCATTTTGCTATACCTTGCCATGCCCATCTCGTCGCTTCAACCGTGTCAATTTCTCTATTGGGTCGCTTATAGGTCTGGTACACTGCCGCTTTCAGTGGAATCAGTGCAACCCTATCTATCTCTATCGCTACATGTGGTTGGAACGGCGTTGGGTGGTGCCAAAAGTGTAGGAATTGTGCCTGCGCACTGTATGCATAAAGTTCAAAGTCAGGTGCGCCTAACCCTCCTTGTTCAAAAGGTAGTGTCAACAGATTCCAGGAGACACATGGCTGTTTGCCCGCCCAGACTAACTCAAGCACGGCCGTCCTTAGTTGTTTGAAAAAATGTACAGTAAGCGGCATTGGTATATTGACGAATAGCTATAGCAGTTTAGGAAGCAGAACCATTTTCGTGATTGCTATGCGTCCCAGTATTGAAAGAGAAAGTTTTTTCCATCTCTGCACTTTAGTGTCAATCCAGTCCATAACCCTCCCATAGTTGGCCATCCAGTCCTGCGTAGATCTGCTTATAATTATGCCCAGGTATCGTGCCTCCGACTCCACCCATTGTATGGGGTAGTCTGTCATGCAGTGTTCTGTCTCGTCCGTGAGTGCTAGTATCGTAGATTTTGTCCAATTGATTTGGATCCCCGTGAGACCCCCTTACCTGATCACCTCTCTCATTATATCATTAAAGCTATCTTTGGGATTAGTCATATAAATAGTCATGTCGTCTGCGTACATTGAGATTAGTAGACCCCTGGATGTGAATCCTATGCTCCTGTGCGTTTGGTGCTGGCGAAGCCTCGCCGCCAAATGCTCGGTTGCAATGGCAAAGAGCAACGGCGACAGAGGACAGCCCTGCCTCGTGCCACGGGTAATGTCAAAGGGTTCAGACACCTGTGTCCATTTACTCGCACCCTTGCCATCGGGTTAGAGTATAAAATTTGAATTTGGTGGATGAAGGCAGGGCTTAGGCCCATACGAGCCAACAATATGAATAGAAATTTCCATTCCAGGGAATCAAAGGCCTTAGTTGCGTCCAACAACGCCGCCACTGCCTGTACTTGAGGAGCTAGATAATGCAAGACTCCAAACAGCGTGCGTAGATTATGTGACGTCGACCTCCCTGGAATAAATCTGGACTGGTCTGGAAGCACAATTTGCGGGAGCATTGGCTGCAACCTATTGGTCAGGAGCTTTGCATATATCTTGGCATCAAGATTTATTGGTGACAGTGGTCTACAGGAATCAGGGGAAGTAGGATCTTTGTCAGGTTTTAGTAGAGTTATAATCATAGCTTCTCTCAGGGTAGGAGGGAGTGTGCCTGTGTCTATTGCTTCCAGGTACACCTGTAATAAGCGAGGGGCCAATAACTCAACGTATTCTTTGTAAAATGCAGCCGTTAGGCCATCCGCCCCTGGGGCTTTATCAGATGGCATACCACTAATGACTTGACGTATGTCTTCAACCGTGATCGGCATATTCATATATTCACGGGCCCTATCATTAAACCAAGCAAGTGTTACCGTGTCTAAGTAGTTCATTATGTCAGTCTCTGGTGGACACGTGCTGGATGAGTATAGGCACTGATAGTATCGGGACATAGTGGCTAAAATATCCTGTGGCGTCCTTGCCACCTTCTCATCAGCTGCCCTCAGTTCCGTAATGTATCAGCACATCTCGGAGTTCTCAACAGGCCCGCTAACATCTTTCCCGCCCTATCACTCTCGCAGTACCGTCTAGCCTGCGCGTACTTATGCAAATAAGTAATTTCCCTCTCCGCCTCTCCTTGAAAGTCTGTCAGTTTTGACCTGATCTTTGCAGTAATGGCAGGGGATGTTTTTTTTTTTAAAGCTTCTCTCCAAATCCGCACTCTCTTTCTCTAGCCGCTCTAGTGTGTGCCGATATCCTTCAACACTCCAGTTTTCAGCGCTATGCAATTGCCTCTGATAAAAGCCTTGAAAGCTTCCCAGAGCGTCCCAGCTGAGTCCACCGAGCCCTCATTTTGCGTAAAGTAGTCCTCTATCTTGTCTCTTAAACTCTCTCGGAATATCTTATCCAGCAGTGCGCCCGACGGAAACCTCCAGGCACATGTCTGTATATATGGCTCAGGGATTCGCAATGACAGTACTGTAGGTGCATGATCTGAGAAGGTGCAAGGGTAATGTCCTACATCAGTAACCCAAGTATGAATATCTCTCGACACCAGTCAGTAGTTTAGTCTCAACCACGAGCTTCTGTGGTGTGTGATGCATGTACCTTCCCTCACTGTGGTATGTAGCGCCCTCCATGAGACTATCAGATGGAGGTCTTGTATAATGTCTGATAGTGTCTGCACAGCTCTAGGATGGTGATCTCAGGATACTCCTTCCCCATCTAGCGTGGGTGACAATACTACATTGAAATCTCCCCCCCCCAAAGGATCGCTATTGGCCCTAGTGCCTGTATCCTTTGGCAAATATGCTGGGAGAAATCTGGGCTGTCAATGTTAGGGCCATATACGTTGACTAGTAATGTAGGGGTGTCGTAGAGCGTGCCCTGTAGGAGGACAAATATAGCTTCATGATCTACAATCGTCTGATGTGTTTTCCACTGGAGCCCCATGCATATAAGGATAGCCACTCCTCTAGAATATGTTGAGTACCCCGTCACTGCGATCTCACCCCATTTGGCATTTCTATGGGTACCTGCCGCCGCTGTAAGTAAGTGTGTTTCTTGGAGCAGGCAGATATCCACCCCACGTCGCAGGAGATAAGACTGGACCAATCTCACCTTTCTACGATCTTTTAGACCTCTTACATTCCAAGACATGCTTTTGAGTGAAGTCATGCAAGCATGTTGTGTACTAGAACCCATAGTGCCAGGCTGTTTCGCTATATCCCCGGCACCATCTAGTTGGCTCCCGGGATTGTGTGGTCTCACCAGCAATGTTCATTTTCAGTAGATGCAGACATTTTGACACAGTATGTGGCAGAACATACATGAAATAGAAAAACAATTCCCTACCCCCCCGACCTCCCACACCAACCCCCCAAATAGGTTGTGATTTACCCTCCCATATCTCCCCTAGCTGCAAACAAATGGTACACAGTAGTGAACACATGGGAATCATCCCAGTGGGGTACATAGGTTAGCCGGCTATGCACCCCTGCGCTTATGGCAGGGTGGCCGGGACTACAACGCATTCGTTCAATCTTCCCAAATAAACTCCATTATATATGTATCAGTATATGTCCGTCTATTTTAGTGAGTAAACAATAAATTCACATTTCTTACAGGCAGCAGCAATAGCAATCCAAACCTCCCTCTAATAACGGACAGGGTCTGGGCTCTGTGTCCAACATATAGTACTTATCTGTGCGTCCAGCCATCTGATTCTCTTTGATCAGTCATTATCACTTCGGTTCGTTTCAGCTCTCTGGTCTCCGGTCGCCTCTTGCCGTTTGTGATACTTGGACAGCTGCTTTGCGTACGTGAGCGCCGCTTTTGCATCTGTAAAGAAGGCGGGTTTCCCGGGCCCCTGTACTCTTAGTTTGGCCGGGTAGATCAAGGAGTATTTGGTGCCAATCTGTTGAAAGATTTTCTGAGCAGGAATAAATTCCCTCTGCGATGATGGAGGGTAAAGTCCGGCTACAATGCTATGTGGTTTCCATTGTATTGAATGTCTCCCCTTTCCGCCATGCGCAGTATTGTGTCCCTATCTCTGTAGTTCAGGATACGTGCAAGGACCGGACATGCTGGCACCCCCGGCCTTGGTCGCGGCCCCAACTTGCGATGCGCTCTCTTAACCAGGAACATGGCGGACAGGTCCTGACCAAATAGATCTGACATCATCTTTTCAATGTACTTCTCCATGTTCGGGATGTTTGTAGTCTCCGCAATTCCGGTGACGCGTACATTGTTGCGGCTCGACTTAGCCTCCAAATCCTTGTTCTTTTGCTGTATAGCTTCAAGGATCCCGTCCATATTTTTTAACTTCTTGTCCATATCCGTCTGTTCTTCTTCAGTTTCAGTAATTCTGGTTTCAAGGACACTCACTCGGCCCTCCTGTTTATCTATCCTCTGCGTTATCATGTCCATTCTTTCGGCTAGGGAGTCCATCTTGGCATACCCTGGAGACTGGACTTCAAATCTTTAAACATCTCACGGATATCGTCGGGTGGCGGCTGGGATGTTGCAGGTTCCTCCAATTGACCTTGTGGCCCATTGTCTGCTTCGGTTTCCTTGGCGGCCTTCTTCTCAAAAGTGAGTCTTGGCTGTCTAGTGTCCGTCTTCCCCATCTTTGGCTCTGCGTATTGCCAGGCATCCAAAAAGCGTAGATGTCTCCTCTTCGTTACCGGTCCTTTCGGAAGTCTTGTTCTGTTGGTGCACTACTGCCCCTTCTCCTCAATGCATCGTCCACTTCTAGGCCGGGATAGCACCCTACTTCAAGACTGTGGCTATCCGCTCGCATCACACCTCCTACAATCTTGTTGTCCCATGTGTGGGTACCTTTCACCTTTACGCAGGCTGTACATCGTCCTTATATGGCGCTGCTTTAATCAGGTATCTGCTTGTCCGTCCCACTAGCGATACCAGTTATGCACGTCCTGTTGTGGCCATTAGTGACATCTTCGCAGCGGCCCCTTCCTGCCCGCTGCTAATGGCATTCGGACGTGTCCGCAGCTTTATGAGATAAATGTGTGACCTAGGATGCTCTCCAATTTTGCCACTCTGGATAGTCTTTTTGTTGCCACAGTCTCTACCTCTCCCAGACAGTGTGTGCCAATGTGAACCAAGCGTGCCACCACAGCTCACCTTCCTGCTGTTCTTCCCACGCCTATGAGGGGGGCTGTTCTGCGGTCCCCGGCAATTCACGCTTACTCCCCAGTTTTTGTGCTGTTTATTTAATGTTTAACCCCTTAAGTGCTGCCTCGGTGCATTGGCCGACGGCAGCACTACCTCCCCAGTGCTGCGCACGACCATTGGACGTCCATTCAGCACTAGTTCCAATGGACAGCGCAGCACTGGGGAGGAATGTTTAATAGCATCTATGAGGTTAATAGTGTGCCTCCAGGAACCTGCCAGCAATGTCCTCAAAATGGAGGCTTTGCTGCTTATACTGCCTCTGGGGAGCTCCACTATCCAGCCGGTTCCAGGCCGACTTTGCCCTCGGGTCCCAGCCTCCAGCACTGCAGGTACAGGCCGCCGCCCCTCCCTTGCTATTCCCAGCGGTATCAATTGTCTCTCGCGGGATCTCAGTCTCACACTCCACCTACAAGCACAGGCCGGCCACGCCGAACCTCACAGCCGCGTCCTCCCGCCGCTTCAGCTGCCCTCCAGGCCACTTCCCAGGGGGTATCGCTGTCTCCACCGGGTGCCACATCATAGCTGCCCGGTGTCTCGTTGTGCCCGCTTGCAGTCCCCCGACTCCACCGCAAAGTCGCTGCACCCGTTCAGAGTCGCACAGGGGGACACCAAAATCTAGGCCCTGGCTCAGCCCGGAGATCAGGGCAGCAGGCCTCCCTCCGTCTCGGATCTTCTTCAGCTGCACCGCAGCTAGCGGCCGCCTCGCGCAAATCTTTTCCTACCGCCCGTAGGATTCATAGACAGTATCTCGCTGTTGGGATTCTGAACTCACGCTGAATTACCGGATTTTTATCGGATTAATTACCTGGCCGGCGTTGCCGCTCTAGAGTGCGGCCATCCCGCTGCTCAGCCAAGCCACGCCCCTCATCTTTATCTGGAAGTTTGCTTCCTTTGTAGCATTGCTGATGTGTTTTTGCATATTGAGGTTACTGTCAAGAATTATTCCCAGTGATTTCGCTGAGTCCACGATGTTTGGTTGAACGTGGAGTGCCGTAAGATGTTTGATCCAGTCTTGCATTATGGGGACTTGGGCGGTCGGAGCTATTTGAAGGAATTCGGTTTTTAGGGCATTCAATTTAAGATGGTTTTCTGCCCGCCATGTCTGGGTATTCCTAAGCGTTGTGTTAAGCAATTTGATGTCTTCTAAGGTGTGGATCTTAAGGTATAGTTGTGTGTCGTCAGCGTACATGTGATATTGCACGTTAGACGCGTGTAGAATTTGGGTGAGTGGTTCCATAAAAAGATTAAACAATGTCGGGGATAGTGAGGACCCTTGCGGTACTCCCAAAGTTACTGGGACAGGTTTGGACAGGGAGTTGTTGACCTTGAATTGTAGTGTCCGATTTTGGAGAAATGAGGTAAACCAGTTTAGCACTGACCTTGATAATCCTATTCTATGTTTCAGAAGATCTATCTGGTTCTCATGTTCGACCGAATCAAAGGCTGAGTAGAGGTCTAGCAGGATGAGTAGGCAGGTTCCATTCTGATCAAGGATTTGTAGCCCGTTGTCAATTATATGTGTCATGGCTGATTCAGTGCTGTGACCTGCTCGGAAGCCTGATTGGTGTTTGTTAAGAAGGTCAAAGTGATCAATATACCTTGTCAGGTGGAGGTGTACACATTTTTCCAATAGTTTGGCCAAGGTAGGAATATGGAAAATACGGCAATAGTTGTTTAGGTCCGTAGGGTCGGCCGTGGGTTTCTTTAGAATGGGTGATACCTGTCCAACTTTGAGGGTGTCCGGGAAGCAACCTTGTTGAAGTGAGCTGTTTATGATCTTGGTCCAGAGAGGAAGAAGCAGTTGAGTAAAGTCTTTAACAGCATTTGCGGGGAGAGGATCGGTGAAGTGATTGGCAGGATTTAGGGCACTAGGTATTTTGCATATAGCTTCTTCAGAGTAAGTGGCAAAGGATGACCAAACTGCGTAATTTTTTAGGTGAAGCTTTGATGGGATTTGGTATAGCGCAATTGGAATTGCTGGGGAGGTTTTCGTATGCGGTCCCGAGTGTAAGATTAGATAATTGAGGAGGTGCTTCTTGATGTTGTCAGTCTTCTGAGTAAAGAAGGCAGAAAATTCTTCACAGTTGGGTTGCGGGCACACTATGTCTTGTGGACATTGTGGTGCATCCTTAGATTGAGTTTTGTTTAATTCAAAGAGTTTTTTGGACGATTTCTTGCTTGGTCTAGTTGGTGGCTGAAGAAGTCTGCTTCAGTGCGCTTGATCTTTCTGTAATATGCATTTCTCTTTTTGCTTAGAAACTTGAGGTGATTGGCGGATGGAACTGATCTCCAAGTGTGTTCAGAAGTTCTGAGAGATCGTCTGTCCTCGTTGAGTATTCCATTGTACCAGGGCTTAGAATCTTTTATGGAGGCTCTCTTTAGTTGAAGCGGGGCTACCTCATTTATTATCGAGGTCATGGAATTGAGGTAGTGATTGGTGAGATCATGGACTTCGGAAGACCCTGCAGAGGGCAGAAGTAGGTTGTAGCTGGAAGATGGTAAAATGTTAGGGTTGATTTTTTTCAGGTCTCTTTTCCATACTTTTGGTCTTGTGGATTGAACAGAGTTAAGTTTCACTATGTCCTTGATAAAGAAGTTAGTAATATGATGGTCTGACCAGTAACAGGGTTGGATCGACTCTAGCTAAATGGAATCTCATTTAGAGATTATTATATCCAGGATTGAACCTTTATCATGTGTAGGGCTGTTACAAATTTGGGTGAGGTCTAAGTCATCTAGGAAATTTTTGAGACTATTGATCACTGCATCATTGTGGTCGTCCCAATGGATATTGAAGTCACCAAGGAATATTTGGGTATTTTGGCGCCCGGTGTTCGTTGATACATATCAATGATGTGTTCGGTGAAGGCCAGGTTGTCACCTGGTGGATGATAGATGGTGTGTAAAGAGCATTTTAGTTTGCCATTACAGGTGATGTCGAGGCATATGTATTTCCAAGAAGGGAATACAGGGGATATGGATCTGTTTACTGAGATATACGGTGTATACGGGCGATACCTCCCCCTGTCTTATCAGTTCTGTCCAGTCTGATGATGTCGTAGTTTGGGGGTACTAGTATGTCAATGATTGGTGAGGAGGATTCCTTTAGCCAGGTTTTGGTTAACATTATCAGGTCTGGTTCTTGTGTGAGAATGAGGTCAGCTATGTCCGCTGCATGTCTAGAGGCCGACCTACAATTTAAGAGTATGCATTTAAGACGGGGCGTGATGA
The DNA here is from genome assembly GCF_964263255.1 of Lissotriton vulgaris. NCBI lineage: Eukaryota > Metazoa > Chordata > Amphibia > Caudata > Salamandridae > Lissotriton > Lissotriton vulgaris. Next base: position 883,051,377 of record NC_141693.1, read on the forward strand.
GGGATGAAGTAGGTTCCTGAGTGAGGGGGACTCTTCTTAGGGTGTTGTCAATGACGCCTCTAGTGTTGTGTTTAGTGGTCCTGAGTGGGTTGGGGGGGATAATTGGGATAGTCATTGAATTGGGAGTGAGAGGGTTCATGAGGGCGGGTTCATATGAGTGTAGTAGAGAAAGTAGATCGCTCTCCGAAAGCGGATTGGTGCTTCGGATTGGGCGGGTTGATTTATTATGGGAGGGAACTGATTTCCAGTTGGGTAGAGTACGTTACGATGTGACTGTTAGGTGGTTCAGGAGCCCCCTAGATTTGGACTGTCTTGTAGCTCTAGTGAACAACGGCTGTCTCAATATCAGCTCATTAAATGCTTGGAGTTCTTCTTTGATTTGATGTAATGAGGTCATGATTTCATCAAGTCTGGGGCATGGTGCGGTTATGAGTAGGGTTGGAGGCTGTGTTATGGATGTGGATGGCTGCGTTGTGGTCTGGATGGGTTTGTGGTCTGGTGCAGGTATGAGTGGAGTTGGAGGTGGTGTTACTGTGTGGATGGATGAGTTGTGGATCTGGATGGCTGAGCTGTGGAAGTGGATGGCTTAGATGTGGGTGTGGGTAGTGTCCTTGGGTCCAATGTGTGATCAGAGGCTGCATGTCTTCCATGTGGTAATGGAGTGTCCTGTTATGTTCTAACACCTGAACTGGGGATGTACATGCTAGGAGTATCAGTGTGCAGCAAGGATGAAGTAGGTAGTAGGAGTGTTGGTTATGGAAAGGATGATGTTAACATGGGGGTAGATGTGATCGTAAATAAGGGGGATTCATTATCTATTGGGGGTGCGTATGCTGCAGCAGTCCTGCTGGGTAAGTGTATTATGTGTGGGTCAGGCGGCGTGGTAGTGGCCTGTGTCTCCAATGTGAATAATGGTTGGTGTAATAGAGGAACATGGTTGGTGGGAGGGTTTGGTGAAGTGATGTGATGTGTGTTGGTGAAGGGGATAGTCTGGATGGAAGTAGCGTATGATTTGGATGGAAGTAATGATCGGAATAGTAGTGGGGCGTGGCTGTCAGAAGGGATAGACAATTAGATATATTGTGTACTGGTGGTGGGAATAGCCTGGGTTGCAGTTTGGGGTTTAGACACTTGTTCTTTAATAATGGGGAAGATGTTATCCAGGAGGTTTAAACTACGGTCAGTGGATTGCATGAGGATGGTTCCGTTATTTTAGATGGTGATGGTTGCTGTCCTTTGGAAGAGCTGGGAGGGGGAGATATAAATAACTAGGCCATGCGCGTTTTTCCTAGTGGAAACAAATAAGGTTAAGAATGCTATCCTCCATTGCGCTCTTCGTTTCGTATGAATAATGATATCAGTGGTTGTGTGCCCATTGTGTATTGAGAAGTAGGGATCACCGCTGGGTGTTTCAGGGTGAAGTTTTATAAAATTGTGCTTAAATCGTTTGGCTGATTTTCTTGAGAGGTTGGGGGTAAATGATGGTGTAGGTGTGTGTGCCTGTGAGCTCCATGATATGATCAGCACAGTTGGTGAAACGTTATGGGGTGCAAAGTGTGTATGGGGCTCGTATAGGGGTCCGTGCTGTGCGGTGTGATGGGCTTGGGGAGGCAGGTGGGGATGGGAGGGGGGAGTAGTAACTGTGGTGGTGGCTAGATTTTGGTCTGGGGGGAGAGGGGGTTGGTTCTAGAATCCTAATGATTTCACCATGGTCGTCAAGTGCGGGGTAGGATGTGGAGACATAACTATAACTCGTGCCCTAAGGTAACTATAACTTGCGCACATGCCATGCACAGTTTTCTCATCAATAATTTCACTGTCAACGTTGCAGTAATATTATCAATGATGTTATAGAAGATGTCATGAGTGATGTAATATTTAGCACTGTATGGCGAATGCTAGAGTTACAGTTACCTTATGGCATTAATGGCTCAGGGAGGAGGGTCACGTAGTACGCCCCCCTTTTTTTAAAGTTTAGCGGCCCTGAGTGATGTGGTCCTAAAGGCATGTTTGGGGCGTTAGGGAGGGCGGCCATGCCGCTTTCCTCCCCTTTAAAAAGACAGTGGGCCCTGGAGAATGGTGTCCCAGAGGCAAATACTGCCTGGTGAGGAGCGGTCACCACACACCCCCATTGCCTGAAAACAGACTTTAGCCCAAGGATGGGCATCCTAGGGCCAAAAATGGCCTAGGAAGGGGTGCTGCATGCCCCCTCCCCCTAAAAAGACATCATGCCCCATGGGATAGGGTCACCAGGGCTGAAATCGGCCTGGGGAGGGAAGCCGCATGCCCCCCTCCCTAAAAAAGACATTGGGCCCTGGGGAATGGTGTCCCCAGGGCCAAAATTGCAAAATAATAAACACCACGTCTCCCTGCACCCTGGCCCACCACATTGGGTATTAACAGACAAGGAAGAGTTTTTTAATTTAAATTTTGCAGTGAATTTGCAAATCCTCAGGAATTTGTGGAGAAATAAAAAAAGCGTTTTTGGCCCTAGGGAGGACCTATAGACCCCACAACTGGGTTTAGGGAGTTAGGGTATCCCTACCTGGCCCTGTTATGTCTTTTATTGCCACCCCTTCCTGGGTGAGATAATGGCAGCCAATCAGATCACAGCAATAGATGTTTCAGATCCATGGAGGCGCCACGTCCCTAAATGTACAAAGTTTTTGAGCATTAGTTCCTCAAAAACTACTGAACAGATGTATACCTAATCATAAAAAGCTCACTTTCCAGACCAAGAGCTGCCTTTCCGCCAAACTTGGTTTAAATCGATTCAGCGGTTTAGGCTAATGACCTCACATATTACAAATTAATTGCAAGGCCAGTGACATTACTGATGACATCTCAAATTACATTACTGATGGCATCCCTGACAGAACCACTCACACCCCCATGCAACATCTCATACACACACTCACACACCCACGCAACCACTTACATATCTATTCACAAACCCATACAAATACTCATGCACCCACTCACTTTATTTCCTACCTGTAACCTTTGAGAGTGAGTGTATGAGTGAGTGCATGAATATCTCAGTGGGTGTGTGGGTGAGTGTGTGAGTGTCTCACTGGGTGTGTGAGTGTCTCAGTGGGTCTGTGAGTGGGTGTCTGAATGGGTGTCTGAGTAGGTGTGTGTCTAAGGGGGTCTGTGAGTGGGTGCATGAATTTCTTAGTGAGTGTCTCATTGGGTCTGTGAGTGGGTGCATGAGTGTCTCAGTGGGTATGTGAGTGGGTGTGTTGAGTTGGTCTGTGAGTGGGTGCCTGAGTGGGGTTGCGAGTGCCTCCATGAGTGTGTCAGTCAGTCTGTCAGTGTGTACATGAGTGTCTGAGTATGTCTGTGAGTGGGTGTGTGAGTCTCTGAGTGGGTCTGTGAGTCAGTGTGTGGATCTCTGAATAGATCTGTGAGTGGGTGAGAGAGAGTACAAGTGATTCTGTGCATGGGTGCATGAGTGTCTGAATGGGTCGGTGAGTGGCTGTGACTGTGTTGAGTTGTTCTGTGAGTGGGGACATGAGTGCCTGAGTGGGTTCTGCTAATTTTCTACTAATTTCTGCTCACTTTATTTTGCCTCTTTCTGCTCGTTGATCACTGGGTGTGTGAGTGGGCATGTGAGGGTCTCAGTGGGTCTGTCAGTTGGTGCGTGAGTGTCTGAATGGGTGTCTGAGTGGGTGTGTGTGTGAGGGGGTCTGTGAGTTGGTGCTTAAATGTCTCAGTGGGTCTGTGAATGGATGCATGAGTATCTCAGTGGGTGTTTGAGTGTCTGAGTTGTTCTGTGAGTGGGTGCCCGAGTGGGTTCTGCTCATTTTCTGCCTTTTTCTGCTCACTTTATTTTGCCTCGTTCTGCTCATTGCTGACCTTTATGTTTCCTCTTGCTGCTCGTTTCTGACCTTTATTTTACTTCTTTCTGCTCATTTCAGAGCTCTATTTTGCCTCTTGCTGCTTGTTTCAGACCTCTATTTTGCCACTTTCTTCTCATTTCTGACCTTTATTTAGCCTCTTTCTGCTAGTTTCTGACCTTTTATCCTCTTTCTGCTTGCTTCTATCCTTTTAATTTATCTCTTTCTGCTTGTTTCTGACCTTTATTTTTCGTCATGCTGCTTCACTGGGTGCCCTGGAGCCCACCCAGGGTACACAGTGAGTAGTGTTTTGGACCACAGATGAGCCTCTATGCTTCTGCGGTCCCTGGCATTGCTCATGCATGCTCATTTCTGACCTTATTTTTGCCTCTTTCTGCTGGTTTCTGAACTCTATTTTGCCTCTTTCTGTTCATTTCTGACCTCTATTTGCCTCTCTCTGGTCGGTTCTGATCTCTATTTTGCGACCTGTCTGATTTTTTTACTTTTGTTTTGCCTCTTTCCGCTTGTTTCTGACCTCTATTTTACCTCTTTGTACTTGTTGCTTTACTTTTGTTTTGCCCCTTTCTGCTAATTTCTGATCTCTATTTTGCCTCTTGCTGCTAGTTTCTGTCCTTTATTTTGCCTCTTTCAGCTCATTTCTGACCTCTTTTTTGCATCTTTCTGCTCATTTCTCACTTTTATTTTGACTCTTTCTGCTCAGTTCTGATCTCTATTTTGCCTCTTTCAACTTGTTTTATTACCTTTGTTTTACCTTTTTCTGCTCTTTTCTGACCTCTATTTTGCTTCTAATGCACGTTTCTGACCTCTATTTTACATCTTTTTGGTTGTTTTTTTATCTTTGCTTTGCCTCTTTCTGCTAATTTCTGATATCCATTTTGCCTCGTGTGCTAGTTTCTGACCTTTTCTTTGCCTCTTTCTGCTCGTTTTTGATCTCTATTTTGCTTCTTTTTGCTCATTGCTGACCTTTATTTTGCCTCTTTCTGCTCATTTCTGACCTTTATGTTGCCTCTTTCTGTTAGTTCCTGTTCTCTATTTTGCCTCTTTCTGCTCATTGGTGACCTTTATTTTGCCACTTTCATCTCTTTTCTGACCTTTATTTTGCCTCTTTCTGCTTGCTCTTGATATTTTTTTTGCTCTTTCTGTTTGTTTTTCACCTTTACTTTACTTCATTCTGCTTCATTGGGTACCTCGGAGCCCACCCAGGGAACACAGTGAGCAGTGTTGGGGATCGCGGGTGAGCCTCAATGCCCCTGCAGTCCCTGGCATTGCTCCCTTATGCTCGTTTCTGAGCTTTATTTTGCCTCTTTCTGCTTATTTCTCACCTTTATTTTGCTTCTATCCGCGCTTTTCTGATCTCTATTTTGCCCTTGTCTGCTTTTTCTACCTTTGTTTTGTCTCTTTCTGCTTGTTTCTGGCTTCTATTTATCCTCTTTTTGCTTGTTTTTTTACCTTTGTTTTGCCTCTTTCTGCTTGTTTCTGATCTCTATTTTGCCTCTGTCTGCTTTATCTACCTTTGTTTTGCCTCTTTCTGCTCGTTTCTGATCTCTATTTCACTTGCTTGTTTTTTTACCGTTGATTTGCCTCTTTCTGCTAGTTTCTGATCTCTATTTTGCTTCTTGCTGCTAGTTTCTGTCCTTTATGTTGCCTCTTTCTGCTCATTTCTGACCTAATTTTGACTCTTTCTGCTCATTTTATATCTTTCTTTTGCCTCTTTCTTCTTATTTCTGATCTTTATTTTGTCTCTTTCTGCTTGTTTTTTGCCTTTGTTTTACCTCTTTCTGCTCTTTTCTGACCTCTATTTTTGCTTCTTTCTGCTCGTTGCTGATCTGTATTTTGCCTCTTTTTGCTTGTTTTACCTCTTTCTGCTCATTTCTGATCTTTATTTTATCTCCTGTGCTAGTGTCTTTCCTTTATTTCGCCTCTTTCGGCTCGCTTCTGATCTCTATTTTGCCTCTTTCTGCACATTCCTGACCTTTAGTATGCCTCCTACTGCTCATTTCTGACCTTTATTTTGCCTCTTTCTGCTTGTTTCCATTGGTCATGCTATTAATTGCTTGCTGTTGCCTGAGGCTACCCTAGTTTTATTTGGTGCTTCCAAAGTTAGCCAACAATTATTAAAGGGTCAACAATATTTTATATCTATAGCCTTGACCATCGCGCTCTCATTTATCCTCCAGAATAGGAGGACCGCCAAGGTCCCTACAAAAAAATAAAATGGCCCACACTATGAATTTTGAAGAGGAATAGGCAAAGTGAGTAGGTGGACCGAAAAGATGTAAAGATATTTAGCAATATTGGAAATAAGCTGGAAAAGCAGTGAAATATTATATATATATTATAATATATTGATTCAGCAGAAAGTGTCCCTGAGGGGGTTCCCTTAGCCTGCACCATTAAATTGAAATAAATCATATACATTAAGGGGTTGTTTGCTTTACGGTATATTAAGTCATCCTGAATCAGAATCTCCCCTGTTCTCGAAATTGCACTTTTAAAGCACCTCTGCACTTTTTCTCGGCTCAATAAATCCACACATAATCACACTTTTGGAAGCACTAATGCACTTTTCTTGTTGAATGAAAAGTAATGGACTGGTATAGTATTGTTTACAGTTGAACAGCATTCTAGCACTTTTCAATTGCTCTTTTGCACACGCTTTCAATCAGGATCTGCGCTTCGGATTGAGAGCAGAGGCGACAGAACAGAGGTCACATTTGTTTGAGTGCTGGTTTTAATTAACTGTCTGCACTTTATTGGTTCTAATAACCGCCTATGGTTATAGATACTTGCTGTGAACTCGGATTCCAAGTCACTTTAATTAACAAGCATTAAGTACAATCTAGATTTGAGTGCAGTCAGCAGCTAAGTACTACATCATCATTACCTGTAAAAAACAGTTTTCTGCCCTTTGATTATGTCAATTGATATATTCATGTTTGTTTTTTCTGCTCAATAAAAAATAAATAAAAAAAGTTAAAGTTTGTGATTGAATGGAAAGATAAATGCTATTTATTTTGGCCACAAATAAAATGGAGCTAGGTTATGGCAGAGTTGCTGAGAGCAAGCAGGTACGGTACTATTGGAAGCGCGGATACTTCATGAATTATTTTAAAGGATTCCTTCTGTTTGCTGGGGACGTTTTCAATCCAGTGTGCTCCGAATAGTCCTTGTGTTGTCTTCAAGCTTTGATTTCTAAGTCTGTTTTATGTCTAGAAAATAGGCTCAAGCAGGAGACAGCACTGTCCGGTGAGTCTTGAATAAGCTTTTTATTTTTTTTGTTTGCTTTTTAAGCCAAGGTGCATTTGTGCTGAACAAACAATAGCCTATTCGTTTTGGGCGGAGCCTTCAGCTGGGCCATAGAGTTGTGATCTATAGAATGTCTTAATGTAAGGAACCATCCCACACCCCCATCACCTTCGTAAAAACACTAGACCGTGACCAGTACTTTCGGCCGATTTACAAAGCAGCACCATTCCTACATTTCTCAATGAATATAGGTGCAAGGACTAACGTTGACACATTGTTGTAGAACCTTACAAGCTCTCTTTCGGTACATATTCACATTATTTGCATACAATACTGTAACTTGTTTCCCTTTTTGAGTGGTATTTTTCAACCACGCAGTATTAAATTATAATCATGACTCCCAGTGTAAAGCCCACAGCAAATCATTAGAGGTAAATTACTGTATTCAATATATATATAAATCAGCATTTCTGCATACTTTCTGGCAAACACCGGTACTTTTAACCTTTCAATTTCTAGGTACCCTTTGTGGCTTTCTGATTTGAGAACACACATTTCGATAAAGATCTTCGAAGTACAGTATTCTTATAAGGTATTCATATTGGATGCTTAATTACACAAAGCCTTTCTTTTTAGAGGGTACCCATCTATTCATATTACATTCTTGTACCAGCAGAACCTTATATTGGAAATAATATCAAAGAGTGTTTTGAACATCTATTTCGTTTTCTGAGCACTTTGAGTAGTTCCATCCTCTTTGGAGGAGATACAGCTCCATCAATACATCATTCTGACTACAGTCATTATTCCAGTCTTGCTGGTCAATTACATGTCCCTGAACTTTCTCGTTTCCATGATGGGATCAGCTACTAATCTCTAGTGCTAAATCCCCTCTGCATCCTGTAATTGTTTAAGTGCAGTGCAAACGTTTCCGAAGGTGCTGTTTAAGAAAGTGCTAATGTGCAGTGCAATAGTTTCCTAAGATGCTATTCAAGAAAGTGCTATTGTCTTCTTCCCTCTCTCCCCACATCTACTTCCTTTACCTCTGACCAAATTAAAATATCATACTGTCCAACTTTTATCACAATCTGTAAATTTCTCAATATGAAATAGTCACTTGACCGTTCTAAAGTGCAATGTGAACAGGCTCTTTAAAGTGCAATAGAGTAAAGTGTTGAATTATTATCCCCTCCGTATTCCCTTTAAGGTTCTCATAACCATGCTATAGTGCAGTGCATTAAGGTTATACAGTACATTTGATTAAAGTGCTAGTTGCTAATACCTCCCTGTTATGGGTTGGTATAACATTTTTCAATCAGGGCGATTAAAATTAATACTTTAAGAAATATCTGCTAAATTTCTCATACACATTACTCTGCTTTTCCAAGCAGTTCTAAAGTGTCCTGTGCAAATCTCTTCCCTCCTCTGTTTCTTTCAAATCAAAGTCTTTAATTTCCTTTATTAATGTACATAGAAAGTGGTTGCTAAAATCCACTGAAAGAGAAAGGGGACGGCCGGAGAGTAAAGAAAGATGTATGGACAAATATGAAAAGTAGTAAAACAGGGGGGATTAAGAAGTGAAAAGAGTGGGGGAATTTAAAACAGGCACATACATCTTGGAAGAGGAACAGTGTGGTGGAGCCATTCTTTCAAAAGATAAAACTCTGTAAAGCTGATATGAAGCTCATAATGTCTTCATCTGATTGAAACTAATAGGACACAAACACTTTTCAGGACCTCCAACATACTAATGCAATTAATCACATTACAAATGTAAATATAACTCGACACCAATATTTAGTCCCCAAGGGATTTCACTCCCTACTGTGATGATCCAATTGGATTCTGACCTCCTTAGTGCCAATTTACGGTCTCCACCTCTAGGTTTGGCACATATTTGTTGGATTCCATAATAGCAATGCATGCTTTTATCCCCTTGATGCTCTCCCAGATATACTTTGTCATCACATATGTGTAGTCCCTGTTGGAGATTGTTCTCAAATGCTGGAATATGCAGAGCTTTAGCTTGTTGACTGTACTTTCGACATACCTCTTGCCACATCACACATACTGTTTCACAATGTATCCATTTTTTTATATTCATAATCCTGCCATTTGATGACTGAAAAATGTAGGCTTTATTCGACCATATAGGCAGGCCTTACACTTCTGTCATTTAAAGAAAATCGGTTTCTTTTGGTGGTTCCTTTTGTCAATCTTCCAATTAGTCCGATAGCTTTGGACCAGAATATCCCCTAGTGAAAGTGTTTTTCTATCTGTGATATTGGGGTGATCAGAAATCTATTCTTTTAGATCCTCATCCCTCTTTATGATGCTCCAATTATTTTTAAACAACTTTTTGATTTCTCCATCTGAAAGATTAAAATCAATGATATAGCTCATAGGTGTTTCCATTTGTTGATTTGTTTTATGTTTTAGGAATCAACAGTTCCTCTCTGTTCCTCAATCTACCTCTTTTGAGTGCATCTTCCAGCAGGATAGCCTTGTCTCTTGAATCTTTGAAATATCTCTTGCCCTAGAATCTCAAACCCATGTCTTTCAGAGCAATTCCGTTTTGCTCTTGGGTATTCTCCATAAGGCACGCACCATTTTAGTGCCTTAGGATGTGCACTGTTTGCAATATTCAAAAATAACTGCTCTTGACAAAGCAATAACCCATCAGTATATTAGTACAATCACATAATACAACTTCACCAGTCTAGGAATGGAAAAATCAAAGGGTAGGTATGTACACACGCTTTTAATTAAATTAAACATCATCAGAATGCACATTTCAATAATAATAAAAATCAATAAAATAATTTATCACACATTGATTCAACATGTTAAAAAGAGAACATCAAAGAGAGATAAAAAACGACAGACATAAGCATATGTCATTGGTACTGGTTATTCCGAAAGAATCAATCACAGTATTGGCAACATTTAATTTTTTTACAGTCAATAAGTTTGTTCCTCGGATGTAACTACACAAACATAAGCGTTGCCGGGTTTTGGTGATATCAAAGCAGTATAAGACCACCTTCTTTATGACAATGTATAAACTACCCCTCTTTTCGTATGAGAAACCTCTAACATCAAGGTAATTTTCCCTTGGTGGACCGTCCACACTTGGATTCTTGATGAAGCTCCCCTTTTATCATAATAGGAACCCTTGATATTGTAAATCATCAAGTATTTCTTAAATCTCCCTTTATTTTTTCAATTAGGGGCTGGTAGGCCTGTCATCGATGTGAACCCTTTGTTTTATGAGTTCATAGGGATTTAATTTTATCTAACTTCACCACATTAGGTGTAAAAAGATTACAATTAATTAGGTATCACTAAATAGTCGGTCTTATAGGCAAATAAGAACTTTTGTTAGGTAAATGAATGCTTAGGCGCGTTCTTGATTAGTGTTCATAGAAAGGTTTCCCCGTAGAGTTGGAAATGTGGCCTTTAAAACACTCTTCTCTAGTGCCGATAATCTCTGCGTGCTTATAAACGCTGGAATATTGACCATTGTACCCTGGCCCTGGGCTTTGAGGGGTCACTCTAGTGTTTTCACACTGTGCACTGTTTGCAAACAGAATACTTCTACAACTGGTCGGTTTTCAGTGTATTCTTGTGCGTACCTTGTTTTCTTTCTATGTACACTTCAATGTCCAGATAGTTTATTTTGCTGTCAAATATTTCATAAGTGAATTGTAGTTTCTGAGTAATTTAATGACTGTAAAAATAATTTCACCTTTACTCGTTTCCCCTTCTAGATTAAAAACAAGTAATCAATAAAACGGACCCACAGGACCACCTTTTCGAGTATTTCACTGTCTGTCCACTAAGTAGTCATAGTTAGTTCTGCTTTTTCCATAGAAAGAGCTTTTTTTGGTTTGCTAATTACTTTGCACCCGTTTGACAATCTTTACAAAACTTACCAAAAAACAAGTTAATTCACCTCGGCTGCTTTCTATAAAGTTTAAGAGTGATCCGGGAGGCTGGGGCTGTGAAAAAAGGGGAGTTCCCAAAACATAAAATCTTTATGTATTTTCCATAGAATTCTTTAGGCAGTGCTACAGCAAAAACTACTAAACTGAATTATTCCATGTTTGGCAAAGTGCTAGATCTGGGTCCATAGATTGTGCTTTTTGTAATTTAATGTAAATCCGTTCAGTAATTGTTTAGAAATTAAGGGCAAAAGATAATTGTATATTTTGGCAGTTGAGCTCAGTTGAGCTTGCTAGAGTACTACGAGCCTCCTGCGAGAGTGCAAAACATGGAGCCCTGTGAATGGTCGAGAGACCCATACTTCGCATGAGCCTTCCCATTCTCGCTGGAGCATGTAGGCTTCCACGAGTCTGATTGACTGGCTGTTGTAATGTTGAAATGAAATGGCCGCCATTACTGTTTACTGTGAAAAATTGGAGCTGTTGTGGAGATGAAGTAAAAAAGCTATATAAGGGGGCAGCGGAAAGGCATGCTGTCCCCCTAGATTTAGATAGGAGGTGTCTAAGGGAGAATTACTGTGAAGAAAATAAGGGTTTCATGTTTTTAACAAATGTTTATGACACTGCAAGAAACTCATGACAAGGGACCCAGATGGAAAATTGCTGAGCCTGCCACAAGGTGTTTTGCGATCTTGCAAGAGTCCTGTGAGATCGTATGGGGGAAGTAAAAAAAGGGCAGAGGTTCAACCATAGTTATAATTCTTATTACATTGTTGAAGAAATGCTGTGATGTGATTGGCTGCAGAACCAGTGATAGCTCAATTTGTCCTTGGTGCATTGGAGGATAAGGAAGTCTGTTTGAGTTGAGCTCTGCAGATGTGACTTAATTTGGATTTGAAATAGACTGGTGTGTGTATCTGATTTAAAGAAAGAACTCCAAGTTCAGGTATTTAATAATATATTTTATAAGGTTTGTTGTGAAGTGTCAGCAAATGTACTAATGTTGGTAAATATCTTCTACGCTATATTTACACAGTGAAACGCTGTTTGAAGAGGCGTAGACGTTTTGACCCCTCTGCTGCTGGGCCTTATGCCCCCCTTGTGCTGAGCCTTTTTTTGGCTATTTGGGGTAGCTCGAGCTTAGGCCCCAGTAACTTTTTGACCACATAAGGCATCCATGCCAAATTTGAGTCATTTTTTTGCAATATCATGGGGATTCTAAAGGTACCCAGGATTTGTGGATTCCTCTGAAGGTGACCCAGAAATCAGCCAAAATACAGCAAACTAAATTTTGTGTTTTTTTGGAAAAATTGAAAAAAATGGCTACAGATGAAAGCATCTGTTTTTTCCCTGCAAATGGTATCAAAAAGGGGTTGTGGTGCTGAAATTACCATCTTCCCAGATTTCAGGGACAAGCAGGACAAACCAAAATTATTTTCACAGTTTTGGCATTTATCTGGGACATAGCCTATTTTTGCTATTTTTTGTGCTTTCAACCTCTTTCCAGTTAATGGTAGAAATGGATATGAAAGCAATAATAGATCCTGGAAATCTATAAATTTTTAAAAAGTAGACAACATTTTGAATTCAGCAAGGGGTCATTTTTGTAGATCCTTCAAGGTTTATTTATAGAAACTAACAGTTAAATATAGGAAGAATTGAAAATTAGTTGCAAAAAACAGCCATTTGTGTCAACGTTTTCACCTGTAACGTTTTCTATGTATGACAGCTATTTCAAAGCAATATATATACTGTTCCATCTGCTGGACCTTTTTGGTTTTGGGGATATATAGGACTTGTAGGTTTGCAAGGAACCCGACGAACCCAGAGCCAATAACTGAGCAGCGACTTGCAATAGTTTTTTATTATGTACCAGGTATATAGCAATTATTCTGGGAAAATTATTGTGTTTTTATCTAGGAACCAGAATCAATAGTACCATTTTATGCCCTTATACAGCTATAATCAATAATATCCATATAATGGCATAAGAAGCAGATCCATATTTCAGTAAATTGCCCTTGCAGTCCAAGGCACGGCAAAAGCTACTTCCTTAGATTCCTAGAAAGCACAACGAGTTCTTTCAACACACCAAACCTCCAGCAACCTGGGAAATCCCCATGTGCTTTTTTTTGATTTGTAATAGAACTCCTGCGAGCACTGTAAGAACGGCCAGTTCTTAGTGAAATCTTTATTGACGTCTTATGCCCAAACCTTACGTCAAACTAGGCACCTTTCAGGTATAAATATACCAACGTTGCCTTAAGCAAACAAACAGTGGTGGTTTTGGAGCAGAGCAGCTATCTAATTGCCGAGAGCCCAGCAGATGCGAAAAGCCCACGGATGCTGCCCCTCCTCTTTGACGCGCTGAGAAAGACGCTGTCTTTTCTCCTGCCGAGAAAATCCAGCTCCGGCGTTTCCAGCCTAACCTTGCGGGTGACTGGGATATCGAGTCCTGAGAGAGAGAGATACCAGACCTCCTACATTCTATTCCCAAGGTACAGTGCTGACTAAACCCTTAGAGAGAATTCTTGAGTCAGATTCTTGGCAAAACCAACTTAACTTAAACTGCTACTTACTTACTCCTCCCCACGTATTAGGCTTAGGTCAGGTACACCGGGGTAGGCGTATTTTAAAAGCACCAGTTGAGCACGTTAGCCAATGTATATATGTATGTATATATTTTATCCATTTTATCCATTTTAAAGTGTCATATGGCTAAGAAACCATATCAATGCTTTTACAGTATTATTTCATAATACTCCTTTTACTGTACGTACTTTACTTTACATTAAGTATTGCTATTGTGGCAATTTATTTCTCTTGCATGAGAAGGAAGACTGCTCAATAAATAATACATTTTATTGAAAACGCCCGTCTCTCTATTCTCTGCACTTTAGTGAAACTAAGAATGCACATCTGACTGAGTGAAATAGCTGTCTATTGTTTTCACACGACTCTTGAGATTTACTCTTATTCTGAGGGAGCAAAGTTGTCATGTTATATGGTTGTTGGAAGCTGAATCCCTTCTTTTCTGAGCCAGGAAAGCTGATCCCTTCCTATTCATTCAAGAAAGTTTCCAGTGACCTCTGAGCTAGCTGGCGCAAACCTAAATTAAGTCTAACACAGTCAGTAGAGACCTAGATGACCTCAGTCCTACGTCTAGACTGCTGTTTATGTTATTCCAATGCGCAGAGCCTATTGGGAAAATAGGAACTACACTACATGGCGCCCAACGTTTGGTAAGGCGATAAAACTAACGCAAGACGTTAGAGTAACTCAGTCGTGCTTTTTCACGCAGACCCTTTTTCCCGTAAATACTCCAATAGACGTATGGAGTGGGTGAAAGGTTAAAATCTACCGGAACTTAGTAGGAAGAGATTCCTATGTAGAGTTTTTGGCTTAGTCACCGTTGAAGGATACAGTGTTCCAAAATATTGTTCACCTAATCTTTTGTTTCCTTGAAACTTGATCTGCAACAAAAAACCTTTCTGCCAGTAAAAATGCCAGAGAGCGAAGATGAAAGGGAAGCAGCTAGATTAGCAGCTCAACTAATAGAGGATGACACGAGTCTCCTACAGGATGACCGGAATGCTATCCTCATTCCGGTCAACATAAGAAAAACTATAACTTTAAAACTTATAGAAAATGGACTGACATCACGAGGTGGTACAGTCATTTTCGTGATAGACGCACACGAGTATTGGCAGACAGAGGTATTCTATTCATGGATAAACTTTCCAGCGGCAAGCGCTACAACACACGAATTCCACTATTACAAAATAGAGGAACCTCCGGAAGAATACACTCCTTTCGAGGATGTGGAAATTCCACTAAATTACCAAGAGCACCTGCTCTGGTTTAAAGGCGCCCTAAAACATAATGATCACATTACCAGGCTCGGTCCACTAGGTAGACCAGGAGCAACGTAGCCGGTTCTAGCCAGCTACACACCACATCCAGACATCGAAAAAATGTCAGAAAAGGAACTTTTAGCCCAGCTAAAATTACTAATTAAAATTCACAGACAGTTAGTCCAATATGTAATGCGGACTGCAACAGTCCAACCAGCTATTAACATTCCACAGCTGACCCCTCATCAGGGGAACACAAATAAAATTACACCACAGAACATACAATCATGTCTTGGTAAAACACCCGCAAAACGGGAACAAATTCCATTCTGGCTACCACAGAAAATAACTCAAATAGAGGCAGTATCCCCGAATACTACCCCTAGTGAGAAACAACGAATTCTGACTATCTGCCTTCCAATGGGGGTCGCACCACATGTGGAGGACTGTGACACTTGGGGCACAGTCTTTGCTTCCATTTACACAAAAAACATGGTGTTCCGTCTCTGGCAGTAATACCAGATGTGCTAAGACAGATTCAAAATGAATACGGTCCAGAACCTGCTTTAACTCTTGGTATGAAATTACTGAAAGACTTCAAGCAGGTCTCGGCTATATTATTAGCCAACATAAAAGGAGAAGCAGCATCTGTGGCGATCCGCCAAAAATTGAAAGAAACAGATATAGCAGACCAACCAATTGAACTTGCCAGAATCATAGAAAAATCCTATGAAGAACTAGGTAGAAATAGTTTGGGTGGGAAACCAGTAAAGCCCCAACTACTTGAAAATCCTGAAAAGATATTTATTAAAAATAATCTAAACACTCGAAAAAAGAGCCGGGATGGAAATAAACAATCCACTCCCAAAGAAAAAAGATTCCAGTCCAGAGGAAGGTCTCCTCGGCAGAGGGAAAGAACTCCGAATCCGAGAACACAAGTCTCCCCAAAGGGAGCCCTCTGAGAAAAGATACAACCTTAGAAATAGGGATAATTTGAAAAAGCTTGATAGATATCAAGATATTGATACACGTCCCTCTCGATCTTTTTCGCAGAAATCGGAAAGAAGAGGACGGTCAGAACACAGGGAAGAGCACGTCAAGTCCAAAGACAAGGAACCTGCTCAAAGTAAAAAATTACAATTTCCAAGAAAGAAGGTAGCCAGTATTAAAATAATCGAACATGCCGAGGATACTGAGGACACAACTGAAAAACGGAGAGTGGGCACAGACAATGCTAGACAGCGCAGCAGAAGTGACCATAGCTCGCAAGATCCTTATGAATCATCTGGAGACAGTGGACACGAATGAATACATTCAAGTGGAAACTGCATATACCAGAGTTAGCGAACTTCATAAAATATACGAAATAACATTGCGTATAGAGGGAGATAAGACTAGGAAGGTAAGGGGTCTGTTTTGGGATAACCTATCAAAATGCTATGACATCCTATTAGCTGAGAAAGACTGGCCACCAGAGTTTGTCAGGGAGTGCCCTCATGGGGAAGAAATGATTATGCCTGCCTTCTCAAATCATATTACAATACATAGAAAATACATATATGCGAGAAAATGGGCAGTAGCTCAAGCACCTGCATTATATAAGAATCATGTAGGATGGGATGAGGACTCTCCTCCTCACAAAATCCAGTTAAAAAGGCAAACAACTGCACAAAGACAGTACCCAATTAAGCAAGAAGCTAAAAAACAGGTCAGGGAGATCTTAGAGCAACTTGAATACCAAGGGGTGATTGAAACATGCACCTCTCAAATGAACAAACCTTTGTTTCCTGTCTCCAAACCAGACGATTCATATCGTCTAGTTTTGGACTACAGACACCTTAATTCATGTTGCAAAACATTTGCGGTACAAAATTCGCACAGTGCGGCACTAATGAATAACATAGTTCGCAAAAAAATACAAAACAACATTAGACATCTCTAATGGATTCTTTTGTCAAAATATCGCACCGGAAAGCAGGTATTTAACCGCTTTCTCATTAATGGGGTCACAGAAAAATTTCTGTTGAGTCCCACAGGGATTCAAAAACAGCCCAGGATTATTCTCAGCAAGAGTAACAGAGTTACTACAAATGTATGATGATGAGGCATTATCTTATGTCGATGACATCTATCTCACAGACGATGACCTGGATACTCACTTGAAAAGAGTGAACACCATAATACTTGGGTACGCAGCAGAGGGTTACAAATTCAACTTTAAAAAGTCACGAATTGCCCATCTAACTGTCCTATATTTAGGATATGAATTATCAAGTGAAAAAGCCTAGCAGACAACTTCTTAGAGAAGTGCGCTGTACTCCAAGCACCAAAAACGCTGAAGAACTTACAATCGATACTAGGCTTCCTGAATTTTGGAAGAACTTACATTCTAGATTATGCGGAGAGGGTTAAACCTCTCTAAGAATTAATAAAACCTGATTTCAAACCAATAAATTGGACTCAGAAACACACAGAAATTTTGAGATCACTGCAAACAGACATGTTAGCTAATAAAAAATTAGAAACACGCGACAATACACGCAACCTTGTAATCCGAGTCATCCCAGGAAGATGCGGATTCACGTACCTGACCTCTAATGAGGGAGAAACGGTACCAATAGCTTACAAATCACATTTGTACACACAAGCAGAAAAAACATTCAGTCTTACAGAAAATACTGTAAAGGCGGTTCAGACGGCTATAGCAAAAGAAAGAGCCCAAGCCCAAGGCAAAAGAATAACTGTTTTTACAGCAGAATCAGCCTTTGAGGCATTAGAGGCATTATTCAGCCCAGTTAATCTAAAAACGGTGGCACTAGATCCAAAATGGATACAATGGGAAGATTCTCTTGCTGCAGAAGACGTGACATACTATTTTGACCCAAACATGAAAAAACTGAATGATTTGAAATATGAAGAAGAATATCCTCTGCCAATCGAAATTCTGCCTCTCCAACAGTACTCTTGTATAATCTATATGGACAGATTTGTACAACATTACAATATGGATAGTAAATCCTACAATGCAGCATGCGCGATTGTTAAAGGTCGCTGGCGCTGTGGTAACTTCAGACCAAAAATAACAAAAACTGAATAACTGAGAAACTGGTCGGCTTAGCGAGCTGAAATCAGATCTTTAAAGATGGCGCTTGAAAATGCCAATCGTGAATTCCCGACATCAATAGTGTGCGTTTCGCATTTCTGCGTAAAATCTTACAATATTGAGTTGCAGAACTGGGTTTAAAACGATTACAAAGATGACACAGGTGCCACAATCAAGCATAAAATGCGTTGGGAACAGGTAGTTCTTTTACAGAAAGAACTACAAAAGACTCATGTGATACACACTCTGAGTCATCAACGTGATGGCGTTCACGTTGCAGGGAATTCATTGGCTAATTCAGCCACAGCGGAAGCAACTCAACCGGCATCTGTAGCTACAAAAAAGCGTTCAGAAAAATACATAGATGGGGAAACCATGCTGGCGGTAAAAACGTCTTCAAAAGGCAACTGTGCAGCACTACCCGTGAACTATCCACTCAATTATACATAAGTAATTGACGCAAACTCCGTTCCTTTTGCCCAAATCCCTGGAGTGGGGGATAGAGTAATTCCAAACATGAACAGGAGAGTCTTATTAATAGCAAACGCACACATGGGTGAAGGTCCGAGGCACAAACAGATCAAGGAATCTCTGACAGAATTACAATCAGAATACTGGTGGCCGGGGATGAGCCTGCAACATTATAAATTTGCAAAAAGCTGTCCAGACTGCAACAGAGATCGCAGTAACGAGCCAACCGGAGTATTGCCATGGCCATTTCTGTAGTTAGCATAAGGCTACCTATACGTAAAATCCAGCGTCCCATTAAATCCTTTTAAGACTAGATTCACTGAAAAATGTGGCCCCAGCGCTCGGCTGACGCCAGAACTGTTATAAAAGATTTGCGAGTCTTTATCAGCACATACGCAATTGCCATGCTACATTCTGATCAGGGTCCTGCTTTTAGCTCTCGAGCTTATAAGGAGGCCATGACCAGCATGGGCATTGAGTTGCGGTACTCTTGTCCCTTCCATCCTGAGGGAAATGGGATTGTGGAAAGAAAAAACCGAGACATAAAGCAATCTATAACGGCAAAGGTACTAGGTTCGGGTGATGGGTGGGTCCAGCATTTAATAAGTGTCCAACGTAGTCTTAACAATCTGCCAAGAAATTCTCTAAAAGGTTTCAGCCTGTACGAACTATTGTTCGGAACTGGAATGTATATTCAGGATTTAGATAGTCAGACTTCAGTGGTAGAAGATAAGAAAAAATGCTTTGACATCAAAGATCGTTTGGCTGTTTTACAGGACTTAAATGAAACAAGAAAAGCCCTGAGGAACATAAAGTTAAAACAACAGCCAACAACCACTGAAGATACACCACCTGTCCCAGCAAGACCTGTCTGGATTCCAAAGATTGGGGATCTGGTCAGAAAGAAGATCGCGGTGAAGAAGGAATTTGGGCCTTCTTACAGAAAAGCAGTACCTGTCTTAGCTGTCAACGGAACGAGATCAGTTGTACTACTGCCCCTTGCTGGTAAAAAGGAGAACCGAATTGTATCCATCGACCTGGTAAAACCACAATCATGTGGCCAATAATAAGTAGTAGGCCCAGTGGACTCCCAAGAAATAGCAGAATACCAAAATTTGCTACAATCCAAGAGGTTCAAACTGAGAGACTAATCACATTTGATAAACCTGCAGTGAATACTAAAGGACTATGCAACAATGCCATGGAACTTGTGCCTCTTGAAACCCAAATTGAAACAGTTCATCAAGAAACACCAGTCTACAACGATGTAGCCTCAGACTGTGCTAATGAAAGACAAATTGAGAAAGCAATTCCAACAATTGACAGAACTGCATCTGGTTACTTCATCAATTTCGATAACTTTTCTGAAGATCAAAGCGACCCTGAAGTAACGCCAGAAACAAAGCAAAAGACAAAGCAACAGAACTCTTTCATCAACTCAAAGAAACCTATCTGAATGCACCACTGATTGAATTTTGGATTGTGTTAGGTGTACTTTTCCTCCTGCTTTGGCTCATCATGGTACTTTCATTGAGGGAAAATACAGTACATTGGACACAGCAAGTCAGAACATCAACTTGGTCCTAAAGCCACACAAGTCATCTCACATCGAGAAAAGAGAACTATCATCAGTGAATGTCACAGCTATTCCGATACTCGGCAGGGTAGTTTGGGACAAAACGGATTACGAAATCTATGGCCCGGTCGAACTCTTGAAATATCCTCACCATTTTAAGGTTTCATTAAGTGACTTTGTCAAACCAAGTACATTCTCTGATGACTGGGACTTTGAAAGCATAAATAATATGATGTCAGATTTAGTAATGTTAGCAAAATTTACAGAACATGAATATTTACAGGGTTCATCGAACTATGAACAAATGTATTGCTATAATCACTATGCACATCACTACTTGCATAAATCTGCTCAACCTAGAAATGTTTTTAAATACAATCAATGGGAACATTGTGCAACTCCACCTAAAAGCAGTTCGAAAACATTCTATGAGAAATTCCCATACTTCTCAGGGTTTAACACAAGTGATGGAGAAACATTTTATTACAAACTGTTAGATAAAACAGGGACAAAAACCATGCTGACAAATACAAAATTAATTTATTCGGAAACATTTTATGAAAAAATGATCACATTTGGTTTTGATTTCTGGAAAAACAACATTGAAACAAAAACCATCTGGGGTACAAAAGAATGGCAAGTTCAAGGTTTAGAAGCATTATTTCGAGCCTGCATGATACCAGAACAAATAATGTTCTTGAATGATACCATTCAACAGACTACCTTTCTTGGCCTAACCAAGATCAAAGACTTAAACAAACCATCTATTCCAAAGCCAATACCTGATAATACAACCACAGATATTGAGATAGACATATCCCAAATTTTACACAAAAACAGAACACATCCTAATTGGAAAAAGTGGTTAATCTGACCAACAGACACAAATAACTGTCAAGATAGATTCCTGAACAAAATACAGGGGTTAAAAATGACCAGACCAGACCCTAAATACTCCCAGAGACAACATCCAGGGATAGTAACAACATACAGTGTAGGGAAACTATGCCTTGAATGGCTACAAACAACCACACTGGCAAAAATTATGCAACACTTGACTTTACTTAAAGACGGTGCTGACTTGCGCGATTTCATAATGGGACCACGCAAACAGCGTCAAAAATGTTTCATAGCGGCCAGTATATATGCTGCATACAACGAAGCTTGGAAAGTGACTCAAATTGAGACAGCAGAGAAAATAGGAGAAATTGATCGCATTAATTTGGAAAAATCACTTTCTGTTGTTGACAATGGGTTAATGACTCTGTCCTCCAGAATATATTCACTGGACAGTATTGTATCATCTGCTATCAATATAATAGATCTGGACTTGCTAATGTTACAACATGGTCAGTCCCAATTAAATTCTATTGTACAGCTAGGCTGGACGTTGCAAAATCTGCGTTCAGGCTATGTGCCTTGGCGTTTAATCAAAACAACGTCATTGTTCTCTATCTTTAACTTTACTGATAAACAAATCAGTTTGGCACAAAAAGGAGCAGACTATACGATTCTGAGCATTGAAAAACTTGAGATATTACCATTGACAATGTCAGAAAGACCTGTCATTGAATGGATAATACATAGAATAATCACAATTCCGATAACAACTTTCCAATTTAAAAATTGCCAAGAGTTTATACCAGCAGGCCAGTGTGAAAGGTTGGGTAAAGGGTACATTAAGTCATCATGGAAATTACCTTATACACATACATGTTATAGTGACAAAAACCAGAATTCATTTCTTAGTGGTAATAATTGTAAACAATCACTAAGCGGTATACTTCTGTGCCAAGGTATTAATTTACATGGGGCCTGTGAGGGGACTTCAAATAACCTTTCATGCCACCAGCACGGCACACCTGCAACATAGATAGAGCCATTCTTTAGACAACTTTCTAACGGGAGTTACGTTCTAATAACGGATCACAGCTGTTGTGGCATGGAGCCAGGGAAAGCATATCTTGTAAGCGTTAGTTCCATGGTCACTTGCTGTATGCAAGCATTGTATCCAAACGTCCCTACTGATACAAAGGCGACGATTTGGCCTCCCTTGAATATCTCTTCTATACGAATTGATACTTTAAGCAGAATGAAGTCTGTGCTTTTACAGACAACAGTGCCTATTACGTCACCAAAAGAAACGTATGATCTTCAAGTTGCAAGGACAACGGCAGAGATACATACACTTTTAACAACTAATTGCCCCGTGCATTTCGTAGAAATGCTAAGCCAAATCCTAAATATGTCAGATGCCAGTGGTATCGCACATGTATTTAAGACAATTTTTTCGGGACTGTTAACACCCTTCAAAGCAGTCCTGGGCATCTTTCCCAATTTTGTCCATTCGGTCTTTGGTGGCCTACCACTAATTTTGGGACTCGTAGCAGGAATTTTATTTTTGCCCCTTCTGCTTCGATATGGCAAGCCAAAACGCAGACAAGACTCCAGCAACAATGGAAGAAACGATCCTAGCTGTACGCTATCGGGACCGCATAACTAAAGTCCTTGGATTAGCCCGGCGAAGAGATCTTAAAATGAGCTGGTTTCTTTCATTCAGACCTATATGGCAGAACTGCATCTTACCTGTGCTTCGATGTATGCTATGCGGAGAAGAATGCGTGTTGGACACCTGTCTTACACTACAATCAGCAGTACCAATGGATATCGATACTTTGCGAAGTCCTGTAACAGCTCATGCATCGTGTTGTCCCCAGCGGTTACCAATCCTGATGACGGCATTCGTTGAAACTTCACCACTACGATTAGGTGGGAGTGAAGCAAGAAATGAGAGCAACATCACCCAGGTACGACCTTCTGTGAGCATTGCTGATCCTGACATCGATGATAGCAATCATTCTCACGACTGCCCGGTTACAGCATTATCATCCTTGGTCGAACTTTCACCTGAAGCTGTAGACTGTTTTTTTGCACATCTGTCTGAAGTCATGCTCTCCCCTGAACAGAAAGAATAACTTTTTAAGCAAACCGGCACACAGCGTTCCACTAAACTCTGAATTCGGCCTTCAGCTTTGATAAACAAAAGCTACTGAATACATTTGGAACTATTTTTTCCCCTGAAAACAAAATTATTTTTTCCAAATTCCAAAATATTTACCTTTTTTTGGCACATGTACTCGCTTACAGTAGAACTATTCATAAAGAACAGAGCTTCTATTTTTAGTAATTCTAGAGACAAAATATTACCTCAGCCTCTAGCACACTTACAAGTAATTGCATTTATATGTGATGAAATAGTCTCGACCTTCTTTTCTGTATTAAGAGACATTTCATGTGTAATTTTCGCAAATCGTACAGCTAAATATATATGCATCCTTTTTTTTACTGAATGATTACACTGCTTAAAAAACGTACAGTACCTATAATCTTTTCGTGTATTTCGCATACACCATTTCAAATGCAAAAATGTATTTTGGGGTGGGTTGGAATACACATGCACCTTTACATGTTTAATATTGCTTAGTTTTAGTAATGATAGACATTAGATCGTGGAGTGAGTATTGTGTTTTTTTTAGCTAGGAATCAGAATCAATAGTACCATTTTATGCCCTTGTACGGCTATAATCAATAATATCCATATAATGGCATAAGAATCAGATCCATATTTCAGTAAATCGCCCTTGCACACTCACAAGTAATTGCATTTATATGTGATGAAATAGTCTCGACCTTCTTTTCTGTATTAAGAGACATTTCATGTGTAATTTTCGCAAATCGTTCAGCTAAATATATATGCATCCTTTTTTTTACTGAATGATTACACTGCTTAAAAAACGGACAGTACCTATAATCTTTTTGTGTATTTCGCATACACCATTTCAAATGCAAAAATGTATTTTGGGGTGGGTTGGAATATACATGCACCTTTACATGTTTAATATTGCTTAGTTTTAGTAATGATGGACATTAGATCGTGGAGTGGGTATTGTGTTTTTATCTAAGAACCAGAATCAATAGTACCATTTTATGCCCTTGTACGGCTATAATCAATAATATCCATATAATGGCATAAGAATCAGATCCATATTTCAGTAAATCGCCCTTGCAGTCCAAGGCACGACAAAAGCTACTTCCTTAGATTCCTAGAAAGCACAACGAGTTCTTTCAACACACCAAACCTCCAGAAACCTGGGAAATCCCCATGTGCTTTGTTTTGATTTG
The DNA here is from genome assembly GCF_964263255.1 of Lissotriton vulgaris. Taxonomy (NCBI): domain Eukaryota; kingdom Metazoa; phylum Chordata; class Amphibia; order Caudata; family Salamandridae; genus Lissotriton; species Lissotriton vulgaris. Next base: position 883,075,613 of record NC_141693.1, read on the forward strand.
TAATAGAACTCCTGCGAGCACTGTAAGAACGGCCAGTTCTTAGTGACATCTTTATTGACGTCTTATGTCCAAACCTTACGTCAAACTAGGCACCTTTCAGGTATAAATATGCCAACGTTGCCTTAAGCAAACACACGGTGGTGGTTTTGGAGCAGAGCAGCTATCTACTTGCCGAGAGCCCAGCAGACGCGAAAAGCCCACAGACGCTGCCCCTCCTCTTTGACACGTTGAGAAAGACGCTGTCTTTTCTCCTGCCGAGAAAATCCAGCTCCGGCGTTTCCAGCCTACCCTTGCGGGTGACTGGGATATCGAGTCCTGAGAGAGAGATATCAGACCTACATTCTATTCCCAAGGTACAGTGCTGACTAAACCCTTTGAGAGAATTCTTGAGTCAGATTCTTGGTAAAACCAACTTAACTTAAACTGCTACTTACTTACTCCTTCCCACATATTAGGCTTAGGTCTGGTACACCAGGGTAGGCGTATTTTAGAAGCACCAGTTGAGCACGTTAGCCAATGTATATATGTATGTATATATTTTATCCATTTTATCCATTTTAAAGTGTCATATGGCTAAGAAACCATATCAATGCTTTTACAGTATTATTTCATAATACTCCTTTTACTGTACGTACTTTACTTTACATTAAGTATTGCAATTGTGGGAATTCATTTCTCTTGCACGAGAAGGAAGACTGCTCAATAAATAATACCTTTTATTGAAAACGCCCGTCTCTCTATTCTCTGCACTCTGGTGAAACTAAGAATGCACATCTGACTGAGTGAAATAGCTGTCTATTGTTTTCACACGACTCTAGAGATTTATTCTTATTCTGAGGGAGCAAAGTTGTCATGTTATATGGTTGTCGGAAGCTGAATCCCTTCTTGTCTGTGCCAGGGAAGCTGATCCCTTCCTATCCATTCAAGAAAGTTTCCAGTGACCTCTGAGCTAGCTGGTGCAAACCTAATTTAAGTCTAACATAGTCAGTAGAGACCTAGATGACCTCAGTCCTACGTCTACACTGCTGCTTATGTTATTCCAATGCGCAGAGCCTATTGGGAAAATAGGAACTACACTACAAAATGTATACATGGAAAAATCGGTATCAAAGACACCTATGTATTTCTAAAATGGGAAAAAAATAGAATACCCATGCTATCATGAGAATTATAGGTCATTTTTCAAAATGACTTCTTTTTTACACATTGTCTTTCATTTGGAAGGCAGACATGCATCGAAAGTCAATAGGTAATAACAGTTGCTCTAAATTTCTGTGTTGCCCTAAGTCTCCTGATAAAACTGGTACCTCACTTGTGTGGGTTGGCCTAGAGCCCACAACAGGAAGCGTCTCAAAATGCAACGTGGACACACCACATTTTCACAATGAAAAATGACCCTTTTTTTGCAAAGTGCTTAGCTGTAGTTTATGAACCCTAGCTCTGCCGGCACCTAGGGAAACCTAGCAAACCTATACATTTTTGAAAACTAGACACCCAGGGAATTCTAGGATCGGGTGATTTGACTGGCTTTCACCAAGTTCTGTTACCCAGAAGCCCTTGCAAACCTAAGATAATATAAACAAAACACATTTTCCTCACATTTCTGTGGTGGAAAGTTCTGGAATCTGTGTGGATACACAAAATTCCATCCACCCTGCGTTTCCCAAAGTCTTTCAAGAAATATGGTACCTCAGTTGTGTGGTTAGGCCTAGTGCCCACGACAGGAAACTGCCCAAAATGCAACATGGACACACCACTTTTTCACAGTGAAAAATAACCCTTTTTTTGCAAAGTGCCTAGCTGTAGTTTTTTAACAGTAGTTCTCCCGGGACCTAAGGAAACCTCTCTCTCCAGGTTCTGTAACCCAGAATTCCTGGAAAACCAAAAAACTTGTTAAAAAAACACATTTTCCTCATATTTCTGTGGTGGAAAGTTCTGGAATCTGCATGGTTCCACATAATTCCACACATACGCGTTCCCCAAAGTCTTTTGAGAAAAATGGTAGCTCACTGGTGTAGGAAGGCCTAGTGCCCGCGACAGGAAACAGCCCAAAACGCAATGTGGACACACCACATTTTCACAGTGAAAAAGGACCCTTTTTTTGCAAAGTGCCTAGCTGTAGTTTTTTAACCATAGCTCTGCCGGCACCTAGGGAAACCTAGCAAACCTATACATTTTTTTAAACTAGCCACCCTGGGGAATCCGGGATGGGGTGACTTAACTGTCTCTCACCAGGTTCTGTTACCCAGAATCCCTTGCAAAATGAAAAAAGTATTAAAAAAACAGAGGGGCATATCAACAATGGACAGCGATAAATATCGCAAAGCACGCTTAGCTCTTTTTATTTATCGACATCTATCTCTGGAATTTATCGCCCGGTTAGCGAGTTATTATCAACGCATTTCTCCAGGGTGATAAAATTCCAGCAATAGTGTGGAAATGGCAAAAGCATTGCTGGAAAACCAGCGTTGATATCCTGAATATGGCGATAACCTTGCTGATACGACCCTGTGGTCGTATCACCATAATCCACCCCAATGTAAAACATACATAACTCATGTTTTTTGCAGACATCTGGAAGCAGCGTTAAGGGCGTGTTAGCACTGAAAAGAATATCACTACGCCGGACGGGGCTGTGCTGTAAATATCGCAAAGCCCCGTCAGCGATATTTCACAATGAAGTTTCACGAGACACGCCCACCTTGCATCTTATTATGGATGCGAGGCGGCAAGAAACCAGGCGCTAATGCAAGGACAAAGATGCTAGCATGTCCTTGTAGGTAGAGCGATAATATAATCCCGCTTTCGCCTGAAAACTGATGCTAAAGCGGCGATAATATTATCGCCAGCCCTTGCTAATATGCCCCCACATTTTCCTCACATTTCTGTGGTAGAAAGTTCTGGAATCTGTCTGGATCCACAAAATTCCACACACCCCGTGTTCCCCAAAGTCTTCCGAGAAAAATGATACCTCACTTGTGTGGCTAGGCCTAGTGCCCGTGACAGGAAACGGCGCCAAACGCAACGTGGACACACAACATTTTCACAGTGAAAAATTATCCTTTTTTTGCAAAGTGCCTAGCTGTCGTTTTTTAACCCTAGCTCTGCCGGCACATAGGGAAACCTACCAAACCTATACATTTTTGTAAACTAGGCACCCAGAGATTCCAGGATGGGGTGACTTGACGGGCTCTCACTAGGTTTTGTTTCCCAGAATCTCTTGCAAACCTAAAATATTGTCTAAAAAACCCCACATTTTCCTCACATTTCTGTGGTGGAAAGTTCTGGAACCTGCATGGATCCACAAAATTCCACCCAACTTGTATTCCCCAAAGTTTTTTGAGAAAAATGGTACCTCAATTGTGTGGGTAGGCCTAGTGCCCGCGGCAGGAAACGGCTCAAAACGCAACGTGGACACACCACATTTTCACAGTGAAAAATTTTTGCAAAGTGCCTAGCTCTAGTTTTTGAACCGTAGCTCTGCCAACACCTAGGAAAAACTAGCAAACCAATACATTTTTGAAAACTAGACACCCAGAGAAATCCGGGACGGAGTGACTTGACTGGCTCTCACCAGGTTCTGTTACCCAGAATCCCTGGTAAACCTAAAAACATGTAAAAAAACAAATTTTCTTCACATTTCTGTGGTGGAAAGTTCTGGAATCTGCGTGGATCCACAAAATTCCACCCACCCCGCGTCCCTCAAAGTCTTTCTAGAAAAATGGTACCTTACTTGTGTGGGTGGGTCATGTACCCACGACAGGTAAGGGCCCAAAACCTATCGAGGCGACATCAAAATTACCTATCACACGCCAATCTGGTTTTGCAAGGGGGGGGGGTCCCATGAGTTGTTTGCCCGGGGTTTGGCAGATATCTAGGGAAACCTACCAAAACCACACATTTCTAGAAACTAGACTCCCGGGGGAGTCTAGCGAGGTATGGCTTGCGTGGGTCCCCCAACATTCTCTTACCCAGAATCCCCTGCAAACCTAAAATTTCACTGAAAAGTCACTTTTTCGTCAAATTTCTGTGTGGGAAAGTTATGGAATCTGCGTGGATCCACACATTTTCTTGCACCCAGCGTTCCCCTAGGTCTCCCAGTAAAAATGGTACCTCACTCGTGTGTGTGGGTCAAGGACCCGCGACAGGCAAGGGCCCAAAACCTATAGAGGCAACATCAAAATTACCTATCACAAACCCACCTGGTTTTGCAAGGGGATCCCATGTGTTTTTGACCCAGGCTCGGTGGACATCTAGGGACACCTACCACACCCACACATTTCTGGAAACTAGACAACCTGGGGATGCCAGTTAGGTATGGCTTGCGTGGGTCCCCCAACATTCTCTTACCCTGAATCCCCTGCAAACCTAAAATTTCACTGAAAAGTCACTTTTTCGTCAAATTTCTGTGTGGGAAAGTTATGGAATCTGCGTGGATCCACAAATTTCCTTGCACCCAGCGTTACCCTAGGTCTCCCAGTAAAAATGGTACCTCACTCGTGTGTGTGGGTCAAGGACCCGCGGCAGGCAAGGGCCCAAAACCTATAGAGGCAACATCAAAATTACCTATCACAAACCAACCTGGTTTAGCAAGGGGATCCCATGTGTTTTTGACCCAGGCTCGGTGGACATCTAGGGACACCTACCACACCCACACATTTCTGGAAACTAGACACCCGGGGGAGTCTAGCGAGGTATGGCTTGCGTGGGTCCCCCAACATTCTCCTACCCAGAATCCTGTGCAAACCTCAAATTTTGCTGAAAAATCATTTTTTCTCATATTTCTGTGTGGGAAAGTTCTGAAATTTGCGTAGACAACATGCCCCTGTGGATAAAAAACAGCAATAAAGTTAGTGGTTATATCATAGGACTCACCTATTATGTCTAGTTCCCAGGCATCAACAGTACCCGGCGGTCTGCACAACAGGTTGAGACTTCCATAAAGTATCGCTGTACATGGAGGGATAGTCTTAATCGGATCACTGACAAAATATCGAGGGACATAATATCGACTATCAAAAATATAGTTGACAAAATATCGACAGACAGAATATCGAGTGTGTATCTACAAACAGGTATGTACAAAAATATCGAGTAAAAATATCGTTTACAAAAATATAGTTTATAAAAATATCGACTTTACTAAAAACAATGTTAAATTAAATTAATATCAAAATTTAATTACTAAAATATACTTAAAAATACTTAAATTAACTTATAATAATTAAATAATTACTGAAAGTTATAAAATAAAATGTTTAAATCATATTTGTTAAAACATATATATATAGTAACATAATATAATTAAATAATATCCAATATTATTACCGTACAATAGCGGAAGTGTAAAAATTACTATTCCCACTCCAAAGAGTGCAACAGTAGGGAAAGCGTTGGATAGCGTAGGGATAAAAATTACTATTCCCACTCCAAATAGTGCAACAGTAGGGAAAGCGTTGGATAGCGTAGGGGTTAAAATTACTATTCCCACTCCAAAGAGTGCAACAGTAGAGAAAGCATTGGATAGCGTAGGGGTAAAATTACTATTCCCACTCCAGTGGGTGCAACAGTAGGGAAAGCGTTGGATAGCGTAGGGGTAAAAATTACTATTCCCACTCCAAAGAGTGCAACAGTAGGGAAAGAGTTGGATAGCGTAGGGGTAAAAATTACTATTCCCACTCCAAAGAGTGCAACAGTAGGGAAAGCGTTGGATAGCGTAGGGGTAAAAATTACTGTTCCCACTCCAAAGAGTGCAACAGTAGGGAAAGTGTTGGATAGTGTAGGGGTCAAAATTACTATTCCCACTCCAAAGAGTGCAACAGTAGGGAAAGCATTGGATAGCGTAGGGGTTAAAATTACTATTCCCACTCCAGAGAGTGCAACAGTAGGGAAAGTAAATACTTCATATATTATTTAAAAATATATATAAATTAATATCTATAAAAAATTAATTAAAAGGAATTACCAATTTAATATAATATAATAATTAATCTATTAAAATTACTAATTAACATTAATTATTACAATTAGTAACCTATTAATACAAATTAATTACAAATTAACAATTAATTATTTAACAGTTAAAAATTAATTCACAATTAATTCAAATTGAATACAATTAAATAAATTTAATTATTTAATTAATTATAAATAAATTACTTCCCACCCTATTCCCCTATAAACCCACAACCCGCTACAGAAAATAAATTAGTAAAATTAACATAATTAGCAATTAATCAATAAAATTAAATTAATTGGCAATTAAAATTTAATTCATTACCCATAAAAACCTAATTAACAATTAATTCTAAATAAATACCAATAAATAATTTTACGTATTTAATTAATTATAATTAAATTACTTCCCACCCAATTCCCCTATAAACCCACAACCCGCTACAGAAAATAAACTAGTAAAATTAACATAATTAGCAATTAATCAAATAATTAAAATTAATTGCCAATTAAAATGTACTTATTTACCAAATATAAATTAATTAACAATTAATTAAAAATTAATACCAATGAATAAATGTAAATATTTAATTAATTATAATTAAATTACTTCCCACCCTATTCCCCCATAAACCCACAGCCCGCTACAGAATTAAATTACGCAACAATTTAAAAAACAAAATACATTAATTAAAATTAACATAAATACACACTTTTCACACATATAATAACATAAAAAACACTATAAAAAATTCGATATTATTAAAAATTCGATAATTTTAATAACCTATATTATATACTTCGATATGTTAACTTTCTATATTTTTAACATTCAATATTACATTACTTACCTTAAAAACGATATTTTTGATGTCTATATTCTGTCCATTCAATGTTTTGTCCATTCTATATTTTAAACTCGATATTATGTCCATTCGATATTTTGTACTCAATATTTTGACTGTTTACCGCCTTAATCATTTGATAGTTGCTGCAGTCATGGCACTGTCTTATTTTATTATTTATTCTCTATAGAGTGATGGTTGAGTCATTGCCCTTTCTTCCATATTCTTGAATTAAAAAAGGTGACCCTAGGGGTCTAGAGAGGTCCGTTTAACTGAAATGCCTCAGTGTTATTGCAGTGTTCGGTTGCTGTCTCTGTTTAAATGGGAGGAAGAAGTGGTTGCTAATATAGTCGCGTAATCTGCATTGAGACCCATAGTAATGGGTCAATTTAAGTTAAGGGCATGGCCTCCTACAAGCATGCACCATTCGTAGTGACGCTTGACTGGCGGTATGGTGTTGTTAGGGGCTGCCCTATCCAACCTGGTTTTAGCTGCATTGCATATTTCTCCAGGTCGGGTCGGTTTGGTGTACTGTTACAAAGGTGGCCTCATCTTCATGCAAAATAGCTGCATATTGCCCGCATATAGTAATATGGCGTTTCTCATTAAAAACCCACAACACATAGTGATGTGAGGGGGTCCTCCGATGGAGAGCGGAAGCGGCGGCTGCAATTATGTTGTTGTTGGGGTCGCAGTGTTATCGAGTGATGCCACATACTCTCTACATCCGATTTCATCTACAGTTCCTGTTAAGGATTCACATAAACTCTTGTGCTACGCTTGCAGTGGTTCCTTAAGTTAAAAACCATGACCCCCGTAGCTCTTACTTACAGTTTTGCAAGGGGGGTCCCATGAGTTTTTGGCCTGGGCGCAGCAGCCATCTAGGGAAACCTATCAAACCCACACATTTCTGGAAACTAGACACTAGGGGGAGTCCAGTGCGGTATGGCTTGCGTGGGTGCCCCAACATTCTCCTAACCAGAATCCCCTGCAAACCTCAAATTTTGCTGACAAAATCACTTTTTTTCTCACATTTCTGTGTGGGAAAGTTTTGGAATCCACAAATTTCCTCCCACCCAGTATTTCCCAAGGTCTCTCGATAAAAATGGTACCTCACTTGTGTGGGTAGGCATAGTGGCTGCAAAAGGAAATGGCCCAAATCGTACTGTGGAGACTTCAAAATTGGTTGTATGATTAAACAACTACCTAGTAAATTACGAGTGCCTAAACCACAAAGGCTAAACAATGAACAATGCCAAACCACTAATTAATGAATCACGACTTACTGAACAACGAAAATATTCATTTTAGATATAAACCGAATCTACCACTACTTTCAAATCAACTCATCTAACCCACGTTTAATTACCTGTGCAGGCGTTTTTAGTTGAAGTATAAAATGCACAATGCAGTCTTGGGTTAAACAGAGAAGAACATCTTAAGTGTCACAAGTTTATTTTTAATGCGAATGTCCATGTTGTTTATTTGTCCTTTAACTGCGCAGTATTTGCAAGATAATAGACAAACCCGTTTCAGGGCAGTCACTCTACCAAGGCCCGTGACACTTGCTGACCTTTAGTGATTATTAAACAGGGTGGCACTGTCTGATGCCTTATGAACGGCGCTCAATCACTCTCAAATTACTATCTCCCAATAACTCATGCCTCTATCCCACGAATGCCATAAATAAAAAAAAGATTAAAAAAAAGCCTGTCAAAGATCAGACTAACACGTCTCTGTGGCATCCTGCTGAAACGTTTCTTTTATAAGTGAAATGAAAGTCCGTCACAACTGCTGCTGTAGTGCTCTCTCCAAGTAACTCTTTTTTAATCTAGTTTATGATTTCAAACATTAGGAAGCATGAGAAGACAAATAGCTCAAATTTCTGTGGCTCATTCTGAACTTCATTAATGTCATGGAGACAGGTGTTCACAGAAGCAGCAATCAAACATTTACGTGGGCTGGTTAATTTTCATTGCAATTCTGTGCCATATTCTTGACGTTCACGGCTTAGGCTCAGCGAACTAGATTATAAAAATTTTAAAATAATTTCTTCAAAACAAAAAATAATAATAATATGTTAATTAAACTTACCTTTAGCTCTTCCTAAATGAAGTAGTTGTTAAAGAAGTCGTGGTTAAAAAAGTTGTGGTTCAGGTCCAGGTCGTTGTTAATAAGTCGTTGTTCAGGCCACTCGTTCTAAAAAAAATCGTGGTAAAAGTCGTTTCCCTTCAAAATTACCTATAACAAAGCTACCTGGTTTGTGGGGGGCACCTGGAGTTTTGGCCCTGAGCTCAGGGGCCATCTTGGGAAAGTAGCAAATCCAAACATTTCTAGAAACTAGACACCCGGGGGAGTCCAATGAGGTATGGCTTGCATGGATCCCCCAACGTTTTCCTACCCAGAATGCCATGCAAACCTCAAATTTAGCTGGAAAAAACAAATGTTCCACATATGTTTGTGTGGAATCCCCATGCTGGCACAAATGTCCTACCCCACAGCATTCCCCTGAGTCTCCCGAGTAAAATGATACCTCACTTGTGAGCATGGGGCAAGGGCCTGTGACTGGGAAGAGCCCAAAACATAGGGAATAAGGGTATAGCACTGAGAATTCTAAGCGCTACAATTTTTTTTAAACTAAGTTTTTAGCAAATTCTACATTGGACACCCACACAAGTGATGTAAATCCGCATAGTCAAGTCCTGGCGTCGCTATATACTGACGTCATTTCATACAATATTACGAAATGGCGTCAGTATATAGCGATGCGCCCTTATTTCGTTGCAATTTCCGAGTTTTCGGGATAGACCAAATGTGCCTCATTGTAAACTTGGGAGGCACACAGGAAAATAAAAAGGGATTTATCAACATGTATCCTTTCTTTTAAATTTAATAGACTACTGTGGTCTTGTACTGGTTGGAGGCAACAGATCCCCCATATAAAGACGGGTAGCCGATATGTCGACATTTTAAGGTACACTCCTTAAACCTACTTGGCATTTTTAGTATAGATCTAATAAATTAAAATGTTTTTAACAGATATAGTCTATTTACAAACAAAATAATACATTTTTTATAGATTAACAAGAGATCTACCCGGAATTAGCGAAATGTCATAAATTGAGTTTGTACGTTGACTAACTCCAATCCAGGTGAGATATTGCTAATAGTTCTATGAAGGTCAAAGGTATATAGAAATCTTCATAAAATAAAACAATTCTTGAAACTAAGGCTTTTCCGTTACGGTACAGTAGCTACATTGAGTGCATAACATCACATCGGTATAGAGCGACAAGAGAGCGCACAGGTGCGAGCCTGCATTTGACTTGGTGTGACTACAACATACTACATGAATGAATATCTTGGTCACAAAACAATTCTATCATATTTCTTTCAGAACCATATGCAGAATTTATACTGCGTAGGTGAATTGCCACTCAGCAATACGGTGCAGTGCAATTAAGACACACAGACCGTATAGGTGGGTTTATGAATATTTAGAAATGTATATATTTATTTCGTACAGAACAACATGGAATGATTTGTAGGGTTAAATGATTGGTAACTTTGCTCCCCTTTAGAATCAACTGCATTGTCCTAGAAATTAAGATAGAAGACTTGTGAGATTGATCCCCTTTGTAAGCCCAGCATTACAAACAAGGGACACCAGTGTTGTGTCCTAAGATATGCCATACTATGTGTCCACTTTTTAGCATTAATGAGGGACTAGCTCACTGCATGTCATACGGTTGTATGGTGCAGGGGATGGTGCAAGGTGTCAAATGTCCCCCAACAAAAATCCGGCAAGATTACCAGATATTATGAATAGCCGTTTTTTATCAATCTTTTTATTAAAAAGTCTCGACCTACAGGTACAATTTCACAATGATGAATCAAGGAATTTACAGCGAAATCAAATATGCATACATATAACACAACCTAATTCGTCGCAATTCACAGGGAGGGGGGATCCTCACTATCAGCATCTCGAGGAGGGTTACAAATATCGCCACGGTATGCATTCCAGGGGGCACAAATCTTAGACCATTTTCGAGGGTAGCCCCAGGCTACATAAACTGTCTTCTCCCGTAGCATACACCAGTCCAGGTCTTTCTTCCAATCTGCAACCGTGGGTGCATGCGGGGCTCCCCAGAGTTGCGCAATACTTCTCTTAGCGATCATGCAGCCAAGTGTGACCCACCACTTGGAATAAGTGTTGAGGTCGGTAGGTTCCCAGATGTTAAGAAGACGCCTGGGCGCTTCTGGGTTTATTTCTACCTCCAGTGTTTCGCTTATGACTGCATGTATGTTACGCCAATACTCCTGGATCGGCGCACAGTGTCATAGTATGTGTATGAACGTGCCCAACTGTGTGCATCCCCGCCTACAAGATCCGTCCGTCAGCCCATCCATATGCATCAGTTGGGGACCAGTTACGTAGGTTCTATGAAGGATTTTTAGTTGTTCTAGTCTTAGTCGTGCCGGGATCGCCACAGTTTTGGGGGAGGAGACCACTGTCTGCCAACTTTCATTGTCTAGTTCTATTCCGTCCTCAGCCATTTGTCTCGTAGTGTCAGCAGGGGGTCCTTCATATTATTAAGAAGCTTTCGATATGTTAGGGACATGGCCTTTTCAGGCAGGTGGCCGTCCAGCATCCTGTCCTCCAATGGGGAGGCATCCGGTGGAGTTGTGGCACTGGACAACGCTGCTTGCAGAGCATGCCGGATTTTCAAGTACCGAAGAAACTTGGTATCCGCCAGCGCATATTGAGTTTGGAGAGTTTTGAAGGGTTTCACGCCCTCGGTGCACCAAAGTTCCCTAACAAGGGAAATACCGATTAGGTCCCATTTGTCAAACCCCTTGATGTTACCCTAAAGCCCAAGTTCCATTGAGTCCCATAGAGGTGTGGCGAGAGTCAACCTCTTATGCCAGCCGAGGGACTTAGTTGCAGAGTACCAGATTTTGACTGTGTGGTTGGTGGGGCCAGTGAGTGGGTATCTGCCTGCTTTAGAATATAGCGCAGGGGAATAGGCCCCATTCTGAAGAATCCAGCGATCCATAAGGAACGCCGGGTTGTCAGGGCGACCATGGGTGCTGTGATTTATGGCTGTAAGGTGCGCTGCCCAGTAATATTTTTTAATGTCGGGTAAACCGATACTACCGTTATACCAGCTGAGTGTGAGCTTCTTTAAGGCAGCACGCGGCCTCCCTACCCAAAGAATGTCTCGCTGTAGCCCTTCAATTTCTTTAAAATATGAGTTTGGAACAGGATCAGCCGAGTTCTGCAGGGCATATAAGAAACGGGGTAAGGACATCATTTTAAATAAGGTGGCTTTGCCCAATAGTGAAAGCGGGAGTGATTTTCAGTTTGCTATATTACTTCTGAGTCTCTGCAGGGGGCAGCCAGGTTATGGGCGTATCTGACAGAGGGGTCAAGAGAGATGAATATGTTCAAGTATTTGAAGCCTTCTCATATTATTGGTATAGGGCAATTTCCGGGTAAAGGGGAGGGGTCCCCCCCTGAGGACATACACCAGCGATTTCTGCCAATAGACGCGAAATCCAGAATATCTACCAAATATGTCAAGGATATCAAATACTGCAATCAGGGATCTCTTTGGGGACGTGAGATATAGAAGAATATCGTCTGCATAGAGAGAGATTCGATCCTCCCATTCCACCGACCACCGCATGCCACTGATTATGACATCTTTGCGGATCCATGCCACAAGAGGTACAAGGGCCAAAGTGAATAATAAGGGAGAGAGGGGGCATCCCTGGCAGGTCCCCCGGCTAAGTGTGAAGGGTTCTGATTTCCTATTGTTCACGACTATTTGAGCCATCGGCGCAGTGTATAACAATCGCACCCAGCGGCAGAAAGTAGGTCCAAACCCCAATTTAGCAAGTACAGCAAATACGTAGGGCCATTCCACTGTATCAAATGCCATGGTGGCATCTAGGGAGACTATATTGGCGTCCTCGCTTATCGTCTGTACCCTACCCAGGACCCAGTGGAATCTACGCAAGTTTAAAGCCGTGTTCCTTCTAGGCATAAATCCTGATTGGTCTGGGTGTACTAGGTCCCCTATAACCTTGATCAGCCTGATGGGGAGCACTTTAGCTAAGAATTTTGGTTCCGCATTTAATAAGGATATGGGCTGATAAGAGGCACAGTCAGTTTTGGGTTTCCCTTCTTTGTGGACTGTAACAATGGTTGCAATTCTCTGGTCATATGGCAGTGATCCCTGCTTAAGGCTGTCTTCAAACATGGATTTTAAATAAGGGGCCAATTTATCTGGACGGAGCTTGTAAAGTTCGATAGGGATACCATTTGGGCGCAGGGCTTTTCCCGAGTGCAGAGCTCTTATTGCAGTAGCTATTTCGTCAGCGTAAGAACACTATTCGTAAATGTGCGGTCAGTGTCCAAGAGCATTGGAAGAGAGATATTTTTAATAAGGTCAGAAAATACTGCCTCAGGGTATGGTGCCACCGAGTCATATTCTGTGTGGAAATGGGCTGCAAAGTGGACGGCTATGTCTTGTGGGTCAGTAACAAGGGACATGTCAGCACCTCTAAGCTCTGGCACGAGTATACTTGCCTGTTCCTTTTTATCCAACCAGGCAATGAATTTGCCAGCTTTATCACCCCAGTCATATATACAGCCCAGCCTGGTCTGTCCCATTAATTTGGCACGGTCAGTGACCAGCGCCCGGTATTCGTCCTGGTCCAAGCGGAGTGAGTGGAGGGCTTCAGGCGTGCTGTCTGAGTTAACGTCTTGTTCAAGACAGCATAGTTCTTGTTCTTTATCAGCGATATCCTTTATTCGGTCTTTCTTGGATCCCGCGCTTAAGGAAAGGGCCTGTCCCTGGACCACTGTTTTAAAGGCTTCTCATAACGTTTGAGGGGACTCAATGGTGTGCTCATTCTGTAAGACATAATTGTGGATAGATTTGTTTAGGTCTTTTCGTATTTTTGGGTTCTTTAGTTACCATGGATTGATAGGGGCAATGCGTCCTACTTGTGTGTGGTCTAGAAATATGTGGACCCATAGAGGGGAATGGTCAGAAATACCTATAGCCAGGTGTCGGATCTCATGTATGTCTGTTATTTGAAGAGCTGGGACCACTATATAGTCAAAGCGGGAAAAACTGTTGTGCGCCCCAGAGTGGAAAGTGTGTTGGATTGTGTCCGGGTTGTATGCTCTCCATCCATCTACCAGCCTCATCACCTTCAAAACACTGGAGAATGTGTGCAAAGCTTGGGGGTTGCGCGAGGGAGGTGCCTGTCCAGTGAGCCCGATACTATTGAATTAAAGTCGCCGCCGAGTACAAGGTGTCCGTCAGGCAATGTGAGCAGTACAGCACTAAGGTCAGTGAATGTTACAGCCTGCATCCCTGGAGGTGCATATATTGACATGAAAGTGATTGTATGGGCCCTCCCAAGGGCCCGTAACCCCAATATATCTGCCTTGATCGTCTACGCATGTGAAGGTAATTGCTAAAGGAAAGGACTTCTTTTGCATTATGCCTACCCCTCTAGAGTTAGAAGTAAAGCCTGCATGCGCTACCATCGAGTAACCCCATCTGTGCATTGCTTTACATGTGTTGCCTATGAGGTGGGTTTCTTGGAGCAATACCATATCCGGTGACAGTCTCTTAATATATTGTAACACAACACTTCTCTTAATCTTATCCCCCAGTCCGTTAACATTCCAACTTAAGACTTTAACTTCTTTGTTATGCTGTACCCCCATTGACATTATTCAGAAAAGGGGGTGGTGATGAACAGAGTGTCTGAATTAAGCAGACCACTCTTACCCAGTCCAAAGATCAGCGCTTGATCCATCACCGTTTTTTAGCTCACTGCACCATCCCAGCTCAGAACTTGGCTATATGCAAATTAGTCTGACCCTGGCCCAGTGCATCATGGGAACAGGGCAGACCAAACTACCAAGCCAATTCTTATACTGGGAAGGAAACAAGCTACCGGGGACCGGTTTCTGGCATTTCAGCCGTCTTCGGCCCGGCTTGCTTGAATCCTGATGGTGCAATGAGCTAGGGACTCACATCTGAGTATACCCTTCCACGCTTATGGTGGACAAAAATGATTTAGAAAAGGGGGTGGTGATGAACAGAGTGTCTGAATTAAGCAGACCACTCTTACCCAGTCCAAAGATCAGCGCTTGATCCATCACCGTTTTTTAGCTCACTGCACCATCCCAGCTCAGAACTTGGCTATATGCAAATTAGTCTGACCCTGGCCCAGTGCATCATGGGAACAGGGCAGACCAAACTACCAAGCCAATTCTTATACTGGGAAGGAAACAAGCTACCGGGGACCGGTTTCTGGCATTTCAGCCGTCTTCGGCCCGGCTTGCTTGAATCCTGATGGTGCAATGAGCTAGGAACTCACATCTAAGTATACCCTTCCACGCTTATGGTGGACAAAAATGATTCAGAAAAGGGGGTGGTGATGAACAGAGTGTCTGAATTAAGCA
Source organism: Lissotriton vulgaris (assembly GCF_964263255.1). Classification (NCBI taxonomy): domain Eukaryota; kingdom Metazoa; phylum Chordata; class Amphibia; order Caudata; family Salamandridae; genus Lissotriton; species Lissotriton vulgaris. Next base: position 883,090,910 of record NC_141693.1, read on the forward strand.
GACCACTCTTACCCAGTCCAAAGATCAGCGCTTGATCCATCACCGTTTTTTAGCTCACTGCACCATCCCAGCTCAGAACTTGGCTATATGCAAATTAGTCTGACCCTGGCCCAGTGCATCATGGGAACAGGGCAGACCAAACTACCAAGCCAATTCTTATACTGGGAAGGAAACAAGCTACCGGGGACCGGTTTCTGGCATTTCAGCCGTCTTCGGCCCGGCTTGCTTGAATCCTGATGGTGCAATGAGCTAGGGACTCACATCTGAGTATACCCTTCCACGCTTATGGTGGACAAAAATGATTCAGAAAAGGGGGTGGTGATGAACAGAGTGTCTGAATTAAGCAGACCACTCTTACCCAGTCCAAAGATCAGCGCTTGATCCATCACCGTTTTTTAGCTCACTGCACCATCCCAGCTCAGAACTTGGCTATATGCAAATTAGTCTAACCCTGGCCCAGTGCATCATGGGAACAGGGCAGACCAAACTACCAAGCCAATTCTTATACTGGGAAGGAAACAAGCTACCGGGGACCGGTTTCTGGCATTTCAGCCGTCTTCGGCCCGGCTTGCTTGAATCCTGATGGTGCAATGAGCTAGGGACTCACATCTAAGTATACCCTTCCACGCTTATGGTGGACAAAAATGATTCAGAAAAGGGGGTGGTGATGAACAGAGTGTCTGAATTAAGCAGACCACTCTTACCCAGTCCAAAGATCAGCGCTTCATCCATCACCGTTTTTTAGCTCACTGCACCATCCCAGCTCAGAACTTGGCTATATGCAAATTAGTCTGACCCTGGCCCAGTGCATCATGGGAACAGGGCAGACCAAACTACCAAGCCAATTCTTATACTGGGAAGGAAACAAGCTACCGGGGACCGGTTTCTGGCATTTCAGCCGTCTTCGGCCCGGCTTGCTTGAATCCTGATGGTGCAATGAGCTAGGGACTCACATCTGAGTATACCCTTCCACGCTTATGGTGGACAAAAATGATTCAGAAAAGGGGGTGGTGATGAACAGAGTGTCTGAATTAAGCAGACCACTCTTACCCAGTCCAAAGATCAGCGCTTGATCCATCACCGTTTTTTAGCTCACTGCACCATCCCAGCTCAGAATTTGGCTATATGCAAATTAGTCTGACCCTGACCCAGTGCATCATGGGAACAGGGCAGACCAAACTACCAAGCCAATTCTTATACTGGGAAGGAAACAAGCTACCGGGGACCGGTTTCTGGCATTTCAGCCGTCTTCGGCCCGGCTTGCTTGAATCCTGATGGTGCAATGAGCTAGGGACTCACATCTGAGTATACCCTTCCACGCTTATGGTGGACAAAAATGATTCAGAAAAGGGGGTGGTGATGAACAGAGTGTCTGAATTAAGCAGACCACTCTTACCCAGTCCAAAGATCAGCGCTTGATCCATCACCGTTTTTAGCTCACTGCACCATCCCAGCTCAGAACTTGGCTATATGCAAATTAGTCTGACCCTGGCCCAGTGCATCATGGGAACAGGGCAGACCAAACTACCAAGCCAATTCTTATACTGGGAAGGAAACAAGCTACCGGGGACCGGTTTCTGGCATTTCAGCCGTCTTCGGCCCGGCTTGCTTGAATCCTGATGGTGCAATGAGCTAGGGACTCACATCTGAGTATACCCTTCCACGCTTATGGTGGACAAAAATGATTCAGAAAAGGGGGTGGTGATGAACAGAGTGTCTGAATTAAGCAGACCACTCTTACCCAGTCCAAAGATCAGCGCTTGATCCATCACCGTTTTTTAGCTCCCTGCACCATCCCAGCTCAGAACTTGGCTATATGCAAATTAGTCTGACCCTATATGGTGCTTAGCTGCATTGCTCGTGTACCATCTACTAAAGAGAAACGTTTGCCACTATATCTCCAAGGAAGGTAAAAGTATTCCACCCAACATTGTGGATACAGAGGCTAGCAGTGACCTGTAATGTTGCAAGGAGCATTATATTCATGACTGGTCTCCTCTGAATCTCCATCTTATACTCTAATTAATATGTAAGTTGATTGGACATTTTCATTAAGTGATAAGGTCTTCCAGTTCAACCTCTATGTGAAACCGTTGGCTGGTGTCAAACAGTGGGGTCTTACGATGGCCTCATACGCTGACGACACACAGCTAGCGGTGACACTTAGTGAAGACCCTGAGGTGGAGGCCCCCAGATTCCGTGCGGGTCTCTTGGCAGTAGCCGGCTGGCTCCGCACCAACTGCCTCCAGTTGAATGCCACCAAAACGGAGGTATTGGTTCTAGGGAAGCACGCGGAGCAATGGGGAAATCAGTGGTGGCCTTCGGAGCTTGGTGTCACTCCTATTCCAGCTGCTGGAGTGAGAAATTTAGGAGTATGGGTAGACTCTGCGTTGACCTTCAGAGATCACACCAAGAAGGTGGCTGCCACGTGCTACGGAATTCTGCGTGGTACTAGGCCGGTCCTAAAGTACTTTGATCCCCCTACCAGACAGCTTGTAGTCCAAGCCTCAATACTTTCTCGGCTGGACTACGGCAGCTCACTGCTATTAGGGGTGAATCAAGCGGAGGCCTCTAGGCTCCAAAGAGTACAAAATGCCGCGGCACGAGCCATTGTGGGCCTTCCCAGACACTGTTCAGTGTCTGGTACCATCACGGCCTTGCCAGTGGCGTAGCTAGACCTTGTGGCGCCCGGGGCTATCCTTCAGATTGCCGCCCCCCTCGGGGGTGCTGGGGAAAAAGGACAGTGAGCGCCTGAAAGAGGTCTGAGAGACACGTAGTATCGCCGCTAATAGTTTCCTCGATCAATCAAGTTACATGCACATACATGACAGGTCCCAGGGCTAGACAGCCCCTGTCCCCAAAATAGTGCTGCCTAGGGCGGACCACCCCAACCTAGCTGCGCTGATGAAGGAAAAGCAGAAGGAAACCCAAAACTTACATCAGTTCTACCTACCCTGTTTGTGACATCTCACTCATAACATCAGAGCTTGTGCAGGACCCTTGTCTCCTATCTGCCCCGTCCATGACCTCAGCAATGTCTGCAGACCGGTCCACCACACTGGGTTTGACCACAATTCCCCTGGCAGCCCTCCCCTAGCTACGCCACTGAGTGTGGGAACTTGACTCTTAATAGCCGTGGTTTCACAGCAGAAGGCTTTTTTTTAAGTGCAGTGTATATTCGAGTTTCCTATATGCTTCTGAAGGCGGCGTGACCCCAGGTCTGTTTGTGGTGTCACAGCAGAGTATAACAAGGGGTCCTCAGAGGTGCCTGTGACTTCTGTCTATCGCCTCTCTTGTGCCTCCATCTCTTACACCCACACTTCTCTAGTGTCCCCTTTTTTTGCACTCAGAGGGTGTGTTCACTGCCGATCATTCTGTGTCAACATCCCTGTGTTCATTACTTGGGATGAGTGTCCCTTTTACTTTCATCCACATTTTCCTGCTCGGGTTTAAAGTACTAAACTTGGAAAAATAAGTTTTAAAGTGCTTCATTGCAGCCCAATGTTTCAAATAATGAAATAGAAAGGATTGTGAATATTGGCTTGTTCACTACAGCTGTTTTGTTACAGTGATTCAGGGGCCTGCTTGGAACACCTGGGGGTGCAGTACGATGGCACCATCGGGCACTACCCCCACTGTAAGAACTGATGCCCTGGCAGTGATTGAGACCTGATGACTCTCTAAACCTGCGGGTTCCCAGTGTCCTTCACATTTTAAAGGTTTGCTTCTCTCACTTCCTGTGCTGAAAATAGTGGTGGTAGCCTCTTTCATCATGAGATGTTGCATTTTCATGTACCTTAATGTATACATTTTTGAAAGGTAAAGCATTTTTGTAATGTGATTTCAACCAGACTCCCCCATATTATGCATGTTCAGCAGGTATATAAACCAACTAAGCGACCTTACTAGCATTAGAATAAAGTACCTGCTTGTTATCTACAGACCACCCCAGCAGGCACTGGACTTTATGACCTCTCTCAGAGGGACTAGACTGTGAAATCTGCAGCTGACAGTTTCCATGGGAAGCGCTCTACTGACCTATTTAATTAAAGCTGCACAAGCTCTTTTTTCACAACACAATACTGAGATAAGTTTGAAGGGTTTCAAGAAGGATTTGACCCTTCCCAGATTAGTCCATTCACCCTGACACTTGTATGATGACCCCCCTACACCCTCCAACCACCCCCTCCACCCCCAGCTCACCCTCTGCTCCAGCTACTTTTGTTTCTCCCATACCTGTGTGTTTGGTGCAGCACATCCAATAAAAACATGAAAAGTAAACCCTGAAAAACAGTGTTGTGCATCGTTATGCTTGACATTTAAACAACGAGAAAAGATTATTTTAAAGAGTTATGAAAGCACCAGAAATGTATCAAAGCCACCTAAAAAAATTAACGAAACACTGACAATTGGACCCATATACCCACACCTCCACCTCAATGCCTGGATGCCATCCAAAAGGAAATATTACACTTACACCATATTTGCCCACTGGATGAGAGCACATGCATGGAACCCCACCCACAATACCCCTGCCACGTGGCAAACCCACAACTGCAGACAAGCTAATACCATAGACGAAGTTAACACATAAGTGGTAAAGACGTGCCAAAAAAAATCACATTACATCAAATCTGCTGTAAGATGACATCACACCCAACATGAAGACAGCTCCTAATATCCACTTCACATGGATGAGAGGCTCAGACAAACCCTGCTGGGGTCAGAGGCTGGGGACCTGGTTAAAAGTGGCCTGTTTTAGTTAAAATCAGATACTGCAATGCATGTAGAGATGAAAGATAAAGATGGGGCATGCGAAGGGGTGGGGGAGGGGACGGCGATAAAGAGGAATCCTGTGTGAGAGAGGGAGGCAGAGGGAAGTGATGGCGACGCCACACCAGAACAGCCATCGCATTTATAGGAATGCGGCCTAGTTTCATTTTTCACAGGCCTGAAATCCTCCGGGGGAGGGTGGTGGAGAAAGATGCATTACTTTAAAAAGTATTATACTGGCCCTTCAATACTTTCTCCGTAGCTACTTTCTGGATGTGGGGAACGAGCATCACGATTGGGACGCATGGAAGGGTACATTGGTACTGTACTTGGGCTCCAGAACACTGGTACATGTCATTTCATCTCGTTTTAGCAGAACATTGTTGTTACATTTCAAAGGTGGTTTATAGAAATGCTTTTACTAACACATATTTTCCAAAAACTGTTTAATACTTATCTTGTGCCCTTTAAATCGCTTGAAGGGCATTTTGTAAGCTTTTATTGCAAATGTAGAAAATGAAATAAAAGCATTTTTGAATCTAAAAAAAAAAAGTGGCATAGTGACGCAAGGTGCATGTAAATAAGCCCCCCATCTGTTTTCCACACTAATTACATGAGAAGAGGGGGAACAACACACCCTCGCACAGTAACTTCCCCGGTCTCCAACACTCCCACACGGACAACTCACCTGTAGCAGATCACACGGCGCGCTCTCTTCACACAGCACTTCCGGTTGAAAATAAAATGAGGGCTTAAATGGCCGGCCCCCGCCACTACCAGTGAAGTCCCCAAGTATTTCATCCAGTGGGGGAGGTCAGCAGGGGGCAGTCCCAGAGCACCATCCAATCACCCCGGGCCCCACCGGATCCAAATAAGCAGCAGCTGAAGTGAGACCCTGTTTTTGATGTGCTAGCTTTACTCATTGGGGGACCCCGCCCGGCTCCGGAGGATTGTGCCTGCCCGCGTGATCAGCGCAGTCACCCACCTGGAAGATAGACAGGCCTGCTCACTCCATGACCGCTGGTGGGGGCTAACGCACTTGCGGTCGGATCAAAAGTGCTGCTATATTGAGTGGCCAAGTCCACATATAGTTGGCGCGAACAGCTCGAGCACCAGGAGAGTAACTGTTGGAGCGTCACGCCGTCATGGGCCTATGTTCGATGGTGGTGGCGTGCGCGTGCTCAGCACGCTGCAGATGGCAGTGTGTCTTGCCCGCTTGCACTACAAACAGGGTAGCGCACGGCCCTGGTATCCCGTTGCTGCAGACTTTATCATTTAATTGGGAACATGTACCAAATAAATTACAAAGGCCGCCGCAACGGGACACCAGTGCCACGCGGCCGCCGCCCCAAAGTAAGTGCCGCCTGGGGCGGACCGCCCCCTCCGCCCCCCCCTAGCTACGCGCCTGGGCCTTGCACTGGCTCCCGGTCAGACAGCGCATTAAATTCAAGGCGCTGTGTCTGGCCTTTAAAATTCTAAAATTTTCGTCGCCGCCGGCACTTGCTCCTCTTCTTACACCCTACAAGCCTTCTAGATCCTTGAGATCAGAGGGGCTTCATCTAGCCATCTGTCCACGCTTCAAGCTGAGCAGAATGGGTGGCCGCTCCTTTAGGGTGCTAGCGGCAAGTTTATGGAATTCGCTCCCTGTTCACATTCGAGCTCTTGAAGATTTGCTCACCTTCAGGCAGGCGATTAAAACCTTCCTGTTCCCGGTATCTAGTTAATTTCCCTTTCTTTTACTATGTGTTATGTTACAGCATCTGTCAGAGCGCCAGGACGCCCCTTTGCTGGGGCAGCTGTGCGCTATAAAAATACCAAATAACATAACATAACAGGTGCAAATTGAATTTATTCACTACCTTTTCGAGTAACAGACCAGTCACCAAGTGTAAAAATTCCCATTCTGGTCTGCATTTTCCAACATGATAGAGCTGTTCTCAACGTTGAGCAGCCTCTCCCTCCCCCCTGTGTGCTACACCACTTCCCATACACCCAGGGCTGGACTGGGAACTCAATGCAGCCCTGCCAGTTTTGTTGGACCAGCCCCCTGGGGAGAAGGTAAAAGTGTGAAGCGCTGCTGCTTTTGACACTGGGCCCCCAGTAACAAAACCAGTCCTCACTGCTGCAAAACCGCCCCCTCATCCTTCCAGACTTCCAGGGAAATGCCTGATGCCCGACATAGCCAGTCCGGTCCTGCACACACCCTATCCAAGCCTTGGCATCGAGCGGAATCTGAGCTCTTCTTAAGGCCACACTCAGGCCTACAATTACGTCTGCACCTCATTTCTAACTCTAAATGGCAGGGGTGGCTTAAGTGTTGGTAGTGCTGGGTGCCACGTTTTTGGTTCGCGGGACGCCAAGACCCCCTTCGCTATAGGTTCCCTAACTACCACCCTCCAGCGTGCCCCCTCATTGCTCCATAGCCTAAGTCTCTGAAATTCATATATTTTCCAGTGTTACTCAACCCAGTGTAGGTTGCCAAAGCACATTACATGAAAAACAAATATTATACAGAGACACTGAATAATAGAAGTATGTAAATCAGTGTATAAGAAATATTACATAAAGAAGAAGGTCTTCAGGTTGTAGGAGTCACATGCCATCCATACTGGTAGGCATTGTATTTCAAGAGTGCTTGGTCTGGAGAAACACAGACTCAGGATTTAAAAGGTAATGCAGTGGTTCAGGTTCTCTGTACTAATAAGACTTTATTAGTGCCCAATGGAACCCTTTTTAGAGAAACCTAGAATAACAAAAGATTGAGAAAAAATCAATACGTTTTTAAACCTAGGCCTTGGAGTTTTTCATGCAGCTGTTTGATATGGGTTCAAAACATACTGTGCCTTATCAGACAGATTGTAACATAAGAACTGCAAGTGACAAAATGACCTCAGCGATAAAGGCAGTAACCCACTAAACTAGCCGCATACAAATCTGTTGTGCTTTACAGCAGACACATCAACCCTCTGTGGTCCCTTATAATGAGTCAAAACTGTAACTTAGTGTACTTTTTGGAGAGATCTGTGTTTTGTCTAACTTCCAGAGTTATCTTGTCCTAATAATTAGACCCCAAACATTGCTGGGCACACAAAGATCTCTGCAGAGTGCTCTTGTCTGCCCGGTTTATTGTACACAACCCATGACATGGCTGCGTCTCACACGTTTCAACATTGAAAACGGGTGTTGCACCCAAGACGCGCAATCTGTGCAGGCAACTATGCCTATGGCTCACAATGGACTAAAAATGCACGTGCACAGCTGCTTGTGGAAATAGTTGCCACACTTTTAACGACACTCAGACGACTTTGGACATGCACAAGCGCACGCACACATATAGAAACATGCAGCAACACAGACACATGCACAGACAGAATATCAAAATCAGAGGCGTACACCAATAATGAAACACTCACAGACACACATAAACAGAAGCATGTTCATGCAAGGTAGGGAATGATAACATCATGTGAAAACACACATGAGGACCGAAATCTCTTCAGATTAACCAGATTTCTACTTGTCACACCATATACATCTTAAATCCTCTCTATGCTCGAATCGAGGCACCGGTTGCAGTGCCTGCTAGACTTTAAACGATGAGACACATTCAGCCAATGAATGATTGGGACTAATCCACGCCAGCCAATTGCTGAAGATACCTGAGCAAAAAGAGTTTCCGTGTTATATAAGTAAAAAAACGACAGTTAAGGCTGCATGTAACAAGCCCGAAAAAACACAACTTAATGCTATCACCAAAATCGAATGGGAAAACAAATTTGACAATGCAATCATAGTCAAAATGGTAATGCCCTGAAAGACAGCCCATCTAAGCAAATGGAAAAACATGAAAAAATACGAAAGCCAGTGGCTGCAGACTCGTATGAACCTTGGACCACTGCACTTACTTTTTTTCTACAAATTAAGCACAGTTTGGTTGGTTTCTTAGCTGGCAGAACAGTGGGGCATATTACCAAGCTTGGTGATATAAGATTATCGCCGCTTTAGCTGCCGTTTTCGGCCGCTAAGCGGCGATAATTACATCGCCCTATTAGCAAGCTGTTGCTAACTGATGTTAGCGACAGCTTTGAGGCGATAGCGAGCGGTTTGGGGCCCGCTTTGCATGTCAGCGATATTTATCTCTAATGACATGCAAAGTGGGCGTACCCAAACTGTTAGGGACTGAAAACAGTCGCTAACATCGCTATCGCCTATTAGCAAGGCAGGCGTAGCGATGGAAATATTCGAGCTAAGCGCGTATATCTCCAAAAACTAACGCCTGCTCAGACTAGTTCTTAGCCATTATATCCAATGGGAGGTGGATATAATGGCTAAGACCCTGTTAGCGATAATGCTTGAATATCGCATTATTCTCAGCGATATTCACAGATTTCGCCGCTATCGCCGGGAATTTTATCGCTTTTGAGATAAACGTTGCTAATAGCACGTTATCTCAGCGATAAAATCCGGCGATGCTTGGCGATAGAAATATTGTCGCTAAGCCTATTTAGCGATAATTATCGCTAGTTGTTGGTAATATGTCCCAGTGTCCCAAACATGAAAGATGTTTCATGTTATGAAGAAAGAGTATTTCTTACTAAGGTCTCACTGACCACTAGAGCTTTTAGGAAGATTGGGGAGACATGGCTGTTTTTCCAGGTGTTGGGATTTTATGTGAGGTAGTGTATTTTAAATTTGATCCTTGCATCCATGAGTAACCAATGGAAGTATCTCAAAATCAGGGATATGACGTCAAATGTTCCCTTGTAATCGGTGAGCCTGGTAGTAGGGTGAAACATGGCTTCAACTGGGGTAAAAAAATATTGAGAAACGCTTGCCAGAATAGCATTGGCAAAGTCTAAGTGAGGAATGATTGGAAAATGAGCTGCTACTTTCCGTCGAGTTAGAAGATGTATGATTTTCCGAGTGAATTTAGGCAAGTTTATGTGAGATAGCAGAAGTGGGTCATCAAGAGTGATTCCGCTGCCTCCTCACCTTGAGTCTGTTTTAAGCAAATGTTCCCCAAGGTCTGTAAGCTTCCCTTTTCCGCAAGGATATGAAATTGACTGTTTGTCTTTCACCCACCTGTTTGCTGTGCCAACAAATATTCTGTTATCCCAATCTCCAGGGATGTCAATTCACCGAAATGCTGGGTGTAGTGAAAGTGACATCAGACAACCTTTGACTCCTGATGACATCACATACATTTTCACTTGTGGTACCAGGAACCTCTTTATTCGATTTGCTGCTGAGAAAGTAGTCGTATGGCTAGGTGTGGCAGTTCGAGCTGGACTGTTCCTATGAGGAACAGGGTCAAGACTGATTTGCACATGGCTGGGTATGAACTGGGGTGGCAAAGTGAGCTAAAGAACGAAGATGGATTCAACCCAGATCTGTGACTGGGGGTGAGTGTCTGAAAAGTTTCAGCGCTCCGTCCATTACCTCTTTGTGCTTGCAAGGTGTGAAAACTACCAGGGTTCATTTGGTTTACTTTCTATTCCTGCTGCTCAGGGCACAAGTCCTAAAAAAAGAAGTGGGGGGACGATGTCACCGGAAGTGAATTCACGACAGGAAGTGACGTCACGAAAGGTGCCGAGCTCCTCGTCCCAGAGAGGCCAAAGAGTGAAGCCCAGCTGTTTGGCAGGGGGGACGGCGTCCCCCCGGTAAAATAAGTGGGGGGACGCCGTCCACCCGCGTGGTTCCCCGACTCGAGCCCTGCTGCTGCTGCCTTCATGAGCCCTGAGACCAAGGGTGGCTACGACAGTGCGAGGGGGACATGCGTGAACGCTAATTGTTGCTCCTACCTTCACTAGCAGCCCCTAACAAACATCCATGCCCATCTTCCCACAAGCACTCAGATCCTCTGGCTTAGGGATGTACAGACAACACAACATAAAATAAGACCTAAATAGACCCCAAGCCCATTGCACACCAGGAAGAGTAACAGGCGGTGCTCAGTGACTGGGACTTGTGAAGGACTACATTTGAGTTCACACACATCTTTGGAATAGTTTCTGGTAAAGAAAAAACACACAAACCAAAATAAAGACAACGTGCAACAGGTGTCATGATCTATTCTGAAACATCCAACTGCCAATGAACCCGGCTGCCACGCAGAATTTTTCCACGCAGGATATTAATGGTTGAAGCTGCGGGTTCCCTGTTTGCAGTCTACAAACGCACAATGATGGAAAGTCATTGTAATTCATGTTTATTACAAGTGCAAAAAGTACACACTTTCGCACTGAACATTTTTTTTTTCGGAAATAACGTATCCACTTGGCAGTAAAGTGGCATAGAATCCGTGCCCTGTGCTAAAATATATTAATTAGGCGGTATTTTGTATCAGTAATCCCTGAAACTCAAAAAACTATGCAAACTAAGTTTTTGAAATTGGTGCCAAGCACACAGTTCGGTGTCCAGGATTGGGCACAAGAGGGACCACCAGCTCAGACAATCGGACCATCCCGTTTCCCACTGTTTAGCTCTTTTGATGCATAATGCGTGAAGCTTCACTGGGGCCCACACACGCGAAGCCTTTTCTTAGCTACTGAGGCATGATGCGAGCATCAGTGTGAGGCTGGCAGCCTGAAAGGGGCTCTGCCTAACGGCATCTGGCACCCTAATCTTAAGGCGACAGATTTATTAGCTGTGAAATATGGTCAAATTAGCATCCCAGCAATTCTTGAAGCGATCAACGAATTCTGGGAAATCCAGAATTTGCATACCTTCTTGACTTACACTGCTTCAGCTTGTTGAATTTTAACAGAGGTTTTCTTTCATCTCATCTTTTGGTCAAATTCTATATTTTCACTTTTGAGAAGTACCAGGAGCCAAATAAGACTTTCAAGGATTATCAACCAGAGGGCACCATGAGGGGGTTTAAACATTAGAGGACTGTTTGGGTGGAACTATTTGGCTAGGGCACCTTTTTGAAAAAGCTAGGGATTGATTCCACAGCAACTAAGTTTATCTGGCTAGGCAATATTTATGTTTGTGTTTATGTAATGTTAAAGAGCAGCGGGTGTGCAAGGGCTTCCTAGGGCCTTAAAACTAGCAAAAACGAGAAATCCAAGCATAAAATTTCAGGGCCCTTATTTATGAGGCCTTGCGTCAGTTTTGCGCCGCTGGTGCGTCACTTTTTGTGACGCACTAGCGGCGTACAAAATGCGCCTTGTTGAGCCATATTTAAAAAGTGACGCATCTAGGTAGATGCGTCACTTTTTAAACCCCTGCGCCACATTATACCTGTGTAAGGTATAATGTATGCAGAGGGGGCGTTCCCCGCAAAAAGCCTCGTAATAGTGACGCAGTGAAATCTATGAGATTTCACTGCGTCACTTTTAGGATGCTGTTGCGTCAAAATCTTGCGCCTGCCTCACAGCAGGCGTAAGACTGACGCAAGCCTTTTCACATGGGGCTTTCCCCATGTGAAAGGACACATTGCTGGAGTTGCGTCACTTTTGCGACACACTCCAGCAATGCGTCACTTTTGCGCTTACAGATGCGTCAGAAATACTGACGTATCTGTAAGTCCTTGCGACATGATGCGTCATACATTAAATATGACGCATCATTGGTGTCGCAAGGAGTGCGCAGTGAAAAGTGACGCATCGCTGTTTTCACGCAGCGATGCGTCACTTTTCATAAATGAAGCCCCAGGGCCTCATTTATGAGGCTGTGCGTCACTTTTATGTCGCCGGTGCGTCACTTTTTGTGACGCACCAGTGGCGTAAAAAATGCGCCTCGTTGCGCCATATTTACAAAGTGGGCGCATTGCTGGAGTTGCGTCACTTTTGTGACACATTCCAGCAATGCGTCACTTTTGCGCTTACAGATACGTCAGAAATACTGACGTATCTGTAACTCCTTGCAACATGATGCGTCATACATTAAATATGACGCATCAGGAATGTCGCAAGGAGTGCGCACTGAGAAGTGACGCATCGCTGCTTTCACGCAGCGATGCGTCATTTCTCATAAATGAGGCCCTCAGTGTTTATATAGCCAAGCGTGTAATGCGCTGATGAATTTTAAGTAACCACATTGTTTGGAAAGTTTGTCACTTATCTTGTTCCACGGACGGGCAGCTTGGGAAGAAAAAGATTTACCTCCTAAACATGCTTTCGTGTTGCGTGGAATAACCAGGCACATTAGGCCGGATTCACAAAGGTAAATTTGCATGAACTGATTTACCAATGTGCAGATCTACTTCTAAACCTAGGTGCAATTATTGTTTTTTTTGTGATCTAGCATTTTTGAGTGGAGATGCACACCCAGGTGTAGACCTATGTGACTCCACCATCTCAACGGGAGGTGGGGGGGCATTCTAAGACTGAATTTATGAGAATGATGTCATTTTACATGTCACAAGTGAAGTAATATGCAAGGTTATAATCAGTGCGTGGCCGGCTCACAAGTTATAGTTAGCTCAGTAAACTACAACTAGTGAATTTCAGTGTCTTTAGTTTTTAAACTTTAGTTTTTATAATTTTTTAACACCTAACTATAATGCCACTTTGACCATTGTTTTATCAGTGAGTTTCTAGGATTCTTAATATAAGCTAAGTTCTTATTATCAATCCTAGTTTTTTTTTTAAACAAACTTATTGGGTTTTTCTTTTTATTACCAAACATTAAAACATATATACCGTGCATGTCTTCATATACATCACATGCATTCTGTGCTATATTATATCTGCATGCAGTATGTTACTTAACCATCATTATCATCCCAAGAGATTTCAGCCAACAATTAGTTCTGTGCATTAAGTTCTCCTTCCAGGATGTACAGCACATTCATCAGAATAGTCCTAACAAATCACTACCCAAATATCCAGCCCTCCTCGCTACAAGCACCCACCCCCTTCCCGGCTCCAGCTCTAACTATGGAACGTGCATATCTATTAAATGTCTCCAGGTAATTTGAGTTTCTATGTCCAATATCTGATTCCACTACTTCAACTATTACCCACGAGGTTACCAATCCTAGTTATAACATCACTTTAACCTTTGAATTTTTCAGTGAATTTCTGAGATTTTTTAAAATGTAAAATAAGGTCTTGTTAACATACCTAAATAAACATCACTTTAACCTTTGTTTATTTCAGTAAACTTTAAAAAAGAATCATGTTCTGTCCATCTTTGGGTGACCAATGCCCATCTGCACACATTCTTCAGCCATGCGCAGTGGGGTTTGGGCATAGGGCTTGGCATCTGGCCAGGTTCTGAGAGTAATGCCGCTGTGGGCGGCCAATCCCTGCTGCGCCACTTCCTTCGACTGTGTACAGCCCGTGCCTGGCCGCAGGGTTTGCCCTCCTGGCAGGCCCTGCGCCAACCTCCCATTGTGGGCATTGCCTTTGGCGATGTTCTGTGCCTAACCTTCCATTGGCAGCCAACCATCGCTGTGCGGTGCCTTCAGCCATGCGTAGCTGGAGTTAGCTGCAAGAACTGCGCCCACAGCCACTACTGGCAGCCAATGCCCACTAAGCCTGGCCTTGGACCATGCTCATAGGGGGTTGACTATAGGACCAGCCCTCAGGCCAGGTGCTTTGGTCAGCTCCTGCCATTAACAGTCAGCCCCAACTGTACATGGCCTATGACCAGGCAGTGTAGACAAATCCCTGTGGGCATCCAACCCTGTGCTGCACACGACCTATGGTCAAGTGCAGGTGTAGTTTGGCCACCGGGCCTGCTGACCTCCAAATGGACCCTGACATGCAGCCCAAGGACATGCGCAGTGGGGGATTGGTAAGAGTCTGCCCAATGGATGGCCCCTACTGTGGACATTCAGCCCTCTGCCGCACATGGCTTACACCCAGGCTCTCCACCCAAACCACAACTGAGAATCAAATTTCTGCTGTGCACACCCTTCCGCAGACCCTCCTGCACACTGTCAACCGTCAGAAGGATCTCTGATCCCCCTACCTACCCTCCATTGTAAGCTTGCCTTCCCAGACCTTCCAGCCTGCCTGCCATTATCTGTGTGTTGCGACAGCCCTCTCACCCCAGCCCCTTCCGTCTGCCCTTCATTTTCAGTTTGCCCTTCAGCTCCTCCTGCTCCCTCTCTGTTGTCAGCCTGCTGCCCCAGCTCTTCTAACCTGCCCTCTATTTTCATGTGTTCTCCCACCTGGCGTCTGTTGTCAGCTTGGAGTCCCAGCTCCTCCTGCCCACTCTGTATTGTAAGTGTGCTCCCCAGCCACTCCTGCCCACCCTCCATTGTCAGCTTGTTGCCCCACCCTTCCCTCCTCCCACCCATTGTCAGACTCCTGCCCCAGCACCCCTATCCACTCTTCATTGTCTGTGTGCTCCCCATCCGTCCTGCCTGCTGTCTAGTGTCAGATTGCTGCCCCAGCACCTCCTGCCCATCCTGCTTTTTCAGATTGCTCTCCCATCCCCTCCCGCCAACTGACGGTTGTCAGCTTGCTCGTGCAGCCCCTCTCACCTAACCTTCATTGTCAGCTTGCTGAACAATCTCCTACTGCCCTCCGTTGCCAGTTTTCTGCCTCAGCCCCACACGCATGCCCTCCATTCCCCATGTGCTTCCCCAGCCGCTCCATCCTGCCCTCTGTTGTCTGTTTTTTTCCATTTTTATTTTTTATTATTTTTATAGCCACAAACATAAATACATCACGAAGAAAAGAGAATTCAGAAACAATTATCAATGATCATTTGCAGAGCACATAGGAGCTTAGAAAAGAAAAGAGAACAACCATGTTGTAAATATATCCAATTACCAAAACTGTAATAATAATACAAAAAACAATTGAATATATAGGGAGAATAATAAAAAATATACAATCAACCCTTAATCCCATTGGAGAGAAGACTTACTGGCAGATGCATCAACGAAAATACCTCCCGGTAAAACACCGAATCGGTAAAACAGGCCGATACCGAACGCTACACCAGAAAATGCTATGCATCAACCCAAAATCGGTAAAAAATAAAGAATCGCTAAAAAACCACTGCAGTAAATTACCGATTCGCAAAACAGACAATCGGAAATACCGAACCCCAAAGCTGACCTCGGAAATACCGAATCGCTATTAACGAATCGCAATGGAATGCATGATAAGTCGCTAATACCGAAATACCCCAAAATCGCTATTTAGCATGAGCAAAATAAGGGGAATCACAATCAGGAGGTAAAGTAAACTGAAGGATAGGAAAAAAAAATACACCCCATCAGCAGGTGCTGACAATCAGTAACCCTTCACAAATGCCCTGGGAAACCCCACATGTCATCCAAAATGGCTGCCCTGTACGTGCTTGCTAGGAGGAGGAGGATCAACGCCCAGGCCCAGCGCAGGAGGATGATCCAGGACAGGATCTTCAGGGTGCGCATCACTTTGCTGGGTCAGACCGAGGAACAGGTGTACGATAAGTACAGACTCAACCGTGCCATGATTATGCGCCTAATAGCAGACCTGGAACCATTACTGCAGCACGAGACCCGTAGGACCAACGCCATACCAGCCCATGTGCAGGTCCTATGCTGCCTGCATCTGCTTGCGTCTGGAAGCTTCCAGGGGGTAATAGCTGAGACTGGAGGCATGTCGCAAAGCGCTTTATCATGCTTCTTCCACCGGTTCCTAGAGGCCATGCTGACATTAATAAATCGCCACATCACCTTCCCCACAACCCCCCAGCAGCTGACCCACACCAAACGGGAATGCTACCAGGTGGCACAATTCCCCCATGTCATAGGGTGTGTTGACTGCACGCATGTCCCCATCTGTCCTCCATCAGCCACCGAATACATATACCGCAACCGGAAGTTATACTTGTACTTCAAAATACTGCAGCTCGCTTGGTCCTGAGACTACCCAAAAGAGCAGCATCCAAATCCACTCTTGCCGCTCTACATTGGCTACCCATAAAAAAAAGGATCCTTTTCAAAGCACTCTTAATATGCCATAGGATCATATGGCACAAAGCTCCTCAATATCTTAAGGACCTAGCCCACACTTACCAGCCTAGTAGAGCACTTCGCTCTCAAGGGACTGGCCTACTCAAAATTCCCCGTGTTCAAAAAGCTAAATTGGGAGGCCGCTCTTTTAGAGTGCTAGCTGCCAACAAATGGAACTCACTCCCTGTGAACATTAGGCTGGCAGAAACTGAAACTAAGTTCAGGAAACTTCTAAAAACATATCTTTACACCTTATAGACTCTGTCTTTCTGTCACGGCACTGCCTCTTTCTCCACAGCGCGGGGACACGCCGAGATGGCGTCACCATGCGCTCTACAAATCCCTTTATTATTATTATTATTATTATTATATCATTCCATAAATGTGCAGGTGATGTGCAATGCCAAGTACATCATTACGGACCTTGTAGCCCAATTCCCAGGGAGCACACACGACGCTTACATATTCCGTCACTGTGGCCTCCACAGGCGCCTGATCAACGGTGAATTTGGAGAGGGACACCTACTAGGTACATATTGATGCATCATCGTACTCTCCATCCACTCCATCCCCACATGTAAATTTGCGTTCATGCTGATGACCATTCTCTCCCCATCCTGCAGGTGACAGCGCATACGCATTGCGTGAATATCTACTCACTCCCTACCTCAACCCAGCTACACTGCAAGAGCAGCGCTACAACAAAGCACACATCAGCACAAGGAATGTGGTTGAGCGTACATTCGGCATCCTCAAGAGTCGCTTCCGAATACTGCACAAGACTGGAGGTGCCTTGCAGTACGACCCAGTGACCTGCTGCCAGATCATTGCTGTCTGTGCCATCCTGCACAACCTCGCCACACGCAGGGGGATACCCATAGAGGTGGACGGAGAGGATGAACTACGTCCACAGCAACCCCCCCCCCCCCCCAACACCGACAGGCGCATGTGTCCAACACAGCTGAAGGGCAACGGAGGCGGACATACATCACACAGCATCATTTCTGAGACAGGTAAGAGAGTGCCTTGACAACAGGATCAGATTTGCAAGGGGTTAATGGGCATGGACACCTGACTGGTGCAGATATACGTAACACAAACATGCTGCTGCTGCTGTTGAAGTCTAACTTAAATTGTCCCTTCTCAGAACGGGTGATGCGTGTGGCACTTTTGTCTGGCCATGGTTACGTCACCAAGGACAGTGTGACTTTGCCACATGTTCACTTGCGTTTGCCGCGTACCCCCAGTCTCTTGTCCTGTGACTCCTCGGCTTCTCCACGATGGGTGTCTGTGGCAGTTGCATTGCAGCCACTGCACCTCCTCCCGCTGGTCTCCAGCAGGGAGACGCTGCTGACACTGGAGGCTGCCTCACTCCCCTCTTCCACTCCCAGACTGCTGACACTGGCTGACCCAGGCTGCAGTTGCTCCACTGCAGTGGTCCCCCTCTCAAGGGCCTTTGCCACATACCCACAATAATGACCTAGGTCCACTTGCAGGGACACGGACCTGCGGGACAGCACAGCCGCGCTGTTGCACAGCTTATTGATGGCCTTGTTTGTAGAATTCACTGCCAGCATGATCTGCCTGTGACGCCGGCGCTCACTTTGTTGGCCTGCGACTACGGCACGTGTCAGTTCCTGCAGGCAGAGCTTGATTTCATTGTTGCCGGCAGCTACGGCAGTGGTGTGCTCACGCACAGCGTCAGTCATGTTGCCTAGTTTGTTGCAGGGTTTGGTCATGGAGAATTTCATGGCACCCATGTGTCTCCCCTGCAGGCGCTGGACACGCAGCATCCGGGTCTCCACAACTCCGTACCTTCGGACAGATCGACTGGTCTTGCAGCTGCCCGACCCGGGGGCACAGCCCTCTGCCTAATGCGCTGGCGTGCTGCAGTTTGGCTGGTTGGAGTGAGGACAGCCTGGCGTGGGACATTTTGGGGTGCTGAACTCTGATCCAACTCCATCACGGGCAGAGAGGAAACATCTGCTCTGCGGCTCTGCGGAGTGGCCCGCACTGGTGGTGGTGGTGGTGTCTTGGACCGCGAGGATGGTGGTGGTGGTGGTGGTGTCTTGGACCGCAGGGATGGTGGAGGTGTTGTCCGCCGTGGTGGTGAAGGGGAGGATATGGCTTCAGCTCCCTGTGAGCACTCCGCATCGGTCAACACTGGTGTCTCTGAGATGACGAGGCGGCCACTGTCGTCAGAATCGATGGGGGATGCATCTGTGTTTGAAACAGTGCATAGTTATTATCATGGTATTGTATGTGTAAATAGCTTTCGCATCTCACAATAAATAACTTTTTCGGACAGACATTTCGCCCTTTGCAGCTGTATTCATCTCTGGGTTCTGGCATGCACCCATTCATGTATTGACTACAACTCCCATGGTGCAACACAGTGGTGAGGGTATGTGTTTTTGGCACCGATACATGTGCACTCGGTCTGACATGGGGGATTGGGCAGGGACTTACTACACGCTGCATCATTACGCTGCCATGCATCTTACCTTGTCCTCCTTCCGCAGCACCAGAGGTGTCCAGACGTGTGACCCCCACAACAGCTTCCGGTTCAATAGTGGACTCCACTAGGTCCTCCAGGGCAGTGTTAGGTGTCACATTGGATGTGCCCCCTCCTGTGCCAGCAGCATCCTTGACCCTCTGTGCAATCCTCTCCTTGGCCCTCTTACGCAGGTCATACCAGCGTTTTTTTAAGTCGTCGATGCTGCGGTGGGTGACTCCGCAGGCATTTACCTTGTCCTTGATGCGCAGCCACATCTTTCTTTTCTCTGCCTTCGGCACCTTCAGCGACAACTTCCCAAATAGTCGGTCATTGTTGCTGGTCACACACTCTATAAGGATTCCAGTTCCTTATCACAGAACTTGCGTTTTCTCTTTCGGTGTGTGTCCTTTCCCTGCTGGGGGGCCTCCTTCTCCATCTTGTCCTGCTTGCCTAGTCCTGGTTGCTGCTGGTTAAGTCTGGGTCCTCAGCTCCTGTGCTCTGCCTCCTCCTCTGTGCTACTCCGAACACTGAATGGAGCATGGGCTGTCCTACTTCCTGGTTGTGATGTCATCAGCCTGCTTCCGATGCGTCGCGTATTTTTCCCGTTTTCGCTATTACCGAATTCGCAAATACCGGAATCACTAATACCGATTCGGTATTTGCTAACTCAGTAATTGCTAGTCTCGCTGACGAACTTTCGCTATTTAATAGCGATTTTTACCGAATCGGTAATTTTTACCGATTACATTGATGCATCACGGTTTGCATGTCCTTAATAGCGATTCGTCATTTTTCGCTATTACCGACATGTATTACTGATTTTTGATGCATATGCCCGTTAATCCTTTTGAATTTTAGCTAGGACCGAGGCCCTCTAACTTTAGCTAATGCCATCTCCATTTCGTAAATCTCCCTTAGCAAGACCCAAAATTCATTAATGCTTGGATTCATACTTTGAATCCAAGAGCGGGCAATACATAGGTGAGCACAGGCCGAAATAATAGAAGCAAAGGGTTTTGTAAGACAACCCGACTCTGAAAATATTCCCAATACCAACTCTTTTCCGGAAACCGGGTTGTCATAGCCAACCCAAGTTACACGAGCAAGAGTTATACTGGACCAAAATTCCTTCAACATTGGACATGTAATAAGCATATGATTTAAATCTGCAGCATATTCTTGGCATTTCGAGCAGTATGACTTAATGGTAGTTAGATTTTTAACCCATTTAGAAATTCGCTCTGGAGTATAGTAAAGCATAAATATAGTTATATATTGCTGAAGTTTCAGATTCAGAGATGTTACAGCCGAATCTATAGTTTCCAGGTATTCATGTATCTCTTCATAAGTTATATTACAGTTAAAAATCCGGCTAAGCTTAGATGCAATTTGTAAGCCATCATCATTGACCAATGCTATTAATTTCCGACCCAACCGCCTCACACCCTTACATTGCCACTCCTTCCCAGCATGATCATGGAATATATTTGGCAGCAAGGGATTCCCCCATAATACAGTATATACATGTAAGTCGGGTAGTGCATATGCTTTACAAATTTCACGCCATATATTAGTAATACCCCTGACTACCTTAAATCGTACCCGCTTTTAGTAATTAGGATCAGATGTTTTGTACAATAGAAACCCAGTACTAAGTCCGCAAGCCAATTGGTAAGAGAGCCAGCTATCATTAATTTCAGGTCCTCTAAGTAAGCTCTGTATTCACCCAGTAAATGCAGCCCAGAAATGCAATTTAAAATCTGGGAGTTTGAAACCACCTTGCTTATACGATAATTTTATATATCGAAAAGCTCTCGTGGCCTACCGGTACCCCCAGCCAACAGCGCTATCAAGACGGTTAAAAAAGGTCGGTGTTATCTTCAATGAGATTGTATGAAAAAAATATAAAAACTTTGAAAGAACGTTCATTTTATCAATGTTACATCTCCCATATATACTAAGAGGTAACCAGTGCCAGCATCGCAATTTTGCTACTACTTTCATCAACAAGGGTTCGTATTCAATGCAATAATATTGTTTACTTGGCTACTAAGACAAAACTCCCATATAAATTGCCGTCCGTGTAACCGCTAGGGCAATTGGAGGCATTTCAAGTTGAAAATTCAATATCGTCTGTGTCTTATTAAGATTTAATGTATAGTCGGAGAGAAAGCTGAATCGCTGTGCTTCCTGGGATATCGCAGCCAGAGCATTAACGGGCTTAGTCGAAAAAACAGCGATGTCATCCGCATATGCAGTTAGTTTTAGATCTGTCCAGTTTAAAATGAATGGAAAGATGTCAACATTGGACAGTAAATGCTTAAGAAACGGCTCTATATAGATAGCAAACAATAAAGGGGATAGCAGACAGCCCTGCCGCGTACCCCTTTGAACTGAAAAACAAAAGATGAGGAATGACCGTTAAGTTTGATTGCAGCTGTTGGGCCCCTATACAACTTCTGTACTGCCGAGATGAACGTTTGACCGAGGCCCATTGAAGACATTGTTGCCCAATAGGTTCCCCACGTCACTCGGTCAAAGGCCTTCTCGGCGTCCAGCATCAGCATCCCCATATGCTGGCCCAATTTACCGGAAATATCAAATGCCGCAATGGCGGTGTTGATGTGCGCAGCAGTATTTCTTCCAGGAGCAAAACTGTGTTGCTGCTCTGAGACTAATAAATGTATAACCGGTGCCAGCTGTGAAGCAAGAATTTTAGAAAAAAGTTTGGTATCAGCATTGATTAATGATATAGGCCGGTAAGAGCTCATATCGTCTATAAGTTTCCCTTATTTTGGAAAAACAACAATATTGGTTGCATTCCAAAAAGAGGGAACTTCTTTTCCTTGCATAATGTCATTACGTAACTCAACAAAAATGGGGATCAGTATAATTTTAAAAGTCTTAAAAAATTCAAGCAGAATCTTATCCTCGCCGACTGCCTTGCCAGTTGGCATAGCATTAATTGCTTCCTCGACTTCCCTCACACCAACATTTTTTTGCAGAGCTTAAGAGAGCCACAAATCCAGAACTGGCATTGCACACTCCTGTATATAATCTAAGGCTATTTGTTGGTTAAAACAGGTCGAATTGCTGTATAAGTTGGCGTAGAATAACCTAAATTGTTCTACTAAGTCCATAGGCCTAGCATAAACCAAACCGTCCACACCTTTAATTGATTTGATCTGTGATTTGGCCCTTTGATCTGCAATTTGGTTGACCAGCAGTCGGCCAACCCTTTTGCCATATTCATATTGTTTAGCTCTGTACTTATGATAGTTATTTGCAACTTTATCCCTCAACTTTCTTTTTAGTTTCGCCCTTGGCTCAACAACCTGTTTATATATCAACTGCCCACCCTCATCCTGTATGACAATAGCTGTGGCATGCTGACGCTCCAAATCAAGACACAGCTTTTGCTCCTGCTCTAACTGGCGAAATCCCTGCCGGTTTTGTTTAATAATATATTGTAGCGTAGCCCCTCTAACCCATGCTTTTAGGCAATCCCACACTATTGCTATTGACGCTGAGCCCCAATTATTATCTATATACTCCTCAAGTACCGTTCGTATAAACTCTACATATTCCAAATTACTGAGGAGGTGTCTAGGAAAAGAAAATGTTCTCGTTGGTTTCTGAACACTTGACTGCAACTGCATTGTTAACATGACTGGGTTGTGGTCAGATGTAATTGTAGAGCACACAGCCACAAATGCATTTTCCAAAATAGTGTTATTAGCAAATATCATATCAATCCTTGAATAATGTTTATGTGGTGATGAATAAAAAGTATAACCTGGTACGTTTGGAAATAAAAGCCTCCAAGAATCTTCTTACTGATTCAAGTAGAGAAGCTCTAAGAAAGCAGCCCTGGTCTTAGACATTCTAGCACTGGCAGTAATATTAGTAGTATCAAGGATACAATTAAAATCTCCCATCATGATCATTTCACTGGGCCACTCCAACAGCTCAGAACCAAATGATATATAACATCCGGACAATCAATATTTGGGCCATATACCATACATATTGTAACCTTCCACCCATAAATCATCATTTGGGAGATTGCCCATCTCTCTTTGGAGTTGGCAATTGAATGAAGGACAAGAGCCGGACATCTCCTAAATTTTAATAAAGCCACCCCTCGAATAGAGATTGTTTGCGATGTCATACGATAATGTCATATCCAAGTTGTTTTAACAGGGCTTTATCCTTATATGCAATATGCATTTACGCAAGCCCTAATACATGAGGCTTAAATACACGTAGCACTTCCGTTACTAGCCATCGCTTACCAGCTTGATTGAGTCCCGCTACATTCCAACACATACATTTAAATTCCAACATTCTCGAATCAAAACAAAACTTTTTTCCATGAATGCAACTTCTCTTAAAACACGATAGTTGCTGCACCGGGACTTGAATCCATTCCATTCCGGTTGCTTGCCATCTTGACAAAGCTTGTTTAGCATCCTGTTCATTAAAGAAAAATTGCTGTCGGACATCCTTTATTATCTTAAGATAGGCCGGCTCCTGCAGAAACACTTGTGAACACACAGTTTTAAGAGGGTCTATTAATTGGCGGCGCTTCCACCGTTTGTCCGTTGTTGCCTTACATAAATCAGAGCGCACAAAAATAAACATTGCATCCACCTTAACTGGCGCCGATGGACATGCCTTGAAATAAATAGTTTGGTGTAGTAAAAAATTATCCAAAAATACAAGGATTGGTCAAGTAAAATGAGATTTGGACTGACTACCCTGGGTAGTTGACAGTGGCATTGTGTACCCGTTGAGCTTGAGTGTCCATATCCAAATCTGCTAGGTCCGGAAAGGCTTTTTGGAGAAGACTAACGTTGAAAGCTTGTGGGTAGTTGTCTTCCCTTCCTTCTGGGATACCACAAATTCGTAGGCTCTGGTGCCTCTGGCGATTTTCCAGATCTTTAATCTTGGATTGCATTATCATCATTTGGGAATTGTGTGCTTTTACTAGATTGACTGTATGCGTGTTAGATTCTTCCACAGCAGCCACTCGCTGTTGCAGCTCAATGACTTCGGAGGAAAGCTGGCCAACCTTAGATGTTATCTCCATCCAAGCTTGCTTAATTTCACTGCTATCAACTTTAGCCTGTTGATAACATTCCTGAGCATCTATTCTCTGAGTGCTCAATGCTTTCATAATACTGGACAATGAGGGCACCTCTCCCATCAGTCCCCTCTGTTGTCTGTATGCTCCCTCAGCTCCTCCCACCCACTCTGTTGTCATCTTGCTGCTCCAGTCCCTCTCATCACTCATTGACAGTGCTCTAGCTATCCCCTCCTACATGCCCTCTATTTTCTGTGTGCTTCTCCATCCTCTCCCTCACTCCCTCCATTGTCAGCTTGCTCCTCCATCCTATCCTATCTGCCCTCCATTTTCTGTGTGCTTCCCAAGCTAGCTCGTATCCATTGACAATTTGCTGCTACCGCCCATCCGGATCACCCTCTGTTGTCTGTGTGCTACTCCAGTTCCTACTGCCCACCCTCCATTGTCCTTGTTTTTCCACCTCCCTACATTGTCTGTGTGTACCCCAGCCCCTCCCATCCACACTCCATTGTCAACCTTCTACACCATCCCCTACCGCTCACCATCTGCTGTCAGTTTGTCAACTTGCTGCATTAGACCCTCCCACCTGCCATCTCGGGTCAGTTTGCTGCACCTGCCCATCCCTCCACACTCTGTTTTGCCATGCCCCCCGAAGAAGTGTGGCTCACCGATTAGAGTGGCAGACCCTGAGGCAGAGCTCTGTCCCGGGACCAGGGTTCAATCCCTGTCGCGGCAGGGTCTTGGGCTCAATGTCCTCGGACCCGATAATTCTCGCCTCGGTGCCTACTCTAATCATGGGTTCCACTCTGCAACTCTGGGCAATAGCTTGCTTAATCTCCACACCGGCCCTAACAACGCTAGGATGCCTGGCTTCACCTTCGGGGGTGCCCAAGAGTGGACACCTCACAGGAACAGGCCAGGAAGGGTTCCACAGTGGTATACGTACAGCGCTTAGAGACCCCTGGGTGATAGGCGCTACACAAATCCAAATTACATTTACATACATTTACATTTACATCCCTCCACACTCTGTTTTGCCATGCCCCCCGAATCATCTTGCAATCCAGCTTGCTGGTCCCTTGCTGGGACCGTTATATTATTTTATGGATCTGTGGTACCCTGGTACGGCTGCCAGTAACTCCGCAACACATGGGGGTCCGTACTAGGTACTAACCGTTTGGTACCACAGTGCAAGCTTCCCTAATTGCTTTAAAAAAAATCTTTTTTAACGTAACTTTGAGTCCCTTTGGATCATCTCCCACATGGCCCTGGGGTGAGGGTGTGTCAACCATTCCCCATTATGGGCTTTACAATAAGAAATTCAGAACTCCATGAGCCCTGGATTGGGAGACGTTCAATTACTTTTAAGCTGTGGCCAGCCACCCCAATATTAGCTTAGGTACTGCTGTACCAAAGTCGGCTGAGGGACATAATGCTCACTGAGCCATGTTTGATACCAAGGACGCCCATTGGACTCCCACTGGACCAACAGCCCAGACATACTGATTCTTTAACCTCTAGCCCACAATACATAAACATTGCATGAAGTTATTGTGCCAGAACCTATCTGGTCCTTTGAGAAAGGACTAGCTATGTTTTGGGACAATAACTTCATGCAAGAAAGGACCAGATAGGTTCTGGGGCAATAACATCATGCAATGTTTATGTATTATGGATCAACTGTGAAACCTTATGAAAAGCCAATAATGACCGTAATTTGCTTGAGAAATATGTCACCACTATCAATAGATTGTATATAGGTAGGGAGTTATGTAGACAAACAGATCTCTGTAACAATTCGTTAATGGAAACATGAGATGAGATATGTTCTTTTTGTTTTGTGCCATATCTATCTTGCTTAGCTTGATCGGAGGTCTCTTGCATCTTAATTTGAACAACAGGAACTAAGATACCTGCTTAATTGTTTTTACAGCCCTGAGGAAGTCCATGTAGGACGAAATGTGTTGGCTCGGCTGATGCATGCATTCATGAATTTTAATTGCGAATAAAAGAAACATTTGAATACAAGACCTTTCAAGATTCCCTGCACTATACTTTTTTGGAATTGTATGGATTGAAAGACATTTACTGTACTTGACTTATGAATTTTTCTGATTTGTATGCTCCTTGAAAACATTTTTGTTCATGGATAGAGGAACCGGTTTTCTCTCATATATGACTTCTAAGTAGTGGGGTCACTTCAGATTGAGCATTTTGCAGCATTAGATAGATTGAGAATAACTGTTCCGGTGCAGCCGACTCTTGCCCACACTACTGATTGTTTTGACTTTACTCTGCAATACAGAACGTGAGAGAACAGAGAAAAGAAGCGAAAAGGTGTCCCAGCGGAACAGCAGTAGGACGTGGTATGGAAACACCTCCTGTCTCTTTAGAATTGGTGGGGGGCATTCAGTAGTGCTAGACAAGCAGTGAATTCATTCGCACCACACTTCTGCAAGAATAACTAGCGCTGAAGGCTCTGAAAATACACCCCCTACAGCCTTCCAAAAGATCTCATGTTGCCCTGAAGTTCTCAGGCTACTGATTCTGGTTCACTTCCACACCCAACTCTCCCACCCATTAGAAGCTTTCATCGACTGGAGAATCTAGCATTTCTCTCATGGTGTGTACCCACAAAGGTCATTGCTCTTAGGTAAAACACCCTTGCTCTCTAACGCCAAAAATGGGTTGCACTCACAAACTGGAGAGCGCTACTCTGGAGGTTTGGTGGGGTTCTAGTTTGGGCCAATGCCCTTCAGTCATCTCATCACCCAGGACATATATTCATTTACTCGCTGCATTCCTTTGATGAAAGATTGCGCTCACCTGATGAAGATCTTAGCCCGCTCCTTGCCGCAAGCCCTTCCATTCACCGCACAGGCGAGGTCAGGGAGCTCTGCTGATCTATGGATAGTGAAAAACAAAAGGGGTTGACTGGGGGTGAGTGTGTGTATTGTCAACGCTCCGTCCGTCATCACCTTTGGTTTTTCTTTGTTCGCCCTAAGTTGGCAGGGTATGCTCAGACATGAGTCCCTTGCTCACTTTGCCACTGGAGTCAAGCAAGCCCGGCTGAAGACGGCTGTAATGCCAGAAACCGGTCCTGGGAAGCTTGATTCCGGTCCAGGGAAGACATGGCTTGGCAGTTCGGGCTGGACTGTTCCCATGAGGCACAGGGTCAGACTGATTTGCATATGGCCATGTCTGAACTGGGGTGGCGGAGTGAGCTAAAGAACGGTGATGGATTAAACCCAGATCAGTTGACTGGGGGTGAGTGTTTGTATCGTCAACGCTCCATCCATCATCACCTTTGGTTTTTCTTTGTTCGCCCTAAGTTGGCAGGGTATGCTCAGACATGAGTCCCTTGCTCACTTTGCCACTGGAGTCAAGCAAGCCCGGCTGAAGACGGCTGTAATGCCAGAAACCGGTCCTGGGAAGCTTGATTCCGGTCCAGGGAAGACATGGCTTGGCAGTTCGGGCTGGACTGTTCCCATGAGGCACAGGGTCAGACTGATTTGCATATGGCCATGTCTGAACTGGGGTGGCGGAGTGAGCTAAAGAACGGTGATGGATTAAACCCAGATCAGTTGACTGGGGGTGAGTGTTTGTATCGTCAACGCTCCATCCATCATCACCTTTGGTTTTTCTTTGTTCGCCCTAAGTTGGCAGGGTATGCTCAGACATGAGTCCCTTGCTCACTTTGCCACTGGAGTCAAGCAAGCCCGGCTGAAGACGGCTGTAATGCCAGAAACCGGTCCTGGGAAGCTTGATTCCGGTCCAGGGAAGACATGGCTTGGCAGTTCGGGCTGGACTGTTCCCATGAGGCACAGGGTCAGACTGATTTGCATATGGCCATGTCTGAACTGGGGTGGCGGAGTGAGCTAAAGAACGGTGATGGATTAAACCCAGATCAGTTGACTGGGGGTGAGTGTTTGTATCGTCAACGCTCCGTCCATCATCACCTTTGGTTTTTCTTTGTTCACCCTAAGTTGGCAGGGTATTCTCAGACGTGAGTCCCTTGCTCACTTTGCCACTGGAGTCAAGCAAGCCCAGCTGAAGACGGCTGTAATGCCAGAAACCAGTCCTGGGAAGCTTGATTCCGGTCCAGGAAAGACATGGCTTGGCAGTTCGGGCTGGACTGTTCCCATGAGGCACAGGGTCATACTGATTTGCATATGACCATGTCTGAACTGGGGTGGCGGAGTGAGCTAAAGAACGGTGATGGATTAAACCCAGATCAGTTGACTGGGGGTGAGTGTTTGTATTGTCAACGCTCCGTCCATCATCACCTTTGGTTGATCTATTGATATTAGCTTCTGCTTTACCAGCTCTGACATTGTGGGTGGCCTGTTCCGAAGGGGAGGGGAAATTGGAATTGATGATTGAAATTTTAATGACATGTGCATTCAATTTTCTTTATCCTTTGCACATGGAAATTTTTTACACACTTATTCTATGTGCTGGGGCCTTCAAATAAGAGGTGAGTTGAAGGGCAGAGGTGGAAGCTGGCTCCACTTACCCCGGTGTTTGTTACCAGTAAGGGAATTTGGGCAGGATAAAATGGTGTCAGATGCTGGGCACCATCTTTTTTTGCAGTTTTATATAGCGCAGACTTCATCAGAAGGTATTGGATTGCTTTACATGAGCATTAGTTACATTACTAAATCAAAAGAGAGAGGGAGGACTAGGTAAGCTAGTCTGAATCCCCGCTTTTATATGTCAAGAAATCAAGGAAGACTAGCTAGGTTTATACAGGTTAGACTCAGTGGAGTACGTATGTCCAGGGAAACCAGTGGGTTTCTTTAAAAAGCCCTCACCCACCAACCTAGTTGGTGGCATGCTTCATCATCGGGCCCACCACAGTGGCACCTAGCGTGCCCCGGGTGTGCTTCGACGCCAGATTACTGCGGAGCTGGTATAATTGCTGAGAGTGCAATGTGGTGAGTGTGAAGGTGAAAGTTAAAAGACCATGCAGAAATCCCAGCACCCGAGGGTAAAAATATTTTAATAAAACTGGGTATCTGTTGGTACGTTAAAAAGGCAAATAGACACGTTGGAGTATGGATTATGACCTCCAGTGTCCTGTGTGGTCTACATGTTTCAGCCTGGCCTTTCTTAATTTAAAACAGGCTTTCCTCAGGACCAAGTGAGTATGTGTGGGGTTATTAAAACTAATTTATAGTGAGTGTGAAAGGTTTTTATGTGTAGCACGCGATAAGGTGCTATATGTGGGAGAAGGGGGTTCCCTCTCGCTTTGACAGTGTTTTTCTGTTCAAAGCCTCCTTGGGTCGCCTGGCAGAGAAACAGACCGCAACTATCGATCTGGCTCCTCCTTGGACCTCTAATCCTTCTGCCGCGCCCGGTTTTAGTTTACACAAGGTTATATTCATTTTTTACCGACACGGGAGGTTAAATGATTTGACCAGAATTGCAGATGTTGTGTGGATGCTGGACCTCGAACCTGGGTCCCCAGTCCCAAAGGTGCCAGCTCTGTTATGGAATGACCTTCGGCTGCAATGTGGTGCCTGTTAAAGGCTGCACATTGGAAGTTTTACCAACAGATGAGGAGTTTGGAGTCCCCCACGAAGGCCCTTAATGAAAATGGAAGCTACACCACTCCTCTCTCCTCCACTTTGTGCATGATCCTGAGTCCCCCCGCTCTTCTACGGTGTACAGTTATCCCTTGTTTACAGCTGAGTTTACGTTATACATGTCTACATACATGTATAGATGGGCTACATTTGGCGCTTGCAAGTAGGGTGACAGGGGTGTCCGATCCTATCCGTATCAGTGAAAAAGGCGGGTTCCAAAATTAACTTGGAAAATAAAAGTCAAACATTCTAAGGCACATATTGCAGGGTTCATCTAGACTGAGCACCTGTTAACAGTAGCAGTGCTCTTAACTCTTGAACTGCTGCTGTTCATTTTTTTTATTACCTGAACCGCTCCAGGTTTAGGGGGAAGCTGGGCACAGTATAGAGTGTAGCTAGCTTCTTTATTCAGACCAACAAACATGCCACCTGCAGTGCGCAACTTCCCTCCATGAGTCTGCAGGAAGGGAAACTGGAACACTGGAGCAGAATGGCATCTCACAATAAAAGCAGCGTGGGAAGCAGACATCTTAAGTCTGCATAGTGTGTCTTCAAAAGTCATGATGATAAACTGTGCAGACTCGATTTCTGGGTTTCCTGCCTGCAATTCCTACCCCACCATTTCCCAAATTCTCACAGGGTCGCGGCCCACCCCACGCTGTGACGAGTTGGGAAAGGGTGGGTTGACAATGCTCTCCACTGATTAACGTGAAGCCCCAGCAGTACAGCGCTTCAGTCTGAAATGCATGGGGTTAACTTTACCCCCACGTCATCAGGGGGTGGAGAGTGGTCCTTGAGGTTATGAAATGGCATAGCAGAATACCTCACAGGCCTCAGGGCTGAGAGATCATCAGCCCAGCAAATTCTCTAAACTTTGGGCATTGGGGCAGGTGGTGGGAATGCTGAACTCATTCAACAAACAACATGCATGACTGGAGTGAGTGGCAGTGTGCAGCAGCTCCCATACGGCAATATTAGTTCGAGTGTGTGGGTAATTTTTTTTATGTAATAAGCATTGTAGCATTATTTCATGAAGAAATTGGTTTTAATCTTCAGCTCTGACCTGGGGATCAAAAATTGGGTGGAGCCCCTACTCACTTGCACAGAAACTGCTGCTGACAATATATACAGACGTGTACAGCTAGGGACATCTAGTGACAGTCAAATCTGCACAAAAGCAACTTTCTCTTTGAAAAGGCTAGCATGGGGGGGCGTGGCCAGGTGCAGGCAAAGATGGCTGTTTAGTTGAGAGCTCCGCCGGAGCGTAGCCCAAAAACCCAATAAATCAGTTTAAAATCCGGCAGGCTGAACCCACACGAGGCACGGACGGCCTCGAGAATCTCGGCGGCACTGACGAGTGGTCTCCCGGTGCCTCAGCTCTCCTCCGACGCCGTGGTGTGGTGGCGACGCGCAGCTGGACTTGCGAGGCCTTGGGGGTGGAACTGTGATCGCCGGCCTCGATCGCCAACGCGAGGTCCCGGCTTTGAGGCCCACATCGGGGCCGGGAAAAAGAAGTGCGGCCAGACGGCGGCAAGCCCGCTGGCCCGGAGCGGCTGGAAGGTGCGAGGGGCACAGGGGTCCGGGAGTCTCCGGGTGGGGGCGGCGGGTGCCGCTGTGGAGCTGGGACCCTGGCCAGGCCCGGATATCGACTCCCCCGCATTTAAGGTGGCATTGTGGTGGACAGAGGTACAGATTCCCCTCCGGCCTTGGGAGTGGCGGCGGTGCCGCCCAAAGGGGGTACCGTCCAAGCAAAAGGAATGATCAGCCGTATTCTGTGACAAACATTGGCCCAAAGGAGACAAGCTCATGACCGTGACAATGTGACTGGACTACTGTGGAAGGTGGGTGCACATAGAGAGGCAAGGCCTGGCGGGGCCCATGCTCGACGAGACAGCGAGGGACGCGTGGGAGGCGCCCTGGAAACATTGCTGCGCAGGCCGCTTGATATCCACAGAGGCCTACTCTGCCGCGGAAGGAGCAGGAGAGACAACCTATTGACAGGCAGGGGCACCCACGACGAGGGAAAGGAAGGGACTACAGGGCATGGTGGCAGGTGTAGTTACCAGTGCCCATTCCAAGGTGAGAGCGGCCGAAATAAACTGTGCTAGGAGCGCACAACCATTGAGCCTGAGTGGTACGGGGGCCGGAAGGGTGTAAGTGACCCAGCTGGTGAATGCTCAACGCCAGTGACGGGGGAAAGAAGCTCCTGTGCCCACGTGTAAGGAACAGATGGAGACCCCACAGAGGTGGGAGGTGGTGAAGAAAGGCGGCAGTGCGGAGACATCGGGGATGGTGAGACACCCTAGCGGCTGGCTCCTGAGAAGTGCCAAGTGAGTCAGATAAGCCGACAACACAGAGGCATTGATGACCAGGAGGTCTGCACCCAGGAGTGGGGAACGGTGCAATAAAACCGAAGAACGCGACAGCGGCACAAACGAACAAGCTAGACAAGCACGCGGTCCCGGTGGCGGCCTCCCAGACCGGGGGTACAACGGGGGGACAACCAGCTCCCGCGGAACCCTCCCTGGCTTCCATCATGGCGGCTATCCAAACATTGGGGACCACCTTGGAATCAAAAATCGACAAGATGCCAATAGAGATGAATCTCATTCGTACTGACCTTCACAAGGCATCGGACAAGACCAGAGCCAACGAGAAAGATATCCAGGAACTCCAGGCATCCAAACAGCTCGAGCAAAGGGTCAACGAGCTTGTGCACCAACATCGTCAGGTAGCCCTAAGGCTGGAGGACCAGGAAGGAAGGGCCCGCCGGAACAACATCCGCATGGTGGGCGTTCCTGAGGGTTTGGAGGGGCCCAGTATGGACTTTTTCCTGGAGGACTTAATCCTTAATTGTCTAAAGCTCAAACGTCTCTCCAATATATTCACCATTGAAAGGGCGCACCGTGCGCCGATCCCCAAGCTCAAGCCGGGAGCACCACCAAGGACAATTATTGCACGAATTCTCAACTATAGAGACCATGACGCAATCCTGCAAGCCGCCAGGCAAACGGGAGACCTGCAATACATGAACGGGACCATCCGTTTTTTCCCAGACTTTACACTTAAAGTTCAAAGGGACAGACGCTCCTTTGACGGGGTGAAGGCGTTGCTCCGGGACAAGGGACTCAAATACATGATGTTCTTTCCGGCCAAGCTCAAAATTATAGCCGGTGACAAGTCTCTCTTCTTTACGACGCGTGCGGAGGTACAGAACTGGTTGGACAGAGGAGCGGCACGGTCATCCGCATCGACAGCTGGAGCCAAATGGAGGGATACACAAGAAAAGTCGCCAGGCTCCCTGGATAGAAGATGAGACATGGACCGACTGAATCAGCGCTCATGGCGATCAAGATCTGCTAACCCCAATATGGGAGACACACAGAAATGCCAGTGAACTCTAATAGCTTGAGGAACAGCGAATATTGCCCAGGCGAGCTGTAATATAATGTATGCATACTTTTAATAATGTTTGGACATCGGACCTCCCTGGGAGGGATCTATCTGACTGGGTGACAAGTTCTCTGGACCTGAGGTGGGCAAGATCATGGGTGAGAGTGATTTTTGTGCCTTTGTTTACCCTTTGTTTACCCTTCCATCTTGGGCGGACAGGTCCAGCCAGTGCATGGGAAAGAAAGGTGAGCACTTGGCGGGAGGGGGGAGTGTGGTGAGAGCGGTCGAAGAAGTTCACCCGAACATGTGTGCATATGCTTGACAGTTTCCGACCTGTGGAGAAGGGCGCTTTGCGTCAGGAGCTGGGGCCGGCGCATCTCCCCCACTTTAAGTAGTTCTTGTAGGGAGGGTTTTCTCTCTCCTAGGGGGTGTGGGGCGAAAGGCGCTCTGCTAGTTTGGGGATGTGGGTTGTTAGAAACCTACGTGGCAGGGTAGCAGGGAGGAGGGGTAGGGGGGAAGTTATTGTTTGGCTTTGTTGGTTGTCTCACTTTTGGGGGGAGGCAGGGGGGAATGGGTTGGTCACAAGGAAATACGGTTGGGGGAGGGGAGGGGGTTTGGAATGGTCACACAGGGATTGTTCAGATGTGCTGGTAAGAAATATTGGGAGTCACAGAAAGAATGCTACAATAACACGCACCGATGGCTATGAAGTGGGACAAAAGCCTCAAGGTGATTAGCTGGAATGTCAGTGGGTTAGGGGACAAACTTAAAAGGAGTATAGTGCTTCAATTTTTAAAATGACACCTCCCAGATGTGGTCCTCCTGCAAGAAACCAATCTGATAGGGAACACTTGTCACGCATTAAACAGATTTGGATACACACTGGTGATTCATGACGGCTTTACTTCAGGGTCACGTGGGCTGGGGATCCTGCTACATCGTAACTTTCCACTTGTCATTGATCATACTGATACAGATCCTCTGGGACGATTTGTGGCACTCTCTGGGAAGTGGGAGGGACACAGGCTCAACCTGGTGACGGCCTATATCCTGCCAGGGCTCCAGACTCAGTCGTATCAGGATCTGGGTAGGCTCCTCCTTTCCCACCCAGAGGGGCAACTCCTAATGGGCGGATACTTTAATGCAGTGGTGTCGGGGGACTTGGATGGGTACCCTCCTAGGGACATAGTGGTGAGACACATGTGGCTCTCCAATCTCCTGGAGGCGTTTGGGTTAATTGACCTCGGAGCCCTCGGCATCCAAACCTAAAACAATACACTTTCTTTTCAGGTCTTCACCACACATTTTCGCGGATTGACTACATTTTAGCACCAATGCAGCAGGACACGACAATCCAAGAGGTCAAACACCTAGCGAGAGGTATCTCAGATCACTCCCCTATATGGGCACACCTTACAGTTGGGAATCAGAGGGTGGGATGTTTGGGGCCAATTAATGCCTGGTTTCTTCGAAACGAGGAGACCAAAAAGAAACTCATTCTCTCAATTGACCAGTATTTTCAGGAAAACGTCGGGACTGTAGAATCACCGGAGGTTCTTTGGGAAGCCTCTAAAACGGTGCTAAGGGGGAAGCCCTTTCCGCAATCGCTGGACGCTGTAAGGAGCGAGAGGTGCAGATGGTAACCATGGAAAGTGATCTTCTCGCTCTAGAGGAAACAGACCAAAGGGACGGTAGTTCGGAAATCCTGCACCAGATGCAACTTAAAGCAGCAGAATACAAGGCTTTGGCTACCGACGCTGCTAATACCCTAGCAAGAGACAGGGAGGGCCAGCTATATGTTCAAGAGGACAAAGCGGGCAAATTAATAGCCTGGCTGGACAAAAAGAAACAGGCACAGAGGGGGGTGGCCGAGCTTAAAGCTGAAACGGGGACCCTCCTTACTGAACCCCGGGAGATTGTCAGAGAGTTCGCAGGGCATTTTCAAAAAGTGCATAGCAGGGGGTCTGATCATTCGGAAGAAGATTCAATCGCCCTACTGACTGATATCAAGCTGCCTACCCTCTCAGATAACGAACGAGAACATCTGGAGGCATCACTAACTACGGAAGAGCTGACTAGGGCCATCCATGACCTCAGACCTGGAAAGGCCCTCGGGCCCAATGGTCTTCCTATTGACCTCTACAAGCTAAAACCTGACTGCCTGAGCCATCACCTAAAACACATGTTCGAGGAAAGTAGGGAGCGAGGCATACTGCCGAGAGACCAACGCATAGCCACTATTGTGGCCATAACTAAGGAAGGGAAACCGAAAGACTTAGGTACCTCCTACAGACCAATATCACTATTAAACGCCAAACCTAAAATCCTTGCAAAAGTACTTGCTAACAGACTCAAGCAGGTACTCAGCACGCTGGTCTACCCGGACCAGTCAGGATTTATGCCCCACCACAATACGGCGCTTAACCTGCGCCATCTCCACAGAGTATTAGGACGCTGCCACATGATTAAAGAGGATGCGGTAGTGGTCTCATTAGATGCCGACAAGCTTGAGTGGCCATATATGATGGCAGTTCTTCAGAAACTGGGTTTGGTCCAAACTTTATTGGCTGGCTGCGCCTTCTCTATACCGAGCCTCTCGCCCAGGTGGTCGTGAACAATAACATTTTGGAGGTTTTTACCCTAGAAAGAGGGACGCGACAGGGGTGTCCCCTCTCACCTTTGCTTTTTGCCCTCTCTCTTGAACCATTGGCTGCCTGGATAAGACGGGATCTCTCTCTAAAGGGGCTTCGATGGGCTGACGGGTGGGAGGACAGGATTTTGCTTTATGTGGACGACATCCTCTTATACCTCGCAAATCCTCGTAAGTTTCTTATCGTGGCCTTGGACATTTTTACCAGCTTTGGGAAGAATTCAGGGTACAGTATTAACTGGGCAAAGTCACTCCTTTACGTCCTTCATGGGAACCCCCCCAATAATCCCGCACAACTGCCCAATCAAGGTGGCCACAGAAGGGTTCATGTATCTTGGAATCTTTATCTCCAAGGAGAAGGCCATCAGATACGAGAAGAATCTCCTCCCGCCCTTGCGACGGCTGAAGAGAGACACCATTACTTGGGAGAAACTCCCGCTGCCCCTACTGGGTCGTGCTGTGCTCTTTAAAATGATGGCGCTGCCACTGTTTCTCTATGCCCTCCAAAATTACCCAGACCTTTTTCCGCAGAAATATTTTGCAGCCAGCGAGGCCACCCAAAGGGACCTTCTGTGGACTGTGATGCCCCGAATATCCCTTCAGAAACTCACACTAGGATGGTACGATGGAGGTATAGCCCTTCCTGACATCGGGAAATACTACTGGGCGGCACATCTCTCGGTCATAAACCAGGGCACTTACTGTGACGGAAATGACCCCGGCTTTGGGATGGACAGATGGCTCCTCCCGGGCGGAAACTTCGAGGCTGCACTCTACTCTAGGCCCAACAGATACCCTCTCACAGAACCAACAAAGCATTCGGTCCAACTCTGGCACACTGTTAACAGAAAACTGGGATGGGCCGACAAACTTACACTGGCCACCCCGCTGTGGGCTTCTGAAAAGTTGGGTACACTGAGCCGCACCAAAGGCTTTCACAATTGGGACCTGATAGGGATCTCTTGCATAAAAGACTTATGGGGTCCTGATGGGGTGGTTACATTTGCTTTGCTTCAACACACTTACGACTTGGCGCACAAGGAGCACTTTCGTTACTTGCAGGTTAGGCATTCCCTCCAGGCAAACATCCCACCGGGGATACAGCTCCCAGAATCCTCCCCCCTCAAGGATAGGCTGCTAGATGGCCACCTCCCAGAAAGAGCTATTTCCCTCACATACAAAAAGTTTATCAACCATGCCCCGGACCCCCTGCTGGCCCTTAGGGGCAAGAGGGAGGCAGACGGACTTGAAATTGATGAGGAAGAATGGAGAGAGGCACTCGAATCCCCCAAAGAAATAGCAATATCGGCTAAATTGAGGTTGATTCAGCTGAAAATACTCCACCTAGTTTATATTTCCGGCACCAGGCTGATGTTGATGGGCCGAAGTGAGGATGGGTTCTGTAGGAGGAGATGTGGGTAAACTGGAACTTTCTTTCACATACTATGGGAGTGCCCTGTGCTGCAAGCCTACTGGAAGCGGGTACACGACTGTATGCGGGAGGTATGGGGGTAGAACTGCATCCAGAGGTTAAGAGATGCCTTCTGAACACTTGGGAGCCCACAGATCTTCCGTCAAAAGGCAAAATATGGGTAACATTAGGATTGGCAATCACAAAAAGGAATATAGCACGACTGTGGGGAGCGGTAGCACCTCCAACGCTCAGCTCCTGAAAGAAAAATATGGACTAGTGCATGATCCAAGAAAAGACGGTTTATTTTGCCCGGGGCTGCTCCCTGAAGTAGGTAGGCATATGGTGGAACTGGAAAGAGTATTGTGGCAATCTGTGTGAACCCCCCCTTATTACACCCATTGACAACCTAAAAGACTCCTGCATTGGATAACATCCAATGAAATTCTCTTCCGGCTATGATCTACTTGTATTATGTTTTTATTTCAAAGGTTTAACTTTTATCGTCAATATACTGTGTTCTAGCATGGGTTAGAACAACAAAAGCAGCCCAAAGATGCCATGCGGTTAAAACTCAGTCAATGTGTTCAACTATGCCAATTGTTATGCATATTTTTTGCTGCCCTATTATACGGGTTACATGACACCATGGCCAGCAGATAATGTGTTCAGAATAACAACATAAATAAAAGTGAGTTTGTGTCATGAGTTCTCAGATCCAGTAATTATTGGATGGCTTTTTAGCACAGAAGAACAGATTAAAGTGTATGAGTTTCTGTTTGTAAATATAAAAAAGTTAAAATACAAGAGACCAAATAATCACCATTGTACACTAGAGTGTCATTTTCAATAAGTGAACTGTGTGAAGCCATTAGCAGTAAGGACATAAATTTGCACAGTCAGTCACATTTTTCGTCACCATCTTGGGGTCTTGAAATGCACTAGTGTTCCGGCTGGTCCCTACGAATGGAGGACTCGGGGCAGACGCATGTTTGAACAGTCAGTTCATGGGGGAAAGGAGATTATTTGGACATTATTGTTTTAAGAGTGTGTAGCATATTCAACCTTGTTTTTAAGTTAGCGGCAAGAACCTTTTTAATTTCTGTTGGGGCTTAAAATACTGAAGGGGAATTTTACTAGCAAGTTATTTGCACATTTTGGGGTCCTGATGCACACCAGGGTCCCAGCTGCTCCCTAAAAATGGAGGATGCAGTGTGGATGTGCCGCTGGTGCGCCAAAGGCACGCCCGTCTGCACCAGTCCATGCCCATCCAGGTCTGTTCAGATGCGCCCCCTCCTGGAACATCTTCGGGAACACACTCAAGACCTGGCTCTTTGACTGTACGGAGCTGCTTAACTCCCCCCACCCCCCCCCCCCCCCCAGCGCCTTGGGACCCTCATGGGTGAGTAGTGCACTTACAATTCCCCTGATTGATTGATTAATTGATTGACTTACGATTCTTCTACCCAAAATAAGGTAATTTTGACTGCTAGAGGCATTGCAAGTCCTCGTAGATGTCATGGCTTCACTTTTTTGACACAAATTTCCCTCTAGCAACTTGTAATCACTGGGATTTTTCACCTCGGCTTGATCTCTTTCAGCCGTTGTCATTTTCCTTAACCACTGTATATCGTATGTCTTTGGTTAATTGTCGTTCTCTGCTGGCTCACAAATTAGACATTTGCATCCTCTTATTGGACTCAGCACCAGATGAGCTTTTTCTTACAGAAACTTTATTACATGATGGCTCTACTCCAGATGTAGTCCAAGCACTACCTTCAGTCTAGTGCATTGTTAGGCTAGACCAACCATGGAAGGGTGAGGAGGCATCGCCATCATATGTTAAAAGGTCTGTTCTCTCCCCTCACGACTGACAATTGTGAAAGCTCGTTATTCTCAATAACATTGAGTCCCACATTTACTTTTTTCAGGGATTTATCATATAGACTGCCTGGCTTGTACTCCCATTTCTCATAGATCTTCTCAGACCTTGTAGCAAGTTTAGCCATAAACAGGGCTAATTTTACAGTGTTAGGAGATTTCAATCTACATTTTGATGACCCTGACAGCACAGTCTCTAAGAATCTGTTAGAAGACCTACCGTCTCTTCAACTGTTGCAGCAGGTCGATGTGGCTACCTATTAAAAAAGGTCATACCAACAACCTAGTCTTCAGAAATAGCAGAAATCTTTGGGTGCAGAATCCTATTCCTTTGACTTGGTAGGACCACTTTCTGTTTCCATTGGTGCTAATGGTGCCCTTTTCTCCCACCAGCACACCTTTGGTAGACCTGGGCGATAAACTCCGCTCCACGGGTGGAGTTCACTGAGTTTTTGCAACTCAGCATGGAGCTCAGAAAAAATTCAGCTACTGCCGCTATGCGGAGTTTAACGCCGTGGCATCCACCCAATGTAGCCAAAGAAAGGCAGAACACAGCCTCCTCTATTACACATGCATGTGAGCCTGTTAGACACTAATTATGCATCAGACGGTGCACAAATATGGCATGCAGAGCTTGTTACTAAACCCAGGTAATGTGCCTGTCAAACATTTCTCCTCGTTGTGCCTGTTTAAGACCAGGTATTCCCTGGCCTTAATTTTGGCACTGCCCCATATTTACGCTACCCTTGTAAATATGGGGCAGCCTCCAAATCAATGGGTGTTGCAGTGGAACGCCCACCACAACACCCATTGCTCACCCCTTTCACACTTAGGGGGTCATTAGGATGGCGGGGGGACTTAGTCCGCCCGTCATCCTATCGGGACTAGGGCCCGCCCGCCATAAGGGCGGGGGTCCCATGGGTGGAATTAGGATGCGGCCTACCGGATTGTATATGCAAATGCAGGGGGGTACCACAGGTACCCCCCGTGTGCACCACCCACCCCTCCTTTACTTTGGGGGCCCACAGGGGGCCCCCCAAGTGAAGACCGCATGCCTTTCCATGGCGGCACCTGCCCAGGCCCATCGCAATATGGCTGGCGGTGTCTAATAGACACTGCCACCATATTATTCCTTTTCCGCCCCGGCCGCAAGGCGACCGGGGAGGAAAGCGGCGGACAGTCTTGCCGTCCGCCGAGGTCCTCCCCGCCATACTAATATGGGAAACGAGCGTGGATGGTGGGCGGAGTGCCCCCGCCAGGCTGGCGGTGGCGACATCATAATGGGCCCCTAAGTATAGATTGAAAGGGGGCCTTATTCACAAGGCAGCGTTAAGCCACGTTAAGTGGCTTAACGTTGCCTTGTGAATAAAGCTAAGCCCCTATCGCCATTACACCGTCCTGAAAAATGACGTTGTGGTGGCGATAGGGACTTTTAAATGTGTTGCTCAGTATCCTGCACAGGGCACTTCACAAGAAAGGTCCCGTCTTATTCAGACCGTTAGCTATAAAAATGTCACTCAGGTTTCCATACTCACAGACTTCACGCAAAAGCCTCGAACCAAGGGTCCCAGAAATCCTGAGGTGCTCTCCTTTTGCAGCTACTGAAAATTCTGACTTTAAAGGGCTGTCTTCTGGGATTTCAGTCTCTTCACCGAAAAATCTAAGCCTTCAAGTTGGGAAAGTAACTAAAATCAAAACCCTGACTTTCAAAATGTTTTTAAGAAACTAAGAATTGTAGCCCTAATTTATTTATCCAGTCGGAAAGCACATTGGACAGTGTAGCTATCAGTAAGGCAACGGGTGCAGTGGTGCCTGAAGGTATTTAATCTGTGGGGCGCCACCCCCAGGGGGGCCGTGGAGTCTTAGGGAGGGGGTTGCGCATTTCCAGGCCTAATTTCCACCTGGAGTACAGATCATGTGCTCTTCCTTTTGGAAAATGACAACCACCTGGGACACCTAATTTGATCCTTAAAATGCTTCAACTTTTGTTAATTGAGGCTTCTCTGCTGTGAAATGAAGAGGCCCGGCATACAGGTAAAACAATCCTTCATGCCAGGGTGCATGCTTTTCGGAATGAAATGCAAACCTGCGCTATGAGTTAATCTGCAAATGTAAAGGGTGCTTTAATTGCTCGATTCACTCCAAGCATTGTGATGGTAAAGATTTGTTTTTAAGTGGTAGTACTAGGTGTTAACACCTGGGCTGTGAAGTGCATGCTTTTAATCCTAATTGTATTTACACAGCGGATAGTACCCCTCAGGAGGTGTTGAAGGGACAGTTATGCAAAAAATAATTGCCTTACGTAGTTCCATTTAAAAACCACATTTTGGAAGCTCCCTTTTATCCTAAAACAATTTGCGTAGTTTGTAACTGTCTATCTTATAATGTGTGTAATGCAAGCATAAAATAATGACTTACACATTCACAGTGCTTTCTGTACCAGGCTGTGACCTCGTAGCACTAAAAATACACACGTCACTGCACCAACCAAATTCAGTTCTGTGGCTCTCTGGTTACACACAGACCTCGGCAGTGCATTACCTAATAGAGGTTTCACAATGTACTACACTGCATTTCCATCTTAGTAACAACTTTTTCAAATGTATTTTTCATTTAAGCTACCCATTATTTTATATGTAGCTGCCTGATGGGGAAAGACTTAAAGAACTAACAATATATTTTGGGGCTGATTTATGAGAGGCTTGCGCAGCCGCACTTTTTAGGTCTCGGACTTAGGCAGCGCATGCGCTGTATCGTCAGAGAGATGCTGTATTCAGTATTGTGGGGGGAAGCTCCGCCCACATTCCATCTGATTCCATCTATGTTTTTATTGGCTTAACTTTTAAATGCTGCCTTCTAATTGGTTTGCCACTTGTTAGTCCCTCCTACTGATGGCCACGGCGTAAAATGTGCACATCCGAGGCTATTGGCCTCATTACCGAAACATTATTTTATGCCCTCCGTCCCCACCCCTCCCCCTCCTGCAGTTCGTCAATTCTCGACCCCCATCACCCCCCTCTACTCACGTTCTTGACTTTTTAAATGGCCGCTATCTCATTTGTAATGCAATATTTATTGCGTAAATGCGAGCCGTCTTGAATTGCAAATGCTTGTTTTTAAAGTAGTGCGCATTAACATGCGCACGCTCCCTCATATCGTACGCATGCGCCAAAAGTCT
This sequence comes from Lissotriton vulgaris, assembly GCF_964263255.1. NCBI lineage: Eukaryota > Metazoa > Chordata > Amphibia > Caudata > Salamandridae > Lissotriton > Lissotriton vulgaris. The sequence continues at coordinate 883,133,275 of NC_141693.1, forward strand.
TGCACGAGCATAAACAGGAAGTAAGTATTGGGGGCACCCACCCCTCACCACTACCCAGGCGATTACTTTACACAAGTTATACAGAGAAAGTGGTTATAGTAAGGATAATATTTTTTTAAATTTTAACTAATAATATTGAAAACACTGTTTTCAATATTAAAAATATAATCACATTATCCAGTCTTCTGGGCTGTGAACATCGCACCAGATAAAGAATGGACGTACTCCTTGTTTCCATTGTGCCCCAGTAAAGCACCGCGATGTGGCCGTCATTCGAAGATGGTGCCAGCCGTGCAGGGGGCGGGGCCCCACGAGGGCCTGGCCCCACCCTCTCCTTTCCATGGCCCGCCGCTGTCAACATGCCACTCTTCCTGCATTACCATGGGCGCCCCGGCGGAGAGCGCTAAGCCCTGAACCTCCCCCAAGGCTGTCAAGTTCCTCTTCGTGGGGCTGGCAGGGTAAGACATGGCCGTGGCACCCTCGGGGCCCTGACACCGCCGGCCAGGGCAGGGTGTCTTCAGGGCACGGTACCCTGCACCCCAAGACCCTACCTGCCCCCCCGAATACTACCTGCCCCAGCCCCTGACACTGGAGTGAGTCCGGTATCCAGCCACTGCCACTCTAGAGGAACCCACACAGTCCACAGGAGGTGGCGCGCGGTCCCCACCTCCAAACCCAATCCAATAATAAATAATAATAATAAATAAACCTTGCCCCCTAACAAAACAAGCCCGGATACTGCCCACCGTGCCCTAAAGACCCTGCCCCAAGGAGCCCTACACCCAGTGCTTTAACGGGCTGGTACTGAGCACCGGCACTTGTTAATTTTCAGAGGGAGAGAACCTGCACTTCTCAAGAAACAAGAAGGACACTGTTACAGAGGCACAGAGAAGAGCGATGTATCGTTGTGTGGAAGGATGCATGTGTTAAGAGTGTCAAAGGAGCCATCAACCTCTCTACATGTGGTTATTGTTTGTGTAGATGCAGTGTCCTGTGTAAGAGAGAGGTGATACATAGGAGTGCAATTTATTTATTTATGCATTTATTATATAGCGCAAACTTTACCCGAAGGTGTCAGAGCGCTTCACAATTGGAACACAACTGATACATGAGAACATTACAAGTGAACAAATTACAAAAGCAAACGCTAAGGTACAAGAGGGAAAAGTGACAATTGTGAGCAAACAAAATACAAGAGGTAGCAAACGGTGCACTACAGGAGGAAAAAGTGACATGTGTGCAGGTTACAGAAGCGTACAAAGTACAAGTACAAGTATAGTACTGCAATACATGGCAGACACTCAAACACAAGAACAAAAGTTACATAGGCAATGGTGGCACTTGTGCAAGTATTGAAAACAAACAAAATGTAAGCGGTAGCAAACAGAGTGTTACAAGAGAAAAGTGACGTGTGCATGTTACAAAAGAGTACCAAACACAGGTAAAAGGGTAATGCTGCAATAAATGGCAGACTCTCAAACCGCAAGAACACACTGGGAAGGTACTTCCGTAGGCATGGAGAATAGAATGTTCTATAATGAAAGGTCTTCCTTCAGATAATAGAGAGGGCAAGAACAAAGAGGAGTGGGGGTGAGCGGATGCAGAGCTGTTCACAGGTGTGACTGCACTGGGCTTTGGCTGAGGGCCAGGCAGGTGGTTACAGACGAGATGAGGGACGACAGGTTTACAGGATGCTGAGCGGGTGGTGAGTACTAATAGAGCGCTCTGTCACTTGCTGGGATAAGCTATAAAGAGTGCAGGGAGCTCTCCAACATCGCTCAGGTAGCCTCGGAGTTACACAGCGACAATGTGGTTCTAAGAGGAGGGTGTTAAACCCCCTCCTGTTGGGGAGAAGAGGTGTGAGCCTGGTCCCCATGTTTGAAATGTAAATGCACAGGTTAGATGCCCCTTCTCTGGAAAATTGTAGCGTGCACTTAAGGGAACCTACGATTCGCTTAGTGATCATCCTAGGTGATTTTGTGAAATTCGTGGAATTGCTGCAGATGCAGCAAGTTAGAAACTCAGACTGGGACGCAGATTAAGACACTAAATTATGCACAAGGGGGTCTCCGGATTTACAGCTGTGCTGGCTTACCCGCGCCCCCTCTCTTCCAACTCTCCCTCCCTCGCTCACTCCCCTTATAAGCCCCCTCAGTCCAGCTCCTCTCTCCCGGTCTCTCTCTCTCTCTGTCCCTGTCCCCTCTCGCTGTCCATCTCCATCTCTCACCTCTCCTTCTTTCTTTCCCTCCCTCTCGTTCTGTCCAGCCACGGCTCGTGCAGGGCATTACACCGGGCGGTGACGTCAGGCAGAGGAGGGAAAGGGTGGGGGGTTGTAAAATGTGATGCAGCGCGGGTAACGAAATTCCTTTTTTTTTCCGGTACTTACCTGACATCGTCCATATCCCGCATTTTACAACCCCCACCCTGCCCCTCCTCTGCCTGACGTCACCGCCCGGTGTAACGCCCTGCATGAGCGGTGGCTGGTTCTGTCCATCTCCGTCATTACTCTCTTCCACCCCTATCATAGCTCTCTGTACTAAACTCTGCCCCCAGCCTCTTTTATTTTTTTTATTGCTCCCTTGCGCCACGTCTTGAGTTTTTGCTTTGGCGAGCTCGGACACATTTACACTCTACAACAGTAACAAAATGATGACCCCTCTCTTCAACGACCTCTTTTACATTTCCTCCTTAGGTGTCTTTCTGCAGTAACCCCTTTCCAAAACTACCCGTCTTTGGAACCTTTAGGCACACGCACCTCCTTTTAAATATCCTTCCCTTCTAGCGTCCTTCCACACATACTAAACACAGTATATTAATATATTTATAATGGCAACTACATCACTAAACTCATTAATATGCCGAGACCAATTGGCATTGCCAATGCTTGTTTGAAGACCCGCCGGCACAAGTGTCTCAATCGTATCTATGAGGCGACGCAAAGCCACTCTGGTTGGCTTTGCATGGCCTCATAGATATGGAGTAAGACAAAGCAGGGCAAGACGCTGCATTGTCTTACTCTATGTCAAGTAGGCGTTCCATGGGCATTGCAATGAGTGTTTCCACGCAACACCTATGGATTTTGACGCTGCAGTAGATTTACAAAACCATGTAGACCTAGGGCAGCGGCAAAACCTTACTCCTCCCCATGGCTGGCGGAACAAGGAGAAATGTTTTCATTTCTCCACGTTATTTCCTCTTTCCATGTGTGCTGCCGAAGAGAAAACCCCCTCTGTGCTGTGGATTGTGTTTTGTTCAGGAAGGTGCCCCTTCCCGCACAACAACAATCCTGCCTACATTGGCGTCAGTGCACTGCAGGGGGAAAGGACACATTATTTCATAAATAAGTTGCATCCCTGCCCTTTCACATTGGCGTAGGGCAGCGTAGCAAGGAGACTTGTGGCGCTGCCCTACACCAATTCTTCATAAATTAGGCCCTTTGTTTTTAGCCACACCTTTGACTACGCCTGCATGCTCACTGCCCTTTGGTTTGCTAAACACTCTTTAATAATTGTTTCCCAACTGTAAAAATGTTTTGCTGTGGGAATTGGGGGCATTTATGGTTCTTGATAGTCGTCAATGAAGAGGAGAGCCAAGTTCTAGAATCTTTTGTCAGGAGGGGTTCCTTACGCCTAAAAGATTTTGACAGGGGGGTCTCGGCATCAAAAGTTTGAAGACCTCTGGTGTAAGGGGACACTCTAGTTCAATTCGTGTCTGTTTTTCCCTCTGTGCCAGGCAATGCCGAACCGATATCATTGCTCGAATTGTGGGGCCCAGGGCACCCCTGCTCTGCCACTGACGTCCTGCATTGGTATGAATGGGAATCTCCAATGTTGTTTTCTCTTTCTAAAGAGACACGTTTACGTGGAGCCGTGGGAAAATACTGTGCGACATAGGAATGTGTCCCTCGCAAGAGAGATAGGCTGTCCTGAAAGGGGCGAGGTCCTGGCCACGCCCCGTCACGCCACTGACATCAGACCATTTCTTTTATTTAGCAGCCCCGGGGGTGGGCGGGGCTACGGATTGACGTCCTCTCCTCTTCCCAACAAAAGAGCACATGCATGGCTAACCTTCAGAATGGAATGCGGGATTGGCGACATAGTTGTACCCCGCGAGCAGAACGCGGAAAGTTCAAATGTGACAAAGAAACTCATTTATTCCAGTATGATCGGACTTCAAGTTCTGGATAGAATACCAATTCTTTTCAGTATTTTTGACTGGGAACGTATTTAAACAATTCTATTAATGTAAGAGGATTGGCATAGCGCTGGGTGGCAGTTTTTTTTTGCTAAAAAAAGCAGACTTCCAGGACTGTGTTGCTAGAGGACAGTCTAATTAGAAAAGATAAGCGTTTTGCATTTGGGTAAATGTGATTTAGGAGAAAAACATTAGTATTTCAGATGGCAACTTTTAATGGAATATTTTACAAACATGAGTTATTCCACGCTTGCTCTTCCACTTTCCTTGATACTAGTAGGGGGCGAGCCAACGAATTAACAAGTAGAGCCGAGCCTAGGAATGTCACGGCTCGACTATCCCTTACTCGAGCCCAGCCGCCAAAAATATATGGCATGGAAATCATGCAATAAACAGAATGTAAAATATCATTAAGTCTGTAAAAGTGAATTTCTTTAATGTGCAGAAGAGTTTCACCTTAGTACACAAGGTTACATTTCTTCATTGAGAGGCATTTATTAAAGTTGATATTTTTTTTTAAATGAATTTAGAAGTTAGTCCTGCCCTGAACACAATACCTTTGCTGCAATAAGACTTAAGTAAGTTGTCATGTGCATCCAATTTGCGGCATAGATGCTTATAATACTAGGAACAACATTAGAGTTTTTAAATTAAACATGAGAGGTTTTTGTACAGAGTCATGAAGTAACGTATTTGAAGGTTCTCCCAAATTTGATAAAGACAAAAAAGGAGCTGGGAGAAATAAAATATTTGCCTAGGATGACTCAATCTGGCCAAGTGCGAAAACCGGGATTAGGCCCAGAGATTTTGGTCACATTGTGCAATTCAACCACTCAATGGATATATCTCTATTTTTCTGTTTTTTTTTACAGCAAAGGTCACTGCTTTGTCGTTAATTAGTCAAATAAAAGGTCGGCTTGTTTTGGATCGAGGGTGCAAGAGGGCCTCACGCTGAGCCAGAACCATGCACTTGACTCAAGCCTGGCTTAAGCTTCCAGTGGCTCATCTACCTCTACTGGATACAGCTGACTGATTTCAGGGATCTGATCTCCTAGTGTGGTTTCTGCCATGATACTGGGTCAGACGAATGTCTGACATAATATCGACAGGCAAAATATCTACATACAAAAATATCGGGACAAAAATATCAAAATCAAAAATATTGAAGTCATATCTTCATAAAGGTAAGTACAAAAATATCGAAAAATTAATATCGTAGTACAAAAATATCGAAATTAAAAATATCGTTTTTTTAAATGTATTAATAATAATGTAAAAATAATTTAACAATACATATAATTTTACAAATATTAAATAAAAATATTAAAACATAATTAAAAAATTAAAACTAATACATATACATTTAAAATAAATTGAACACTTAATAATTTAATGTAATTTTATTTTTTTTAATTTCATTTAATTTAAATTTATTTTATTGTTACCCTCTACGCCTGTACCCCAAAAACCCCAAACTGACCCTGAACCCTAAAAATATCCCTGTACCCCAAAAACCCAAAACTGACCCTGAACCCTAAAAATACCCCTTTACCCAAAAACCCAAAACTGACCCTGAACCCTAAAAATACCCCTTTACCCAAAAACTGAAAACTGACCCTGAACCCAAAAAATACCCCTTTACCCAAGAACTGAAAACTGACCCTGAACCCCAAAAATACCCCTTTACCCAAGAACTGAAAACTGACCCTGAACCCTAAAAATACCCCTTTACCCAAAAACTGAAAACTGACCCTGAACCCTAAAAATACCCCTTTACCCAAAAACTGAAAACTGACCCTGAACCCTAAAAATACCCCTTTAACCAAGAACTGAAAACTGACCCTGAACCCAAAAAATACCCCTTTACCCAAGAACTGAAAACTGACCCTGAACCCTAAAAATACCCCTTTATCCAAAAACTGAAAACTGACCCTGAACCCTAAAAATACTCCTTTACCCAAAATTAATTATTATTATTTAATTACCAATTAATTATTAATTAACAATAACAATAACGTAAATATATTAGCACATTAGCTGTAATTAATTAAATTTAATCATTAATATTATTTTTTCCCAATTAATTAATTAAGAATAACAAAAATTTATATATATAAAAAATTACTCTAATTAATGTAATTAACGAATTAATATTAATTAATTACCAACTAGTTAATAATTAAAAATATGTACAAAATTGTATTAATTAATTAACTAATTAATATTAATTAATTACCAATTAATTATTAATTAAAAATATTTACAAACATATATTAATTAATTAATTATTATTAAATTACTTCCCACCCTATTCCCCTATAAACCCATAACCCGCTACAGAACATATTTATCAATTAATCAATTAATTAAAATTAATTCTCAATTAATTCTCAATTAATTAATTAATAATTCCTAATAATTAATAATTAATTTAACATAATTACATTACTTCCCACCCTATTCCCCTATAAACCCACAACCCGCTACAGTACTAAAAGACAATATTTAATTAAATTACATTAAAAATAAATAATAAAACATAATAAATACAATATAATATACACAACATTTATTTAAAAATTGATATTAGTAACATCAAAATTATTTATTTCGATATTATTGACATCGATATTTAAAACTTCGATATTACTAATATCATACTAATATCGATATTAAGACTGTCAATATTACTTACCTTCTATATTATGTCCCATCGATATTTAAACTTCGATATAATTGTATATCGAAATTTAAAACTCGATATTTTGTCTGTGTACCGGATCAGACTGCTTGAGATCAGTAGTCTCCAGCTCTACAATTCTATTGCAACCCTCATTACATTTCATATTAGTAAATAATAGAGCTGGACTCATTCCAGTGTACTAAATGGCTTTTGCCAGTATGATGTCCTAGGTCACGAAGTGGGACAGTGAATTAAATTCACAAGCCAGCCATTTTCTATGGCATCTTCTCTGCCAAGCTCCAAAATAATGGGGATGTTTGTGCCCAGCTCAATAATTGCAGAGTTCTACAAATAAGTGCGTGGTTCAGTGATGGCTGTCATTGGTAACTATCTCCCACCGAAGCCGAGCAAACTGAAATCATGACTTTAACATCTTTCCTGACTGTCCACCAAACTACGATAAACCGTACTGCTAATCACTTTGGACTGTTTCATCCTCTTTATCAGTAACGCCTGTGAACCCATACTTTGTAATAATGAGTCTTTGGCTGAATATTGGCTGGTCACACCAGGCTCTAAACATTTCACCTAGTAGTGACCAACTCATAAGCAGTCATTTGTCGTCCATATGTTTTGTGATACACGGTCCAATAGTGCTCTTGGATCCCTTCACTTGTGACTTCTAGTGTTTTAAATAATGGAAATGTTTTTGGGGTTTTTTCAATGAACAGGGTCCATTTTTGGGTTGGTGAATAACGTTTATTAAAAGCCCTGTTTCCTTGACCAAGTTTAAATTGGGTGTGGAAATATAGCAATTGAACGTAACAGCTTAGTGGACTCTATGTAGGCCACTAAGACCATCACGAGAAATACCATAAAGGGACCTGCAGACGTGTTTGAAGCTGCCAGCTTACTGAAAACCATAAACTGCGTGCCTTTCTCTCACACTTCTTTATCCACAATGCTGCTAAGTGCCTTGTCCCCTAAAACTATAACCACACCTTAATGATCATCACACACAACATTTGAACACCTTCCACATAGGATCAGACCAAAGACAACGCACGTCCAGCCACACACCCTACACTGTATAGAATGTTATCTATGTAGGCAAGCGATTAAGTGTACCCCATAGGATAGTAAGCACTTTATAAATGTTGCAATGCAATACATAATGTCAGATTTTGTTGTACGTTTGGTTACATACAGAAAGGTGTGTGTGGGTGTTTTTTAAAAAAAACTATATGTATTATGCAAATTGGAAAGCAAATATGGAATTACATTGCTCCTTTATGGGATAACCAACAATTTGTTGCTTTCTATTTAGAAAATACATTTATAAACGAACACATTTTTGGGCATTTTTAGTACACCAACTTGAAAACAGAATTGTTTCCAGAGCAGCTGTTTGGGATATTCTGCCCAGCACCCAAACCAGTTTGTAACTGTGGCACAGTTTTACAGAGTTGACATGATGCTGCTCCTCGGCCCTCTGCAATCGGTGAATGCTGACCAGTTCCACCAGTAAAGCTGCATATATTCCAAGTGGCCATATGGCACATCAAGTCAAATCAAAGAAACTTTATTCGGCCAGTTTGGGCCATAAAAGACACAGACTATTACTTTAATCATATCACAAAATAAAATAATAATAATAATAATAATAATAATAACAATAATAATAATAATAATATTAATGCACAATAGCAGAGCTCAGGTATTCAAGACCAAATGTCATTAGTGATGCCTTCTGCCTCACTCTGCTTTTTAGCCAACAGCGTACTGTATTGTATTGTTTTGTAATTGCATTTATATAGCGATTACTAACCCTTATGAGCATATAACTCCGGATCCCATAAAGGATTAAATGGTGAATTAGTATGGTGAAATATGAAAGTATTTTGAGTGGAGGATATGTCATTCTGTCATTTGGATTGAGAAGGATAGTGGAGGCTTTGAAGAGAGAAAAAGGTTTGTATTTATATGGTACTTGCTACCCCTGATGACATGCAGAAGCACTTTTTCGGCGAGTGGCACGCTACTCCGGTAACCCATAAAGGATTAGTGGTGAATTAGTATAGTGAAATATGAAAGTTATTTGAGTGGTGGTTACGTTAGTCAGGAATTTGGATTCAGAAAGACAGTGGAGGGATAGAAGAGGGAAAAGGTTTACATTTATATAGAGCTTGCTAACCCTGATGAGGTGTTGAAGCAATTTTCAATGAGTGGTGTGCTACTCCGGTACCCAAACAGGATTAGTGGTAATTAGTATAGGGAAATATGCAATTGATTTGAGTGGTGGACATGCTATTCTGTTTTTTCAGTTGAAAAGGAATAGTGGAGGGATAAAAGAGGGACGGGTCTAGAATCTTTTTTTTTAGTTCAGAGCAGTAGGAGGGGGTTTGGGATGATTCAAAGGGAGGTGTAGGGTAAGGGTCAGAGGTAAGGGTTTAGAAAGACATGTTTGGAAGATCTGAATAGAAAAAGAGGTACGAGATGATGCAAGGAGGGGTAGAGGAGGGAAGAGTCTAGAAAGGGTTATTTGGGGGATTATAGTAGTGGTACAGGGTTTGGGATGAATGGGAGAATAGAGGTAGAGGATATATTGATAGATGTATAGGGTGAGAAATAGGGTAGTACATTGAAAAGAGTAGTAGAATGAAGTTTGAGATGAGTCAGGGAGTTGAGGTAGAGGATATATTGAGAGTGGTAGAGGGTGAGCAATAGGGTAGTGCATTGGATATGCTGGAATAGAATGTTGATGTTATTCCTTTGATGGTTGAAGTAAATCAAACAAAGACCATGTTACAGATTATGCACTTTAACGTTATCAGTGTAAACTGGGTGTACTGGAAAATTGTCAACTCTGGCCTCTTTTCAACATGTCCATGTAGAATGGGATTACTTTGAGTTATCCTTTTATACCCAAGCATTCCACCCCGGTGGAAATAAACTTCTGTCTTCCCACACAAACAGCATGGGAGATAATATTTGTACACGTTTTGTTGAAGAGCATCCCACGATCTCTTCAGTGTACCACCAGTCTACAGGTCTATATTTGTTAGATTGGGAATTTTGCGTAGTGCGGCTATTTAGTCTATAGGTCAAATCAGTCCACTCACTTACCCCGTAACTTATGTACTGGATATGAGTTATGTGTTTATATTGATGGTTAAGAGCTTTATGTGTGGGCAAAATATGGCCCTTATGCAGCTCATCTACAATGGTGCACAGACATAATATCGACTCCAAAATATCGACTGGACATAATATCGAGTTTTAAATATAGACTGGACAAAATATCGACAGGACAGAATATAGATAACCAAAATATCGTTTTTAAGGTAAGTGATGTAATATCGACTGTTAAAAATATAGAAAGTTAAAATATCGAAGTATATAATATAGATAGTTAAAAATATCGATTTTTTAATAATATCTCATTTTTTATAGTGTATTTTTATGTTATAATATGTGTGAAAAGTGTGTATTTATGTTATAATTAATTTTTATTAATGAATTTTGTTTTTATAATTATTGCGTAATTTAATTCTGTAGCGGGTTGTGGGTTTAGAGGGAAATAGGGTTGGAAGTAATTTAATTATAATTAATTAAATATGTAAATTTATTTATTGATAGTAAATTTTAATTAATTGTTAATTGATTAATATTTTTTAATTAATTAAATGTTAATTGGTAATTAATTTTAATTAATTGATTAATAGGTAATTATGTAAATTTTACTAATTTATTTTATGGTTGTGAGTTTATTGGGGAATTGGGTGGGAAGTAATTAAATTATAATTAATTAAATATGTTACATTATTTATTGGTATTTATTTACAAATAATTATTAATTAGGTATTTATGGGTAATTATAAAAATTGTATTTGCCAATTAAATAAATGTAATTGATTAATTGTTAATTATGTTAATTTTAATAATTTATTTTATGTAGCGGGTTGTGGGTTTATAGGGGAATAGGGTGGGAAGTAATCTATTATTAATTAATTAAATAAATAAATGTATCTAAATTTATTTAATTTGAAATAATTGTTAAATAATTTTTAATTATTAAATAATTAATAGTTATTTTTTAATTAATTAGTATTAATAGGTGATCAATTGAAATAATTGTTGTTCATTAGTAATTTTAATATATTAATTATTATATTATATACTTTTTTTATTATTTTTAAATAATTAATAATAGATATTCATTTATAAAATTTTAAATAATATATGAAGTATTTATTTTCCCTAATATTGTATTGTCTGGATTGGGAATAGTAATTTTAACCCTTACGCAATCCAAAGCTTTCCCTACTGTTGCACACACTGGAGTGGGAATAGTAATTTTTACTCTTATGCTATCCAACACTTTCCCTACTGTAGCACCCACTGGGGTGAGAATAGTAATTTTAACCCCTACCCTATCCAACGCTTTCCCTACTGTTGCACCTACTGGAGTGGGAATAGTAATTTTAACCCCTACGCTATACAACGCTTTCCCTACTGTTGCACCCACTGGAGTGGGAATAGTAATTTTTACCCCTACGCTATCCAACGCTTTCCCTACTATTGCACCCACTGGAGTGGGAATAGTAAATTGAACCTCTACGCTATACAACGCTTTCCCTACTGTTGCACCCACTGGAGTGGGAATAGTAATTTTAACCCCTACGCTATCCAACGCTTTCCCTACTGTTGCACCCACTGGAGTGAGAATAGTATTTTAAACCCCTACGCTATCCAACCCTTTCCCTACTGCTGCACTCACTGGAGTGGGAATAGTAATTTTAACCCCTACGCTATCCAACGCTTTCCCTACTGTTGCACTCTTTGGAGTGGGAATAGTAATTTTTACCCTTACGCTATCCAACGCTTTCCCTACTGTTGCACTCTTTGGAGTGGGAATAGTAATTTTTACCCTTAGGCTATCCAACGCTTTACCTACTGTTGCACCCACTGGAGTGGGATTAGTAATTTTTACCCTTACGCTATCCAACACTTTCCCTACTGTTGCACTCTTTGGAGTGGGAATAGTAATTTTTACCCTTACGCTATCCAACGCCTTTCCTACTGTTGCACCCACTGGAGTGGGAATATTAATTTTTACCCCTACTCTATTCAACGCTTTCCTTACTGTTGCACTCACTGGAGTGGGGATAGTAATTTTAACCCCTACGCTATCCAACGCTTTCCCTACGCTTGCACACTTTGGAGTGGGAATAGTATTTTTTACACTTCTGCTATCGTACGGTAATAATATTGGATATTATTTAATTATATTATGTTACTATATATGTTTTAAAAAATATGATTGTAAAAATTGTTTTTTATTAATTTCATTAATTATTTAATTATTATAAGTTAATTTAAGTATTTTTAAGTATATTTTAGTAATTAAATGTTAATAATAATTTAATTTAACACTGTTTTTAATTAAGTCGATATTTTTATAAACTATATTTTTGTAAACGATATTTTGTACTCGATATTTGTGTAATTACCTGTTTGTAGATACAAACTCGACATTCTGTCTGTCGATATTTTGTCAACGATATTTTTGCAAGTCGATATTCTGTCCCTCTATATTATTTCAGTGATCCATCTACAATATGTCTCCAGGTTATTAGTTAAGGTCCAGACCATGGGTGGAGTTTTGCTAGTCAATAACGAGGTAAAGGGGTGGCAGATCTCATAGAACATCAATAGCATAGGACACACCAGAAGCACAACTCCTGCCCAGTTTTCCTGTATCACTGAGTATATATGTTCTTTGACAGTGTTTCAGGGCTCACTGCATCTTTTGTTCTCTGGCTGAGTTGCAGTGCTATGTCGCAGTGAAGGACCAGCCAGAGACTGAGGTTGCTATTGTCTTCAACTAGTTGACAAAATCTACCCATCCATGGCTTCGCAAAGTGTAAGAGAGGGTTTAAAGTTGCAGTGGCGTAGTTTTTTGATAGCAAGCCAGGAGTATTCCAGTTCGGTGTTAAGTTGGCGGCAGAGACTCTCTTGTTATCTTCATTTACCACTTTCTAAGACATGTCATTTAAATCAAAGACTTAGATACATAATTAAGACTTTGGATGTGCATGTTTCTGAAGCAAATGTGGTCAGGGTCCTCTATCAGGTTAGATTGAGGGAACAACAGGGCCTTGGGCCTTGAATATGGGGGGATCCAACCTCTTTCTTTTGCTGTCTTCATTTTGTTTGGTGTGTCCTGTGTCATTGTGTTCAGAATGCCATTAAAAATACATTGTTGCTGTGTTAATACTTGTTCCTTGTGTTGCATTTTTGGTGTAACAACGGCACTGCTTGTAAACGCGGACGGCCCTGTATAGGGTTGTAGGCTTAACGCTGTGTACTTTAAGACCTGTGCTATGTTTCCCCTGCACTTGAAAAAAACCAGACTTTGAAACAAAAATGCATTGTTCATTTTGGTTTCATTCAACTTTTTAAAAAAACATATTTTCATTTATTTTGGTTTTGGTAAAGAAAGAAGTGGGTTTGGGTACAGATATCTCAACCCTAATACAGACTCCTTTAAGTGATAGTAACAAAATATTCAGCTAATAGAATTATGTGGAGGTTGGAGAGGGATAGAGACGTAGAGTGAAGTTAGAAGTTAAGATTAGACACAGGTTTTTTTTTAGTCTAGAGTGTGACGCAACAGTGATGTTAGATAAGGTGTTTGCTTATAGGAATGGGTGAAAAGTAAGGGGTTTCATTGTGTTATGTATTGGATAACTCTTGTGGCTCACTAGTCAAGCCAGTGATTATGGTATATTCAAGTGGGTTTCTTACTGCTCTGACGATGATGTGGAAGTAGATGGATCTTGATTCCAAGATTAAGTATGGAGTAGATGAAATAGGTGAGCTTTAGTCATTCCATTCAACCTTGGCCAAAAGAACTAGCAGATAATGACATTCATAAAGAGTCCCTGTGAAAAATGTGTTGTAACAAAGGTGTATTCTGTGCAGTAAAAAAGTGCCTAAATACTCCAGTAACTCAGTTCCATACTTGACTATTGATCCACTGCCCAGTTTACATTTGATCTAGTATAGAAGCACTTAAAGGGCATCTTATGACCATCGCCAATTATCACTGGATTGTTGAGAGATTAATGTCTGCTAATTTGATAAATTAATCTTTGGGTATTCAGGTCAGTGAGTTCTCAGTCTCCAACACTTTTTTACTGGCTAAGTCAACTGATCGGTAAGTGACAAAAGTTGGATCCTGTAAGTGATAGCAAATCTTTTGTCGGGCAGTGGCTGTCACTTTTCGACGATCAGTGTATGAAAGTGTATGCAATTTTGTATCATTTGAACACCATTGAGCATCTAAGTCACAAAACCACTAAGTAGGCATTTCAATTAAAAACGGTTTTGCATGGATAGCAAGCAGTGCATCATACAGAAACGTGGACTTATATTATATTTTAAATTATTAACATTTTTTCTGTATTAGCAATACAGACCAAGAGGAGAGACAGCAAGTACAGTTGTCTTACAATGTGTGCTATGTTTTAAAACTCTTAACGAATTGTGTCCGTAGTGATGAAAACTAGTTTACTGTTAGCCGGAGTCCATGTTTAACGAGTATTCTTGTGCCTACCACTTTTTCCCCTTATTTCTTCTGAAATGGCTGAAGGAAGCAGTCTGACTCACTGTTTCCCTGTTCTTTTCATTGTATTAGATCTAGTAACTCCACAAGAGCTTGCCTGTTTGCTGGGTTCTTCCCAAATTCCCAAATACTTCAAGTGTGGCTGGAGACCATTCCAGCCTACAGTCAGTCCATTGTTGATTTCTATTTTTTTCGTAGCACTGTTTGTAATTGCTCATCATTTTTAAAGGAAGGGGAAGAAAAGTATATGGTGAAAAGTTTTTCTTTTTTACATGTAATAAAAATATGCAGGCAGAACATAAAGAATACACATTTCTCACACTGACTTTGCCTGGCAGAACAAATGAAGCCCATCAATTCAAAGAATAATGTAATACATAGGCACTACTCAATCACATAACGTAATGTTTGTAAACACACATGCTCATTTAGAAGAGGGTGGTAGGGGCAGATTCATCTTCCTCACCTATGTTGGCCTCTTTTCCATGCATGGAGTTCAATCACAATGTCAAAAAATATCTACCTTTCCACAGCACCATCTGCTCCACCAATGTCCACAGCGAAATGCTAGTGGTTCAAGTAGAATAACGGATCCACCACTATTTCTGCGGTGTTAGCACTGTGGAAGACCCCATTTAAAGGGTGGTGGATTTTCGTGTAGAGTGGATTAGAAATAACCCCAGTATGTGAAGGAAACAAGTTAGGTAGGCAATAAAAATGTACTTCCACTGTTGTGGTACATTCCCAGCACCCTCTTTTCCTCCAGGGATTTCACCATTCCTCAAAGGCATTTGTAGGCACTTCTGCTAGAGTGCTTCCTCACTTCCAAGGAGCTTCACCATTGGCAGGCATAGCCAATTTGGTGGATAATCCTACACCGCCCTGGTGCAGAATTCTGTATGCCTCAGCGTTTTCTCCCCTGCCCTACTGGAGGTGGGCAGCTCACTACAATGCCAAATGCTGTTTACACCAAGCACATTCGAAATGTTGCTCCTTTGACTTATTAAAAAAAATATTTTGTTCTTCAATGGTATAGTTCTTACAGCTCACTTGATTTCTTCTTTCACCGACTCCCCAGAGAGCACGTGTTAAAACACTGGGCCTCATTTATGAGGCTGTGCGTCACTTTTACGCCGCTGGTGCGTCACTCTTTGTGACGCACCAGTGGCGTAAAAAATGCGCCTTGTTGCGCAATATTTACAAAGTGACGCATCTAGGTAGATGCGTCACTTTGTAAACCCCTGCGCCACATTATACCTGCGCCAGGTATAATGTATACAAGGGGGCGTATTGATGCAAGAAAAGGTCCTGGAAGTGGCGCAGTGAAATCTATGAGATTTCACTGCGCCACTTCTAGGATGCAAATGCGTCAATATCTTACGCCTACCTCATTGCAGGTGTAAGACTGACGCAGGCCCTTTCACATGGGGCTTGCCCCATGTGAAAGGACACATTGCTGGAGTTGCGTCACTTTTGTGACACACCCCAGCAATGCGTCACTTTTGCGCTTACAGATATGTCAGAAATACTGACGTATCTGTAACTCCTTGCGACATGATGCATCATTCATTAAATATGACGCATCAATCATGACGCAAGGAGTGCACACTGAGAAGTGACGCATCCCTGCTTTCATGCAGCGATGCGCCATTTCTCATAAATGAGGCCAACTAATTCTATTGTGGATTTAACACGAATTCACTTTGTATTAATTTCTTTCTTAGATTTCACGACGCTCATATGGTACGAAATTAATTATATTTTCATTGAACAATTTAATTTCCATTGATCAAATTATGTCACGACCCTTTACTGATACGGAAGGGAGGTAGAGATTTTTTTTTCGAAACAAAAACATTGAATAATGTTGTGTGGGAGGAGCGCTGGACAATTAATTGTGACAAGGATTCAGGGCAGATTTCGACGACTGCATAAGCGGTGCTCATGTATGGGAATGTTTGTCAACAGTCCTATCTCTCAGAAGGGCCAGCATCTGTTGTGGGGCACAGTCAGTGCCCTGTAATTACGAAGCATTCCAGGACTTACAGTTCTGATGTTAACATTGTAAGTATGAGTTAAAAAGGCCTATGGGCGTGATACTACTGTCAAGAAGCTAGCATTAGTTGAGAATGACAGTGCCAGCGCCTGTTGTATTAAAAAGCAAAGTAGATGTTTTGATGTTGAAAGCTCTTACTTCCTTTTGGTTTATTTTACTTCCCCACGTTTATGGGATTCTACTAGTTCCCATGATCAGGTGGTTGTGTTCTCGCTATGTTATTTGTCCCTCGCTAAGAGAAGGGGCAGAGTGTAGCAGTAGTTTACAGAAAAGCCTCAAACCCTCTATTTGCTGCGGAGCTCCGTCTTTTACGAACATTTATCAAAGTATATATCGCTGTGTTGGCCACGCCAGTCAGAGGAGGAAGTCTCACAGTGGCATAGCGGTAGCCCCCGCAGACCATGCGATGCGGGTGAGGGGGGTGCGACCTCCAAAGGGGGGGGGGGGGGCACTCCAGCACTGTGCACGGGCGACGGGCTTGAATCGGTCCGGATCGTGGGCGGGGGGTAGGGCTCTCTATGTAATTTGCAGGGGGCGGGGGAGGGGGCTAACGTTTCTTTACGCAACTAGAAAAGGAGGCCTACATGGTACGAAATGCACAGCACGGCCCCTTCAAGTTCAACTAAGGACATTTGATGGAATATACCACTGAGTAACTGCACACAACCCGGCCTGGTATCCGACAGTGCATTTCAGAGAACCCAGGTTTTCTTCAGAACACAGGGAGAGCTGCCCGTATTGTAGCCATTGTATATAAAGACAAAAGCCTATATTGATCAAAGACCTGTCAGTAACCAATGAGGCTGTCACTGGACCACTCTTTCCAGTCATTGACGCAGTCCCTGTGCACATGACCTTGACCCCTCTCCTTTCAAGGATCAGCCCGGAAGCGCCGGCCTCCAGCTGCCGTTTGTATTCCTTTAACATTTCAAGGCCACTCACTCAGCCGCTGCTCGGTGAAAGGCGCCGAGAAGCAGAAGGCATGTGTCAATGTACTTCTAGATAGTGGCGTAACGCAAAGAGTCGGGATGCCCCCCCCCCCCCACACCCCCCTGCAGAATCTGATAAGAAGCCCCCAGTGTCCAATATCTCACAGATATTCATAGTCTTTGGGCTGAATGGGGCGCCCCCCCTGAGGAGATGGGCCATCTGAGGTGTTTTGTAGTGAGTTTTGAGGGAAAGCGATGGGGATATGGAAGGAGTGAGAGAGAAATGCGTATTGCCTGGAAGCGATGGGGGAGTGAGGTGTGTTCGGCAGGTAAGTAACAGGGAGATTCAGGGGGGAGAGAGAGATAGGTGCATGCGGATTCCCAAGAAGAATTGATGGGAATATGGAAGGGGGCGAGAGAAGTGTGTGTGGTGGTGGGGACACAGAAGACAAAGGGTGGAACAGAAGAGAGCGACAGAAACCCCCAGAACAGATCGAGTGAAGACAGAGGAGCGTGTGGGGGAACTGTAAAGAAAAGTCTGAAGCAGGGAAAAAGGAATGAACAAGAGGTTCTTAATTTGTTTAAAAAAAAACATAAGTAAAGGGGGCCTGAAGTTTTTCTTAGGAGCCCACCACCAGTGCTACCGAATGGCTGGGTTGCCAAATGCCAAGACTCAATAGTCCTGATTTCACCTCATACCTCTTTCTTCCACCACCACCCCACTTCCTGTTCCGTTATGTCACTCTTTGCAAGTTATTTTCATCCCAGCGTTTCTCCCTCTGTCACTGGTTTCACGTGTAGCTCGTCCTGCTTCTTTCCCCTTTTCCTGACTGTCTCTTGCTCTGGTGAAAAGAGAGAAGGTGAAAAATAAGTTCTGGCCCTCAAAAAGGGCTGCCCAAAATCTTCAACCATCGACACAAATTATGCACTAGAAAAAAGATTCTGTAGAATACTTGAGTATTTTCAGAGGTAGCCAAAGATTGAGAAGTTAGGCAGTGAAAGGTCGGCTGAAAGAAGAGGGGGAGGGAGTAACTGATTGAGAGATAAAGGAGTGAGACCGAAAGGCACAGTAGGGGAGGACAGAAAGGAAAGTGAATGAAAGAACAAGAGAGATGAGCAGGAAAGAGGAAAGAAATATGGGGATTAAAGGTAGGGGGTAGTAAGAGACAGTGTGTGTGTGTGTGAGAGAGAGAGACAAAGGGGGAAGTGCCATGAAGGGAATGAGAGAAGTGGGAAGCAAGGAGGCATTGCAAAAATGCCAGCATTTGTAAAGCGCACAGCTACCTCCAACGGAGGTGTCCCGGTGCTGGGGGCCCTCGGGAAGATTAAGCAAGGCTATTGCCTAGAGTCACATGGTGCTGGACTAACCTGCCGCCGGAGCCGGGGATCGAACCGTGAACCCTGTGGTCCGGAATCAGGCACCCTGGCCTCTGCACCACACCTCTTCCAAAAAGACATATCATGCATCAGTAAGGCAGCATGTGTAGCTTGGTGATGAATGAATGTTGTACACATCCCTGTGGTAGGGCGTCCTAAGAAACTATCCCTTGCATCCGTGTTAGGTCCTTGGGGTACATGGCAGTATGTTAGGTTAATGTGGGCAGCATACATTGTGATAAGTTAGTGTCCCTTGGATGCAGCTCATTAGGATGTGATAGGGTCCAAATGATGCGATGTGGGGGTCTGGTATTGTACAGCAATTCCACTACATCCTCTAAAGCTGTATGCTGCATTCTAATGTACTTGATTCTACACAGGGAATTGATTTCACGAGGGACTTAAGCAGCACCTCTCATTTTCTCTTTATGACTGAACCCCAACAGATTGCTAGGCTCTGCTGGAGAGGATGCATCCAAGGCATATCCTTACCATTAGTGGAGGATGGCTACTGATTAGGACCAGATCTCTGTACTGGGGTGAATGTTTGACATTGTTCAGCATTCAGTTCATCAATTGTTCTTGTTGCTACTGTCCCCTCAGACTTGTGCCAGTAGTAATTAATTGCAGGGGTGTACAGGTCTTTTCTGCATCCATGGTGTGAGGAGACCACTGGTTTCTCCTGATAAATCCACCCTTTCTAGACAACTAGAATCCCTCATTTTCCCTGGAGCATTGCATTGAGGCCTGGGGTGCTTTTGTGTGTACCTAGCAGGATGGGCGCTCTTTGCAGGGATCCCATTCGACCCTCAATCAGGGTCTAGAAGGAAGAGAGATGGCTTGCCTGGAGGATCTCGTTCTTTTTTTGGGATTCTTATAGGGCACCATAGTCCTTGCATTTCAAATTCACTTTCAAGTCCTGTGCTTGTTTTTTATCATGACTAAGGGCCTGTTTAGATCTCTGTGGATGGGTTACTCCCTCACAATGGTGACCGTTATCTCGTCCGGCGAAATATCAATCCCATAAGATATAATCGGATCTATATTTCAGCGAAAGGGATATCTGTCACCATTGTGATGCAGTAACCCATCCGCCAAGATCTAAATCAGACCCTAAGACAGGGTTCTCCAAACTGGGTATGGGGCTCCCTATGGAGACCTTAACTGATTCCGTGGGAGGGGGGGACGCCAGGCACTGGTTTAAAGAGGCATCAAGCTTATAACAGTGCTTTGTTTTGCGCTGTGAAAAAAAGAGCGGCAGTAAGTAAATTGCCATCACAACATTCTTTATCATTTAGATCAGGCTGGGAGTATGTGTAAAAAAGGGAAGGAATTCCAAATATTCTTCAAACCTCC
Organism: Lissotriton vulgaris; assembly: GCF_964263255.1. NCBI lineage: Eukaryota > Metazoa > Chordata > Amphibia > Caudata > Salamandridae > Lissotriton > Lissotriton vulgaris. The sequence continues at coordinate 883,153,500 of NC_141693.1, forward strand.
CCGTCCTCATTTATGATAATCACATTGTGAATACTTTTACACGTTAGTAAGGCCTAGCTAGCCAGAATAGTATGTTTGGCAAACATGTATTTGATTGCATTTTTAAAAGAGGTAATATAACCTTACTGCAATGTTTGAATAAGTCTAGACATATTTAAATATTGCCAATTTAATATTATAACTGCGAAAAGTTCAGGGGGGCCCTAATTATATTTTATACTTGGGGCGGCATTAACACATTTGAATGCAACTGCCCTAAGGGTTGCTGGGAATCCATATAAGATGTGACTGAAATAGTAAATCCTTGGATCATACGAAAGCAAATGAAGGAGGTGAATAGAATACTTGTTGCCCACTATGTTTAATGTAAGGATGGGAAACTTATTCCTATGGATATGAAATGCTAAAGAAAAGTTTTCTTTAGAAACAGCCCACCAGAAGCACCTGTGAGCAGATACAGCCATCACAGATAACATCGGTGGGTCCAGGTGTAGTGGACAGACGATGGGATAGGGAAAGTTAAATAAAAAATAAATAAAACCACTTACCTTGTGCTCATCGCATCGCAGACTCGGTGATGCGGTGAGTACAAGATTAGTGGTTTTAATGATAATTTTATTTTATTTCCCCTATCCCGTTGTCTGTCCACCTTATAATGCCCTGCCACCGCCCCACCGCTGTACCTGTGCCGGCCGCGCCTGCCCATAAGCGTCAACCAGATATCCAGCCCATAGAAATAAAATGTTCTTCCATGGCTTCAGAAACTTAATAACATGGCTTTCTTCTCTTCAAGACCAACTCAGTCACTCACTTAACATAGTGGCAGATGCCAGCAATGTGCCAAAGGCCATCAGGCACATCTCCACGGGTTCTGTCACAAATCTGCATTGCGTTCCTGCCACCAACATCTCACTGTCCTGGGTAGAGAGTTTTCTCACAGGCCGCTCACAAGGTGTCAGACTGGGCTCCCATCAATCCATCTCTAGGGAGCTCACAAAGGAGGGTCAGAAATACTTTTATTTGATCTCGTTAAAAATCATAAAAGAGTGGAAGAAGTTCAATGATACAAACATGTTATAAAAAAAAAAATACATAATTAGATGAATTGTTGAGGGTTAAAAAGGAGCTAACAGAAAAAAAATAAAAAAACAATGCTGTCATGACCTGGATTATCGTCCATAGATAATACATTAGATAAAACTTTCATGTTAAAAAGAAGTTTTGAACAGAGAGATGCGGTACTGTACACCGGGGGCCCTGAATTTATGTTGATGCAGGAGAAGAACAAGGGTACAAGCGGTCTTAACTGAACCACTCCAGTTCATTCTTATTTGTTGTCTAATTCTTTGGCTGCCATTTTCCAAAGCATAATGGCTTTGCAAGAAAGTTCGATGGAGTGGCCTCCAAGACATTGTATGACTGCCGCTCTACATGTCCATAGCTGATTTTTTATCAGCAACTTGCGGAGGACCCTTTTCCGAATTTCTAGAAGTGTGGGGCAGATGCATAAGAGATGTAAGAGGCTCTCTTCTCCTTGTCCACACAGCCGGCATTCTTTTGTTGACCATACTTGTTTCCATTTTGGGTTTAGGTCCTTCGTGGGGAATGACCCCAACCGTAACATGGTCAGATTATGCTTTTTATGTTGTGAGAAGTGATCTAACAAGTATGGTTGTGGTTTGAGTGACTGATAAGAACTAATCACTGCCCAAGCGTGTTTTTTCTTTGAGAATGCAGTTTTATCCATTAGCTGTGAAATTTATTTGGTTGCGCTGTTTACTGCCTTTTTGAAGCCAGAAAAAGGGGTGTTTGTGTGCCATGCCCCTTCGAGGTGTAAGTCCTTGAGTGAACCTTTTAGGACCGTGACGATGGAATTATTTAGCCTCGCTTGCTTTTCGATTTCTTCCCAGCAGGAGTGGGCTAATGTGTTGTCTTCTGCTTGCCTCATCCGCCAATAGTATTTGATGACCGCCCCTTGCCTGGCGGGTTTCTGATTTTTTAGCCCGTATTCCAGTCGAATCTGGGCTTGAGAAATGTGCTGGGGAATTAAGAACAACCTCTTGAAAAAGCTTGATTGGGCTTGGTTAAGGGCGGCTGCATCTATTGTATGCATTATTTCTGATCCGTATGATATGGTTGGTATGAATTTGGCTGCGATTACCTTCAACACATGCCCTGTTGAGCTGCCCTTTAATTTCCTGTGTAACATTTTAAAGGCGTAGAGAAGTTGTTTTGCTTTCGTTCTCACTTGATTCAGCTGGTGTTTGAAGTTAAGGTTTTGATCAAGTTGAAACCCTAGATATTTGTAAGATTCCACTTGGGTTATTGGTTTGTCACCCAGGTTCCAGATGAATTTGCCTTTTGACCCTTTTTTATGATGTTTTGAGAAGCACAGCACCTTAGTTTTCTTGCGATTAATTGTTAATTGGGATGCAATGGTGTAGGCTCCTATTTGGGTCATTGATCGTTGAAGGCCTATCAGTGTTTGTGATAGAAGGACGATATCATATGCGTATTGAAGGCTGGTGATTGGTGTTTTGCCAGTTTTGGGGGGGTCGGTTTGGACTTGTTGAAGGTATTTCTCGAGGTTGGCGGTGTAGATGTTAAAGAGGCAGGGGGCCAGCATGCACCCCTGTTTCAGCCCGTTTTTAGTTTGGATCTTACTTGTTATGCTGCACCCGTCTCCTTTTTTTATTTGGACCCATGTATCCGAGTAAAGGTTGATAATAGCCTCCAAAGGTTTTGTTGGTGCTTCCAAGCTTTGCATTTTGGCCCATAGCTTTGCCCTCTGTACTTTATCGAATGCTGCTTTGAGGTCAATAAAGCAGGCATAGAGGGAGCAGGATTTGGCCATGGCTTGATTGGCTAGGAGTGTGACCGCAGATATGTTGGTGAGGATGCCCATTCCAGGCTGGAATCCTGTTTGTGTGTTTGGCATCAAGTTTGTGTGGCTCACCCAGTCTTCTAAATCTGTCAGCAGGTTTGAGGCGTAAATCTTGGCTTCAACATTGATGAGTGCGATCAATCTGTAGTTGGCAGGATCTGAACGCGGACCAGATTTATATATAGGATTAAGGATGCTTCCTCTCCAGGAGTCTGAAATCGTACCTGACGATAGTGCATGTGTGAATAATGGAGTGAGGATGTCGGACCAGAATAAGGGGTCATGCCGGAATAATGCGTTAGGCAACCCGTTAGGTCCTGGAGTTCCTTCAGGCCTTAGATTTTTTATGGTTTTAAGGACCCGATCTTGGGAAATCTGCAGAAGTGGTTCTGACAGTTCAATCGTAGGTGTATCATAAGCTATTACTGCAATGGGGATTTCCTGATTTGTGGCTCCTGAAGGTAGGACGTCATTATATGTTTGCTCGATGTGTGCTTTCCAAGTGTCCTCCATTACGCCAGAGTTGAAGTGCCTGTTCTTGCCGTTCGATAGCTGGTTGATTATATCCCAAAAGAGCTTAGAGTCTTTTTGGTTGCTCGCATGGAGGAGTTTTGCCCAGAGTTCTTCTCTGAAGGCTTTCTTGGCTACCTTGGAGTCTCTTTAGAGGTCTTTTCTTGCTTTTGATATTAGTGAGAGAATGTCCTGAGTGGATTCTGGGCCTCGAGTTCGCAAATGCCTTAGATGTTTATTCAATTGTTTTTTTTGTTTCCTTAAACTGGTGGTGAACCACCCTACCCCTTCTGGTCTGCCTGGTTTGCGGCCATTTTTTGAGAAATCTTTGTTTAGGTCTTGAGCAAAGATTTCCCAAGCCTTTATGCATCATGGCTTGACTTTAAAACTCTCCGAAAGGGTTATGCATGTGGCCATGATGTCACCGATATTTTCCATTTTCCAAATTAAACGTTTCAGATTGTAACATTTTGTGAGTTGGGACATCTCTTTGTCTTTTGCTGGGTCGGCCGTGTTTACGTGTAAAGTGAAGGTTTGTGGGTGGTGGTCGCTTTCTGACCTATCTTTTATTTCACCAAGGGAATGCCACAAGGCTCATGTCTAAGCCCTACACTATTTAATGTGTATGTGGCACCCCTGGCTGACATTGTGAGAGAATATGGGTTCATCCCGGTGTCCTATGCTGACGACACTCAGCTCTTGTTTCCTTTCCAGTCCCTTACTCCAGCAATAAGGAAACCTTTTGCGGATGGTATGAGGGCGGTTTCTAACTGGATGGCTGCAAACTGCCTTCAATGCAATGTAGGCAAAACAGAGGTGATGTTATTCAGAGAGGCCCCACTTCTGTGGTCCCCAGAATGGTGGCCTTTAGATCTCGGGCCAGTGCAAAGTCCAAAACTTACCGTTAAAAATCTTGGAGTGCGTTTGGATCAGGCACTGGTGCTCAAAGAGCATGTTAATCAGGTTGCTGGTCTATGTTTCCACACCATCGGACTCCTGCGATGTGTTTTTCCACTCTTGCCTGACCACCATCGTAAGACTTTGGTCCAGACGTTGGTGATCAGTAGATTGGACTACTGCAATGGCCTGCCCATCTCGGCCAATGAGGAACAACTTAATCGTCTGCAAGTGGTCCAGAACACCGCAGCAAGACTGGTACTCAATGCCCAGCCCAGAACCCCTTCCCGCCCGCTTCTGGATAGCCTTCATTGGCTGCCCTTTCGGCAGCGGGTTAAATATAAAATCTGTTGCACCATCCACAATGCCTCTTTGGCCTAGGCCTCAAATACTTAACAGACAAGTTCATCCCTTATAGTCCTGGACGCTCTCTCCGCTCTAGCAATCAGCAACTGCTTCAGGTCCCCAGGATTAAGAGAGTGAGACAGGGAGGACGTGCCCTCTCCCACAAAGGCCCCATTCTCTGGAATTCACTTCCACTTGCCTTAAAAACTAATAAAAATTTTCAATCCTTTAGGAAGGGCCTTAAAACCCATCTTTATTCGACCTCATAGTTCACTGGTAGCTCTACATCTCGACTATCAGTCCAGCATTTGCACCCAGGCGCAAGCGCGGAGATATCCCTTTGGGGATCGAATCCTGCGCTATATTAGAAAATAAATAAAATAAATAAAAATGGTGCAGCGCCAGAGCTGCCCTTGGGTCCCTGTTACTCAGTGCCTGCGTGTCTTTCAGTGTGACATGCAGACATATGCACAATACCATGCACACATGCATGATCAGAGACTTGGAGTATTGCTGTGAACAGAAGGCCATATTTATGAGCCCATGCAACGTCGTACAGGCACGTGGCTTTATAAATCAGGAATAACGCATCACAGCACAATTCGCTGCATCACTCTGCCCTGGGAAGGAATTCCATGGGCAATGCGTGGTGCTCCCAGGCATCTCTCATGGTTTTCGATGCACTCTCCGATTTACCAGAACTGGTAGACCAGGGAACGAGGCAAAAAGATACACCTTCTCAAGGAATTGTAACGATGAGCAATATCTTTATTTCTCCTAGTTACTTCCTCTTCCTATGTGTGCTTTATATTACAGCACACATAGAAAGAAGAATATGCCTTCACATGATAGTTTTTGTGCAGGAAGGTGCCCCTCCCTGCACAAAAACAATCCTGCATGCAGCTGAGGCACCCTTGGGCCATTGTGCAAGGATGTCTGCATTGGCACTAGACCGCCCATTTTGCACCAGCACTGGGGAAAGGACAGGAATACGCCTTACTGGGACAAATGCGGCACATTCTTGCCCTTACCCTATCATGCCTCATAGTATTTAACAGAACCACTGGCTGATGTACACAGTGCAGTTACACCCATACCTCCTGTTGGGCTGGCAGTCAAAGGGGACTTCAAAAATCAGCCAATCGAATAATTGTTTCCTTCCAAGTGCTAAGAATCTATCATAATATAGAAATTCACTTTGAAGTTCTTTGCTCGGACCGGATTACAGATTATCCCATGAGCAGGTCAGTGTGTTGTGGATTCACTCAAAGTCTGGGAATATCTCTTTAAATGTGAAAGAAACCCCAGCTGCTGCTCTTACGAGAAGGTTGGGTAAGGAAAAGACTAGGGGCATATTACCAACCAATAGCGATAATTATCTCTATTGCTTGGTTAGCGTGAAAAAATTAACGCTGAGCTGCGGCGATTTTTATCGCAGATAAACCTTGGTATTACCAAGGTTTATTGCAAATGCGATAAAAATCGGCCGCAATGCATGAATATCGCTGAAAAGTCAGCGATATTCTTGCATTAGCGAGCTAATGCTCTTGGCCATGTTATCCACCTCCCATTGGATAACATGGCTAAGAACTGCTCAGGGCAGGTGTTAGCTTTTGGAGATATTCACGCTTAGCGCGAATATCTCCAAAAGTTGGTAATAGGAGATAGCGATGTTAGCGACTGTTTTCAGTTGCTAACATCATGGCACGCCCACTTTGCATGTCATTAGTGATAAATATCACTGACATGCAAAGTGGGGCCCAAGATGGTCGCTATCTCCTACTAGCTGTCGCTAACTGGTGTTAGCGACAGCTAGGTAATAGGGAGATAATTTTATCTCCGCTTTCTTGGCTTTTAAAGTCAAAAAAGCGGAGATAAACCCCCTTGATAATATGCCCCCAGGTGTGGAAATTACCTTCCCGACTCGACACACCTCACCTGAAGACCAACTACTTCAATGTTTTTTGAGGATCTTAGCCTCCTTTGCAGAAGCGGTGCTTCTGCAAAGTCCAGGAGAGCTGCTGGATGCTACATGTCCCAACCAAGAAGGTATTGCGTTCCCACATTGGGACATTAACAATCGATGAGACAGCCCTCTCGTGTCTTGTTTTGGTGGAATAAAAAAACAGAGGATTAGCCACCAACTTGGTGAAATCTCTCCCCCAAGGGAGTGAACTGTTTGAATGATACCACCTCTTGACCTCCTTAGGTTCTATTTTTAAACATTGACAATAGATTGTCTGAGCTTGAACATGTTACCAACATATGTACCAGATCTGGAATCCTCGCCATCCACTAATACTCACAATAGATTACTGACCAACATTTTTGTCTGCCTTCTGGCACATTAATGGGAATCCTGAGACATACCCATTGGACCCTTTGGGTCCAAACATTTAAGGCCATAACCTGAAATAATTGTCTGAAGAGTTATAATGCAATGATCCTTTGCCAACTCACGTTAAAGCTATATTTACTAACTGGATCTTGAAGTACATAACAGGACATCCCGCCGTACCTCTTCAGCATTTAAGGTTAATGGTTAAATGTAAGTTTTTATTCGACCTCCCTCACTTTTCTTCTTTTCTTTTCAATCTCCTTTTTCTTTCCTCTATTTCTCTACCACCTGCTTCCTGCACATTTCCCTGTTTTATCCCAGATCTCTTTACTCTTTTATTAAAGCTTCTTGTAAATTATAATACAAGATGTTCCTTTTAAATATAAATTCATATGTTTAGACTCGCACCCTATATACGTTTTAAATCTCTTGAAGTACCAATTTGAGATGTTTCTTGTCCTGAAGATGGCTCTCTTGTTATTATTAAGGTCCAAAATGTATTTCGAACAGGCAAACATTAAGCACGTCTTCCTCATGTAGATAGCACTGAGATTTACTGTTCCCAGATTCTGATCAAGAAGTGATTTATACACTGCTATCAGTTGTTTCAAAATGTTTAAATAAACAGATTATTACATGAAAACACTCTTTCATTGCTGGCACAAAGTACAGTTTGTTAAAATCATAGAAATTAAATTTCACATTTTAGATCTCTGAAACATTTTTATATAAATCTACTGTTATGAATAATCTCCTTTATTATTTCTTAAAATAACATGATTTCAACAATATATTCTTTTACTTTCCTACTCCCCATTCCTGTCACAAAAAAATGAGAGGAGATAGAAAACAGAGGTTTCCGACTGAATATTATTTGATTTTCACCTGAAAAAGTGCGGAATCTGCAGACTGTTTCTTTCCCTAAACAACCAATCACGGTGCGACCTAAGTTGTAAAAAAGTTCGCTGGTCCTTGAAGGGGAAGGTAGATAAACACACCCATTTCTTTATACCTGTCTGAAACAAACAAGCATTGGCAAAGCCACCAGATTTCAGCTCTTAAAGGTCGAGCTATTGTTTTCTCCAAAGCTGTTTTCAATAGCATGGAAACCATTCAGCAAAAGGCATGCAAACAAAGGCCTGACAAACCTGCAGTGGGTGGTGTATTAAAAAAAAAAAATCTAATTTCCAGATAGCCGCTGATGCATCATGAAGTGTGTTGGCCATTTTTAATTTACCATTCTAACATGTTCAATATAAATGTTAAAACTGTATATTAAAATGTTAAAAAAGTGAAATACAATTGTGCATGAATCATAAAAGTCTTTGCACCTACCAGGCCCTGGTACTATATAAATAAGTAAATTAATATAACCTGGGAGCATACCACCCCCTTTCTACCACCTCCCATGGTAGAAAGGGGGTGGTAGGCATTTGACGCACTTCCGGTCCCACTAGGAGCGGTTAGCGCTCTAGTGGCTCCACACAGGGCTATATAGGCGGAGCGCCGGAGGAGCTCGCTGCGGGAAGGAGACGGTGGCAGTGTCTCCAACCCGCTTGCCGGTTTGCCTCGCTTCTCAAGTTTTTAAAAAACGATCGTGATACTGATGGTATTTCTTACACGGAAATTGTATTGCAACTTTTAAAGTGTGTATTACTTTTTTAAAATTGAACTGCATTCCCCGCACTCACTTTGCAGCAACACCTGCCTCCAGCCACGCTCGTGTGCCCCACAGTTGCTCATAGCGCTGGTTGTCGCCTGCCACCTCCCATGGTAGAAAGGGGGTGGTAGGCATTTGACGCACTTCCGGTCCCACTAGGAACGGTTAGCGCTCTAGTGGCGCCACACAGGGCTATATAGGCGGAGCGCCGGAGGAGCTCGCTGCGGGAAGGGGACGGTGGCAGTGTCTCCAACCCGCTTGCCGGTTTGCCTCGCTTCTCAAGTTTTTAAAAAACGATCGTGATACTGATGGTATTTCTTATACGGAAATTGTATTGCAACTTTTAAAGTGTGTATTACTTTTTAAAAATTGAACCGCATTCCCCGCACTCACTTTGCAGCAACACCTGCCTCCAGCCACGCTCGTGTGCCCCACAGTTGCTCATAGCGCTGGTTGTCGCCTCCCACCTCCCATGGTAGAAAGGGGGTGGTAGGCATTTGACGCACTTCCGGTCCCACTAGGAGCGGTTAGCGCTCTAGTGGCGCCACACAGGGCTATATAGGCGGAGAGCCGGAGGAGCTCGCTGCGGGAAGGAGACGGTGGCAGTGTCTCCAACCCGCTTGCCGGTTTGCCTCGCTTCTCAAGTTTTTAAAAAACGATCGTGATACTGATGGTATTTCTTATACGGAAATTGTATTGCAACTTTTAAAGTGTGTATTACTTTTTAAAAATTGAACCGCATTCCCCGCACTCACTTTGCAGCAACACCTGCCTCCAGCCACGCTCGTGTGCCCCACAGTTGCTCATAGCGCTGGTTGTCTCCTCCCACCTCCCATGGTAGAAAGGGGGTGGTAGGCATTTGACGCACTTCCGGTCCCACTAGGAGCGGTTAGCGCTCTAGTGGCTCCACACAGGGCTATATAGCCCTCGCGCCTCCCTGAGCGCGCAGCGATCGCGCGCAGCCCCGCCTAAGACCCGCCAAAGAGCTGCCCGTCTGCGCCCGTCCGCGACAGGACGGGGCAGGACGGGGCACAGGGGCCATGGACTCTGCCCCATCTCTCCCACTTCTAATAGGTATGAGAAAACAACGCATTACATACTCTGCCCAAACCCTATTAGATTTAAAGCCGTCTTTTGTATGCAGCACTAGAATACCATGGCAGACAGTAGAGGGAGGTTTTTCATGTCTAGAGTGCCGCCGTCAATCAATCAGCAGCAATATCCATTCTGAGGTAGACACTCCTTTAGATGGGCTGAAGAGTTTTCTTCTAAATGTGCGGTCCCTGCCCAAACATCAGCATCAGGTCTGGGATCTAGTAAATACCATCCAGCCGGACATATGTTTTCTCACTGAAACATGGATTAAGCCCCATACAATTACAGCTATAGCAATGGGGATCCCATCTGGATATAAGTTTAAACACTTAGACAGAGAAGTGAAGACAGGCGGTGGTCTGGCGATAATACACAAGGACGACATAAAGGTCACTATACTTGAGCAACATCAAAGTTTACAACTAGAAATTATGTTTTTTAAAATCGACCTAACCAGCCACACCTCCTGGAAAGGCGCCCTGGTTTACCGTCCACCAGGACCAAACCCTGATTTTCCACTCACTCTTCAAGAGCTCTTAGCTCCCCGTCTTAAATCTAAAGAAGACTTTATTCTCTTAGGGGATTTTAATATTCATGTAGATCAGCCAACATTACCTGAATCCTACTCCCTTCTTACGGATCTATTAAACTTAGGTCTAGAATTACAAAATAAAGGACCTACGCATAGGGGTGGCCATACGTTAGACCTAGTTCTTTCCAATTGTACCAAACTAATCTGTCTTCCAGCAAGAGAGATTCTATGGACAGACCACTTCCTCTTAGAATTTAAATTATTGACTCCTAAGAGACCTACTAATAAAGCACCATCCCCTCCTACCTGGCGCCGTCAATGGCATAAAATTTCCATAAGTAATTTGCAGGAAATTTGGATACAACCTGTAGTAAATGAAGATCAGGAGTCCACTTGATAGGTTATGATCCTTTATTCAGGTTCCTTCCAGGTTAGACAGATAGATTACTTTATAATGTAAGTAGATAGGAAAACCCCACCAGGAGCTCGCTGTTGGTAGCTCAGCCTCAGGTGACCAACTGCCACAACAGGGAATAGAGAGGTACAATCAACTAGAGAGACACCCTGGCATTCTATGATGTCATAAGTATAGTAGTATTGTCTAGCCAGAGAGGAACAGTGAAGATAGTGTTTACTACATATCCTCTCTCTTTATAGAGTAATATCAAAACAAAGGAAAAAACAGTAACAATACCTCATATGTCTCGAACAGCAAGGAAGTACACATTTTAGAACAACGAAAAGTAGTAGTGTACAATAAAAGATGACTTTAACATGAGGTATTGTTATTCGAGAAAAGAACAAAGATTCAGCATTATGACATCAGAATTATGGCATAATACACCACATCCCCTCTCCTTAACAAAAGAGCGAGGTTTTAAGACAAACCAAGACAACCCTCAACACAACCCTTGATAAAGAAATGTCAACACTTAATGTATGACAAGAATGTAACTCGAATCTTACCTAAATGAAGCCCTGGCCAGTAGCAACAAGAAGGTAGACTCAGATAAAACATAGTGTAAACACAAACTTTATCAATAACAGGAGACTTTGAACCTGAGAAGGGTACTCTGCAGGACAGCATGTTACACTGCAGGACAGCATGGGCATTGACTACCCAAAAAAAAAACAAAGTTTCCCCTGGATAGGGTACACCGCAGAGCAGACTAAATATCTCTGGGAACAAGGCATGGAGTAGCCATTAACACTTAAAAATCTAATTTGGGCGTTGACTACCAAAACAACACATAACCTCCCCTGAAAAAGGGTACACCGCAGAGCAAACAACAAAATCTCTGGGAAAAGGGGCATGGACTAGCCATAAATACTTATGGGACCTACTATGGGTGTTGACTACCCATCAACATCCCCGAACAACCAACCAAGACATAGACCACCATAGACACCAACGTCCCTATGAGAGGGTACAGCATAGAGTAAAGACTATAGCCCTGGGACACACAGGAGGTGGAGTAAATACTACCTTTAAACACCAAGTACATGGTATAGAATACTCACACCAAAAACACGGGCATGGACTACCCACACAAAAATACCTCAGGGTACTAATTAAAATGATATGGACGGGCATGGACTACCCAAAAAAACACCAAATAACATCCCTAACTTAGAATACAGACAACTCATAGCTTAGGCACACTGGTAAACCAAGATTACAACATCCCCTACACAACCTTATATGTGATGTGAAGACTAAATAAGGACCCAGACCATTGAACAGTGCACTACACACATGAGCTGTGCAGCACACTCACTGTCACACAATCCACTTGCATTGAAACCCACCCACACAAGACACTATTCGAAATAAGGCTAAAATGAATAATGTTCAATGGTAAATTAACAGCTAAAAATAAATAAATAACACATGCTCCGGTGAGCGACCTCTCACCCGGGGTCTTCGTACTCCGCTGCCTGCAGACGCCACAGAGGTCTCAGCATACGCCGTGGAATCTCGCCATGAAGATAGGAAGTGATCGAAAACACGAAGAAAGTCCCTTCAACGCCGTAACTTGGCACTTGCTCGAGAAATATTGCAGAAAACCGTTCAAAGTGCTGGACTAGTATTGATTTAAGTCGTGTGTCAAAACTTGTTGACTCGGCAGCACAAAAGCGTAAACGAAAGGCAGTCATTACACCAAATGAGAAACTTCCCAAAAATGTCTCGAGCTCCATGGTGGAATTCACAGCACAAGACGGCTTGCAACAGAAGCCTGGAACAGCGCACTGCACGCTGTTACGCCTCCGCCGGATGGTTCACGGCAAAGGCGTGCTGTGAATAATGATGACTGAACAAAAGGCAGACGTCACAGACTATGGCAGGAGCGAGGCAGGCAGCGCGCGATGTGCGCGCGGTGGGAGAGACGGGCGAAATTCAAACTGCAGCGGTTAAACTGTCCTGGCACAGTAAGTGCGAAAAGAAAAGAAATGTGTTCTTTTTTTAAAATGTGTTTGACTCACAAAATAAATCTACTGTCCGTGTCCCACTAGTTGCCAAAACATACGAAGACTCCAAAAAAAAAACAAGCTTTCCCACGAGCTCACCTCTCAGCAGTCACAACGCCTTCCTCCCAGGTGCAGGGACAGTAAACCGAGTGTAGACAGGATGCCTCCTAAGCAAGCGCCCGCTTCAGACACAGGGCAGACACAGGCAGAGATGGCATAGGCTGCTGAAAACCCATCGGCAGAACGGTTCCTCTGCGCAGAGGCAACACAAATGTCCCCAGACAGGAGGCGCTGTACACAACCCTGTCCGGCTTGTTGAAAAGACACGCCTCAGTATTTCTAGCGCCGCTTTACCAGACACCGCTGAGTCTGTTCAGGCGCTGCAGACTCGTAGACAGCAGAAGGACAAGAACGGGCTCACTGACAAACACACCGGCAATGTCACTGTTGTTTGTTTTCCCAGAACAAAACGCTGGCAAATCCTTTTCTGCAGATCAGACTTGCAGACAGTGAGTTCAGACAAGTTGCAGAAACAGGAGCACGCAGATTGCCAGGAGACATCAAATAAAATGAACTCATGCCCAGAGTGCAGGCTGTCTAGATGAAACACGACACTGGTGGGGTCAGCTGGGCATTACCTTAAGGTATAAATACGAAATTTTCCACGATTCTTGATGTCTTGGGTTCTTTCTTTTCCTTTGTAGTTGCTTAATCCCTTGTAAATAACTGCACGCGTAGATAAATCCAGTTCAAAACGTCGCCAAACTGTAGTAAATGAAGATCAGGAGTCCACTTGATAGGTTATGATCCTTTATTCAGGTTCCTTCCAGGTTAGACAGATAGATTACTTTATAATGTAAGTAGATAGGAAAACCCCACCAGGAGCTCGCTGTTGGTAGCTCAGCCTCAGGTGACCAACTGCCACAACAGGGAATAGAGAGGTACAATCAACTAGAGAGACACCCTGGCATTCTATGATGTCATAAGTATAGTAGTATTGTCTAGCCAGAGAGGAACAGTGAAGATAGTGTTTACTACACAACCCACCATACTGACAGGAGACACAGCAGACATAGCGTTGGCCAAACTCAATGACTCAATTAAGCGAGCCATTGATATCTTGGCACCTTTAAAATTACATAAAGAATATCCCTCTTCTAAGCAGGAACGCTGGTACACATTGGAGCTAAGGGAAGAAAAGCAGAAATGTAGGCGAGCAGAGAAAAAATGGAGAAGAAATAAGACTGAGGAGACCCGAACAGTTTTTCTACATGCTCAACTAAAATACTATAAAAACATTAAGCAGGCCAGGAAAACCCGCTTAATACAACAGCTAGTAGAAGCAGGTAACTGTCCCAAGGAGCTCTTTAAAATACTGCAAAATTTTGTTAAACCCGCTGCATGTGAGAGCTCTGATGAGTTCTCACAGACTTTATGCGATGAAATATCGCTTTTCTTTGAGAATAAAATAAACACTATTTATGAAAAAATAGTGGCAGCCACTAACAGTATGGGTGACACTAATAAGCCTACATCCTTGACCCCGCTAAAGCATAACACACATCTGCTATCATCTTTTCCTCCAATTGATAGCACAGAGCTCCCTCCTCTTATCACTCACATTAAATCTGGATCTCCAAATGACCTCCTCCCTGCTAAGATGGTTCCACCTCTGATTTCTCTCCTGGGGCCCTCCATACAGAGGGTTATTAACATCTCCCTCATCAAAGGACAGGTCCCAGTAGAATGGAAAAGAGCGGTGGTAAACCCAATACGGAAAAAAGCGGCATCCCCATGGACCGACCTCTCTAACCTGCGTCCTATTTCACTCTTGCATACATCGGCAAGATAGCTGAGAAGCACGTAAACACCTATCTATCAGAACATCTTGAAGCGACGGAGGGCCTGGACTACTCACAATCTGGTTTCAGGCCGAACCACAGCACCGAATCAGCCCTTCAAACAGTGACCAATAACATCAAAATGGCACTGGATGAGGGCAGCTCTATGATTCTGGTGCTGTTGGATTTCTCCCCCGCTTTTGATACGGTGTCTCACAAGGTGCTCCTCGATCGCTTAAAGGACGTAGGTTTGGAAGGAGTGGCTCTGTCATGGATGGAAAGCTTTCTATCTGGCCGCTCCCAAGAAGTTAGGCTGGGTTCCCACAAATCCATCCATAGGGAGCTCAATAAGGGACTGCCACAGGGCTCTTGCTTAAGCCCGACACTATTTAATGTGTATGTGGCCCCCTTAGCCAACTTAGCAAGATCATTTGGGTTTACCCCGGTGTCGTACGCCAACAACACCCAACTCCTCTTTCCTTTTAAAAATCTGGCACCTGCAATAAAAAGATCCTTTGCAGATGGTATGAGAGCAATATCAGAATGGATGTCATCAAACTGTCTTCAATGTAACGTAGGGAAAACGGAGGTCATGCTGTTTGGACAAGCAGCAATACATTGGTCACCTGAATGGTGGCCCTTAGAATTAGGCCCTGTTCCCAGCCCTAAGAGCATGGTCAAAAATCTTGGAGTGTTATTAGATCAGACACTCACTTTTAAAGACCACGTAAATCAAGTGGCTAGTACCTGCTTTCGGGCAATTGGGATGTTAAGAAGAGTGTTCCCCTATCTGCCAGACTGTCACAGAAAAACACTTGTGCAGGCGTTAGTCATCAGCAGAGTGGATTATTGTAACGACCTTCTATTAGGAGCAAATGAAGGACAGTTCAAAAAGTTACAAGTGATCCAAAATACGGCAGCAAGGACAGTCCTTAATGTTCCCCCTAGGACTCCCTCTCGCCCTCTGCTGATTACACTCCACTGGTTACCAGTGAAGAAGCGAGTGCAGTTTAAGACCTTATGCACCATTCATAAGAGTGTGATAGGTGAAGGTCCAAAATATCTGGCCAAAATCTTTCAGCCATACGCCCCTGGGCGATCCCTGCGCTCTGGTAACCTGCAGTTTCTACAGGTGCCCAGAATAAAGAAGTCCAGACAAGGAGGTCGAGCGCTGGCCCATATGGGACCAAGGCTCTGGAATTCTCTTCCTCTCGAGGTGAGATCACTCACCAGCCATCTGACCTTCCGAAAGATCTTAAAAACACACTTATTTTCCAGCAACTGATCTTTCCCTGATAAATTGTACCATCCTCTCTGACTAGGGACCATCTGGAGTTATGTTCTTACTGGCAAAGCGCGGAGATACCCCTTCAGGGGTCTATTCAGGCGCTCTCTAAGAATATAAAATAAATAAATAAATAAATAAATAAATAAATTGGAAAGTAGGACGGGGTGGAGGTGGAAAGAGAATGCAGTGGGATGCAGAGGACATATCAGTGGGAAACCAAGAAATATATGTAATTCAATGGAGTGCTCAATAGAAAATAAACAAGCATTTGCACTGCATCAGGTCTCGCATTACTAATAGTTTGAGATATTGGCGTTGCAATTAAATATGCAACACCAATAGCTCATACTTTCAGTAATGCGAGACCTAGTGCATTGCAAATGCTTGTGTAGTGAGCCAGGAACCAGCACTGTATGTCTCAGTACCACAAACTGCTCCTAGAGGTCCTTAGTGAGCAAGGCTCTAGCACTGTATGTCTCAGTGCAGTACCGCAAGCTGCTCCAAGGGGTCCCTAGTGAGCAAGTCACCAGCACGGCATGTCTAGGTGCAGTACTGCAAGCTGCTCCTAGAGGTCCCTAGTGAACAAGGCTCCAGCAATGCAAGTCTAGGTGCAGTACTGCAAGCTGCTCCTAGAGGTCCCTAGTGAGCAAGACACTAGCACTGTATGTCTCGGTGCAGTACCGCAAGCTGCTCCTAGAGGTCTCTAGTGAGCAAGGCACCAGCAATGTATGACTCATTGCAGTACCACAAGCTGCTCCTAGAGGTCCCTAGTGAGCAAGTCACCAGCACAGCATGTCTAGGTGCAGTACTGCAAGCTGCTCCTAGAGGTCCCTAGTGAACAAGGCTCCAGCAATGCAAGTCTAGGTGCAGTACCGCAAGCTGCTCCTAGAGGTCTCTAGTGAGCAAGGCACCAGTACTGCATGTCTCGGTGCAGTACCGCAAGCTGCTCTCAGAGGTCCTTAGTGAGCGAGGCACCAGCACTGCATGTCTAGGTGCAGTCCTGCAAACTGCTCCTAGAGGTCACTAGTGAGCAAGGCACCAGCAATGCATGTCTAGGAGCAGTACTGTAAACTGCTCCTAGAGGTCCCTAGTGAGCAAGGCACCAGCACTGCAGACCTCTTTTGGTCACATATAGTACTGCACCCTGAAGAAGATATGGTAAATCCACTCTACCCATAACACATTGCATGCAAGACAGTACTATGAGTACATTCAAATAGCTATGTCCATATATACAATTAGTAGCTTTGAAATGTGACAAATTAACTATTACATTCATTTCAGATTAGGTTGTACTCTATGTGGAGCTGATGAAGGGAAATATAAAGATGGTCTCATATAAATGTGAGATGTTCTAGTGAGTGAAGTACCCACTGCCAGTCTAGCTCAGGACCAAGTGTGTGTTTCTTGCCTGAAGCCTTTAAAGAAAATATTGCCTTAAGGCTGTAATTAAAACCTAGGGAGTAACAACACATGTAACAGGGGTATCCTCATGGGAGGTTACAAGAAGAGACAAGGCGGTACTAAGGAGGGACTACTAAGCCTATTGACCAATGAAACACCACCATTTCCAAAGGTCTGGGACAGGAGCCAATTAAAAAGATGGGCAAAAAGTGGGTGGAGTTTTATGCACATATCCTGACTACAGAGAAAGGTTTTAAGTCCCTGTCATGAGTGTAGCAGGCTAGGATCGCTGAGACAAACTTAGGGGGGATCTCTGTTGGGTAGTAGAAATATTCCACATACCACTAATCAATTTAAATTTAATAACCTAAAAAGAGAGCAGGCAACTAAAGTAAAACAACTAGTAGATACACCAAAGAAAAATTCAAATAGTAAAATGTATTTTCTTCCTCCCAACTGGGTTACAATCTAAAACATATTACAAAACAATTAAAAAACCACCTACAGTGGTAATACAATGAATATAGTTACAGTCAAAGTAAAAACAGTCGACGCGGCGTTTCGGTGCTATTCAATCTGGACACCTTCATCAGGACATTAAAAACATTTGACTCCGTATCCGTATTTTGAGTGGAGAGAGTTTTTCAATTTCTTCAACCCTCGCTGTGGACTTCTCTGATAATGGTCACAGTCTTTTACGCTTACAGATCAGATATGGGACCTTCTATGTGCACGGAGGAGCCACCGTTGTTGTAGGGAGTAGCTTCTTAAATGCTTTGACCTATATGCATAAAGTATATATATGAAGAAAGTGGTCCTAGACACAATTTTTAAACACGGCTAGTGATGTGAGTATTACTTCTTCACAGTCAACAAATAGTCAGACTAAATCTGAACATACAAACACATGGAGATGTATTATTAGCTTAATTCAGCTCAAAATGCAACAAAAATGCAAAAAAGGCAAAAAAATGCAAGAAACCCAACACAACAGTATTACAACAAATTCTACTGCAGTTTATTTACAAATTCATAAAATTTCAGCAAAAAGAGAAAGGAAAGGAAAAGGTTGGTGCTCAAGTAAAGGAAGGTGTAAGTATAGATTTTAAAGTGATTCAGTGCAACAAAGAAATTATTTGTACATTGCACATGTAAAGCCTACCCATTCACAATCTATATACAATATTATACAGGGGGACAGGGAGGGGCAGGTGTAGGCTTTAAAGAAACAACGGGGGGATCGTCGACGTTTCGACCCTGGCGCAATAAGGGAAAGTCACGACCTCTGCTACGGGTCTTCTTCAGGACGGTTGTGGGGACAGGGGGCGGGGAAGCACCAAAAGAAATTGAAAAGGTGTCGCAATTCCAGATCAGTTGGGCGATGCACCTCTGACTGAGAAATTCTGCTCAGACTAAGGGTTCAGTGGAGAAACAGTTGGTACGCAATGGGCAGTCGAATTCAATCGTGCCTAGTCCGGTAGCACAATGGACATTGTACCGGTGGTCGAGGGGGAGAGGGAACTAAGTTAAGTTCAAGTGAACCTTAATTTTAAAGAGTTATCCCAAATAGTTCAAGGACGGGCGGGGCAGACCGCAGTTCATGAAGTAAAGTAGCTCGGAGTGTATTCAGGCAGCTTCCGTCTCACGCGACCGGCTGGTTCCAGCCGGTCGCGTGAGACGGAAGCTGCCTGAATACACTCCGAGCTACTTTACTTCATGAACTGCGGTCTGCCCCCCCCGTCCTTGAACTATTGGGGATAACGCTTTAAAATTAAGGTTCACTTGAACTTAACTTAGTTCCCTCTCGCCCTCGACCACCGGTACAATGTCCATCGTGCTACCGGACTAGGCACGATTGAATTCGACTGCCCATTGCGTACCAACTGTTTCTCGACTGAACCCTTAGTCTGAGCAGAATTTCTCAGCCAGAGGTGCATCGCCCAACTGATCTGGAATTGCGACACCGTTTCAATTTCTTTTGGTGCTTCCCCGCCCCCTGTCCCCACAACCGTCCTGAAGAAGACCCGTAGCAGAGGTCGTGACTTTCCCTTATTGCGCCAGGGTCAAAACGTCGACGATCCCCCCGTTGTTTCTTTAAAGCCTACACCTGCCCCTCCCTGTCCCCCTGTATAATATTGTATATAGATTGTGAATGGGTAGGTTTTACATGTGCAATGTACAAATAATTTCTTTGTTGCACTGAATCACTTTAAAATCTATACTTACACCTTCCTTTACTTGAGCACCAACCTTTTCCTTTCCTTTCTCTTTTTGCTGAAATTTTATGAATTTGTAAATAAACTGCAGTAGAATTTGTTGTAATACTGTTGTGTTGGGTTTCTTGCATTTTTTTGCATTTTTTGCATTTTTGTTGCATTTTGAGCTGAATTAAGCTAATAATACATCTCCATGTGTTTGTATGTTCAGATTTAGTCTGACTATTTGTTGACTGTGAAGAAGTAATACTCACATCACTAGCCGTATTTAAAAATTGTGTCTAGGACCACTTTCTTCATATATATACAGTTACCCAGGTCCTATTGATTTCTTGGGTTCACCCCATTGTTTTCAATGATCTATATGCATAAAGATCACATCAACTCTTGTATCAGTTGGGTATCTAGATATACACAAATGATGATAGCTGATCATCCGGATATTTTCATGACCGGAACTAAGGGGATATCTTTTAGTGAAAATTCGGCCTCCCTGCTCCTCCGTGCTGTCAAATTCGTAATGGCTTGACGTCTATCCTGACTACAGCATGTCTCAAAGAGATAGCACAAGCGCAACCTAGGTGAAGCCTAAAAATGTGTCCACAAATATGTAGTGAAAGGATTTACAGCCTGATTCATGTACAATCCGTTTTGCGTGTCCCTAATAGCGAATCATAGCGACTCGCTATTGAGGACACGCAAAACGGCATTCATGTAGGAATTGCTAATAAAATAGCGATTCCTACATGTTCTTTATTTGCGAGTAGCAATTTGCTACTCGCAAATGAGATAGCGACTGAAAGGGTGCCAGGGGTGTCCAAAGGACGCCCTGTAGCACCCCTAAAATGCACATTTGGACAGGTGTTGCGCACACACATGTCCAAAGGACATGTGTGTGTGCAACATGCAACTTAGAAAAATGCTTTTAAAAGCATTTTTCTGAGTTTCTGCTATTTACCGACAGGTCTGACCTCTCGGTAAATAGCGGCCCCAAAAGTGCTAAATCGCAATTTCAGGATGTGTCATGAATAGCATTTGAGGAATCTCTAATAGAGATTCCTTAAATGCTATTCCTCGCATATTTGCGACTTCTTAAATAGCGATTTTTGCATTTGGTATCATGAATACCAAATGCAAAAATCGCACTCGCAAAGGGCCAGATTCTCAGAATCTGGCCCTTTTGCGAGCGCTATTGCCTACATGAATCAGGCTGAATACTCAAACAATCAAAATGAAATAGAGAGGAATGCTACTGAACCAAGAGCAAATAACTGAAAAGGGCAACAAAGCCTTCCAGTCATAACAAAGGGCAGACCCATAGCGCACTGTAAGTACATGGTGTGTATCGGAAACAAAAGGTTGACTTACAGGCACCCAAAGCACTCTGTAGCCAAGACTTAGAAATCTTCATGCTGTCATCTCTGGTATCAGTAGATATTTTAAATTTGTGTTGCATTCCAAATTTGTCATTTGCATCATCTTGGAACTAGAACACTAGAACACATCTCTAGCTTTTTCAGCTTTTCCTTAGTTTTATTTAAAGAAAATTTCCCACTATTTCCACTATTGGATGACTTACGTTTCAAAAAAGGCATCAAAGTGCCTCCTGACACCCATAACACACCAAGGCAGAATTGCATGGTCTAAAAAAGATTATACATGCTCATGACTGAACTTTCCAAGCGAACACCCTTCCTGGCAGGGACATGCGATTAATTGGTTGTTGATCGCTTTAGCACTCTGATTTCTGTTTCTATCAGGGAAGACCAACCTCACATAGGGACATAGTACCTAGATTTACTTTTGCAGGAAATGCTTTTAATAAACACGTCATTGACAAATCCACCATAGGGACAAATGCATCTCAGTAGACCCTTATTTAGTGAGAACAACTTTTAATTTATATTGTTAGGATCTCAATGCCAAGATAATGAAGAATCCAATGACTTACCTAAATAAATAATCACAAATTACTTTATTTCTATGATGTTAGAATTTAAAAAATGTCTTCACTGTGTTGCTACATATTGTTCTGCATAAGTTAGCATTTGCGGCACCATTTTATGTTTGGCCGCCATTTTGATCTATGAGCGAAACTAATCTCTCTATCTCTCTCTGCCCCTGCGAGAAGCAGCTTTGATAATTTTCCTCATCTCCAAGGTTGGGTCCTGCTGTACTAATGAACACACTGTTCTTATTAGCGCATACCTTTCCCACTAGATAGAGTCCTGCTCCCACTAGTCCAGCGATGGGTGCAGGCAGACAACCTTGGCATAGAGATAGTGTGTGCCCGGTCTCAGGATCAAAACTTACCCTTCTGTACCTCCTTTGTCTAGCTGCCTCCATCTGCAAATTTCCAGTCAGGGCGTGTCTTCATTGGTTCTGAATCGTACATAATGTATCACCATGTTTTCTGATGTCAGTCCTTCTTCAGCAATCCTAGGAGACTAGGCAGACTGGGCTCCGCTTGAGTGTACTTGAATAAACATATACTTGGTTTGTATTCTCTAATGTCTGACCGACTCCATTTGTATGGAAGGCTGAGAGGTGGTCGCTAGTGACCCGGGTAGCCCTAATCTGGTCACTTCCTTCAATGATTAGCTATTTCCTACTTGAAACTGTCTAACTTACATTGTACCATATTCATTTTGTTTTTTGAAAATGAACATTAATTTATTTTAATATATTCTACAAGAGCATTGAGGCAGATTCATGTTTGCTCTAAAAATATGCATTCTCCTCATATGTAAGAATTGGCAAATAAGATGTGTAATAAGTTGGGGTAGGCGGGAGTCTGGATCAGTTGTAAGAATTGTCACAACCACTTCACACAATTACTTGTTTAATGCACCTGCAGCAGCTGCTGGTATTTCCTAATCACACTTTCATTCACTTGCTAAATTGGTGAGAGTCACTCATTTAACCTCAGTGGATGACCCGTTGCAATAGCCACATGTAACAAGGGAAATATTCCCAAGCTATTCTCCAGATCTTGAAGATGCTTCGGTATTGGTTCAGTAGTAGGTGCCCTTCTGGCATTGCAGCACCAGCCCGACGAGGAACATGCCCAAATGATGAAGCATGACACCTTTTCGGGGGACGTGAGGGCACTTGCTCCTTTGCAGCTCTTTCCTGTAACCTGGAACTCACAAATTCCCCCCTTAGTTGTGATAATTCATTGGAGCAAGTGTACTGGACCTTTATAAGTTCCCGGTTCCTCCTTTTTGATGAATCAGATGCTTCAGTATCTTCTTTTCACAGGAAGTCTTCCTTGGTGCTCTAGATCTTTGGTTTGAATTAATCAGTGCAATAACTACCCGAGCAAAGAAAATATCATGTTGTGTTATTGGAGAGGCTACTTAACTGTACCAGGTACCTAATACAGAAAAATTACACAAAGTTGAACTAGATTGAAGGCAACCCCTCATTAAAATAAAGTGGAAGGAAACCTCCTGCCACCTGTTGTCGCCATCATGCATCAATTGTCAGATCAGTGTTGTATAGCTGACAGAATATATTTATCACTTCCCCATTAACCACAACTTATTATCTTTAATTGAATTTCTGGTGATTTTCACATTTTTGTTTCTCTATTGAAATCCACTAAGATTTGAACAAATTATTTGCTTGAGGCTTTGGCCTTGCAGGCATTCTCCTCTGTCAGTTCAGATGTTCTTTTTTTAAAAACAGTGTCAGCCATGCTAACAAAACTATCCTACTTTATGTTTTTTTGCTTACAGCCTCCAAGCAGATTTTCAACAATTTGTTAATAAATTATTGACACTCTGGTGTCATCATCAACTTTCTTTATTAATTTTGTCTGGTTAAATCATAAACGATAAAATATTTTGATTGGCATTCCACCATACCAATCTGCTGCCTATCGTTCAAGTACTTGGGGATATGGGTGACTCTACTCCCCGAGTTCAGCTGGGCTCTTAATGTTACTCCCCTAGTGAAGCGGGCTAAGGCGGACCTTCAGAAGTGGCAAACACTGCCCCTGAATCCCATGGGGAGGGTCGCCCTCTTCAAAATGATGATTCTTCCCCGGTACCTTTACGTACTCCAGAACAACCCCCTCTGCTTCCCCTGGATTTGATTTCGTGAATTGGATTCTTTAGCTACTAAATTCCTCTGGGAAATGGTAGAGTCAGAATAGCGATGGACATCTGCAGGGTTCCCTCATTTGACGGGGCCTAGGGATGACCCACTTATACCTATACTATCTTGCCGCTTGCTTGCTTGCTTGCAATTCTCTCCATTACT